>NC_052091.1:13857462-14168712 GCF_015852505.1 Tachyglossus aculeatus
AGCCCAGTGCTCTGCACACAGTAGGCGCTCAATAAATACGATTGATTGATTGGTTTTGTTCTCTGCCTTCCCCTTTTAGACTGTGAGCCCACTGCCATCATTATTATTACTAATCGCTGGGCCGCTGAGCCACGCTGCGAAACTACAACTCCCAGCAGCCTCTGCGCTCAGGTAGGCCCGTCTGGGTGCTTCGACCCGACGTTGGCCGCCGCCGCCGCCGCCGAAGAAAATAGTCCCTCCATTTCTTTAGGGCGGAGAGGCGTCTTTCCCCGTTTCCCGCCGCTCTCGGCGCCTTTTCCGAGTCCGCGGGCGAGGCGTGTCTTTGCCGTAGGACCCAAGGAGGGCGGGAAGAGGATGGAAAAGGAGGCGCGGCGGAGGGATCTGTGCGTGGGGCGGATAACGCGCGGAGGGCCAGGCCGCCTGAGAGGGGCTGAGGCGATCGTGGTCAGTGTGGGGGAGCCCCCGTTTTCGGGGCGGCAGCTCCCGCCCGTCCCTCGGCAGGTCAGTAAGGAGGGATGGGAGGCCGGGGGGGGGCCGAGTCGGTGGAGAGAGAGAGAAGGCGGGCTCTCTCCTCACCCTTTTGTCGCCATCCATTAGCCTTGCTCATTCATTCCCTCCATCGCATTTAATGAGCGCTCACTACGTGCACGGCACTGTACTGAGCGCCTGGGAGAGGACAGATTGGCGACGGAGGCGGTGTAGAAGGCGAGGCCCACTCACTTCCGGTGCGGGGGGGGGGCAACGGTTGGGGGGCGTCCATCTCACTTCCGCCGCTCTGAGGGGACGGGCTGAGGAGGGTGGGGATGGTATTTGTGAAGCGCCTACTACGTGCTGAGCGCCGGGGAGAGGCAAGGTGATCAGGTTGTCCCTCGTGGGGCCCGCAGTCTTCATCCCCGTTTTACAGATGAGGTAACTGAGGCCCGGAGAAGTTAATAATAATAATAATAATAATAATGACGGCATTTGTGAAGTGCTTACTATGCACTGGGGAGATATAAAGTGATCAGGTTGTCCCTCGTGGGGCCCACAGTGTTCATCCCCGTTATACAGATGAGGTAACTGAGGCCCAGAGAAGTTAATAATAATAATGATGATGATGATGATGATGATGGCATTTGTGAAGCGCTTACTATGCACTGGGGAGATATAAAGTGATCAGGTTGTCCCTCGTGGGGCCCACAGTCTTCATCCCCGTTATACAGATGAGGTGACTGAGGCCCGGATAAGTTAATAATAATAATGATGATGATGGCATTTGCGAAGCGCTTACTATGTGCCGGGGAGATGCAAGGTGATCAGGTTGTCCCTCGTGGGGCCTGCAGTCTTCATACCCGTTATACAGATGAGGTGACTGAGGCCCAGAGAAGATAATAATAATAATAATAATAATAATGATCGCATTTGTGAAGCGCTTACTATGCGCTGGGGAGATACAAGGTGATCAGGTTGTCCCTCGTGGGGCCCACAGTCTTCAGCCCCATTATACAGATGAGGTCACTGAGGCCCAGAGAAGTTAATAATAATAATAAAAATAATGATGATGATGGCATTTGGGAAGCACTTACTATGTGCCGGGGAGATGCAAGGTGATCAGGTTGTCCCTCGTGGAGCCCACAGTCTTCATCCCCGTTAAACAGATGAGGTGACTGAGGCCCAGAGAAGTTAATAATAATAATGATGATGGCATTTGTGAAGCGCTTACTATGTGCCGGGGAGATACAAGGTGATCAGGTTGTCCCTCGTGGGGCCCACAGTCTTCAGCCCCATTATACAGATGAGGTAACTGAGGCCCAGAGAAGTTAATAATAATAATAAAAATGATGATGATGATGGCATTTGTGAAGCGCTTACTATGTGCCGGGGAGATACAAGGTGATCAGGTTGTCCCTCGTGGGGCCCACAGTCTTCAGCCCCATTATACAGATGAGGTAACTGAGGCCCAGAGAAGTTAATAATAATAATAAAAATGATGATGATGATGGCATTTGTGAAGCGCTTACTATGTGCCGGGGAGATGCAAGGTGATCAGTTTGCCCCTCGTGGGGCCCACAGTCTTCATCCCCGTTTTACAGATGAGGTAACTGAGGCCCAGAGAAGTTGTTAATAATGATGATGGTGGCATTTGTGAAGCGCTTACTATGTGCCGGGGAGATACAAGGTGAAGAGGTTGTCCCTCGTGGGGCCCACAGTCTTCATCCCCGTTATACAGATGAGGTAACTGAGGCCCAGAGAAGTTAATAATAATAATAATAATGATGATCGCATTTGTGAAGCGCTTACTATGTGCCGGGGACATACATGGTGATCAGGTTGTCCCTCGTGGGGCCCACAGTCTTCATCCCCATTATACAGATGAGGTAACTGAGGCCCAGAGAAGTTAATAATAACAATGATGATGATGGCATTTGGGAAGCGCTTACTATGCACCTGGGAGATACAGGGCGATCAGGTTGTCCCTCGTGGGGCCCGCAGTCTTCATCCCTGTTATACAGATGAGGTAACTGAGGCCCAGAGAAGTTAATAATAATAATAATGATGATGGCATTTGGGAAGCGCTTACTATGCGCCGGGGAGATGCAAGGTGATCAGGTTGTCCCTCGTGGGGCCCACAGTCTTCATCCCCGTTATACAGATGAGGTAACTGAGGCCCAGAGAAGTTAATAATAATAATGATGATGATGGCATTTGGGAAGCGCTTACTATGCACCGGGGAGATACAAGGTGATCAGGTTGTCCCTCGTGGGGCCCACAGTCTTCATCCCCATTATACAGATGAGGCAACTGAGGCCCAGAGAAGTTAATAATAATGATGATGATGGCATTTGTGAAGCACTTACTATGCGCCGGGGAGATACAAGGTGATCAGGTTTTCCCTCTTAGCGCCCACAGTCTTCATCCCCGTTATACAGATGAGGTAACTGAGGCCCAGAGAAGTTAATAATAACAATGATTACGATGGCATTTGGGAAGCGCTTACTATGTGCTAAGTATGTTTGGTTTTGTTCTCTGTCTCCCCCTTTTAGACTGTGAGCCCACTGTTGGGAAGGGACTGTCTCTATATGTTACCAACTTGGACTTCCCAAGCGCTTAGTACAGCGCTCTGCACGCAGTAAGCGCTCAATAAATACGGTTGATTGAGATGCAAGGTGATCAGGTTGTCCCTCGTGGGGCCCACAGTCTTCATCCCCGTTATACAGATGAGGTAACTGAGGCCCAGAGAAGTTAATAATAATAATAAAAATGATGATGATGATGGCATTTGTGAAGCGCTTACTATGTGCTGGGGAGAGACGAGGTGATCAGGTTGTCCCTCGTGGGGCCCACAGTCTTCATCCCTGTTATACAGATGAGGCAACTGAGGCCCAGAGAAGTTAATAATAATAATAATGATGGCATTTGTGAAGCGCTTACTATGTGCCGGGGAGATACAAGGTGATCAGGTTGTCCCTCGTGGGGCCCACAGTCTTCATCCGCATTATACAGATGAGGTAACTGAGGCCCAGAGAAGTTGTTAATAATGATGATGATGATGGCATTTGCGAAGCGTTTACTATGCGCCGGGGAGATACAAGGTGATCAGGTTGTCCCTCGTGGGGCCCACAGTCTTCATCCCCGTTATACAGATGAGGTAACTGAGGCCCAGAGAAGTTAATAATAATAATAATGATGATGATGGCATTTGTGAAGCGCTTACTATGTGCTAAGCGCCGGGTAGGTACAAGGTCATCAGGTTGTCCCTCGTGGGGCCCACAGTCTTCATCCCCGTTATACAGATGAGGTATCTGATGCCCAGAGAAGTTAATAATAATAATAATAATGATGGCATTTGTTAAGCCCTTACTATGTGCTAAGCGCTGGGGAGATACAATAATAAGAATAATAATGGCATTTATTAAGCACTTACTATCTGCAAAGCACTGTTCTAAGCGCAGGGGAGGTTACAAGGTGATCAGATTGTCCCTCAGGGGGCTCACAGCCTTAATCCCCATTTTACAGATGAGGTTACTGAGGCACATAATAATAATATGAGCTGACAATTGGTGGAACTGGGGTTTGAACCCATGACCTCTGACTCCAAAGCCCGTGCTCTTTTCACTGAGCTATGCTGTACAAGGTGATCAGATTGTCCCTCGTGGGGCCCACAGTCTTCATCCCCATTATACAGATGAGGTAACTGAGGCCCAGAGAAGTCAATAATAATGATGTCATCTGTTAAGCGCATTTGTTATGCGATTATTATTATTATTGTTATTATTAGTATGAGGTAACTGAGGCCCAGAGAAGTTAATCATAATGATGGCATTTGCTAAGCGCTTACTATGTGCAAAGTGCTGTTCTGAGCACTGGGGAGATACAAGGTGATCAGGTTGTCCCTCGTGGGGCCCACAGTCTTAATCCCCGTTATACAGATGAGGTAACTGAGGCCCAGAGAAGTTAATAATAATAATGGCATTTGTTAAGCGCTTACTATATGCAAAGCGCTGTTCTGAGCGCTGGGGAGGATACAAGGTGATCAGGTTGTCCCTCGTGGGGCTCACAGTCTTCATCCCTATTTTACAGATGAAAGAACTGAGGCCTAGAGAAGTTAAGTGACTTGCCCAAAGTCACACAGCTGACAAGTGGTGGAGCCGGGATTAGAACCCACGACTTCTGGCTCTCAAACCCGGGCTCTTTCCACTGAGCCACGCTGCTTCGGCTTTGCCCCGTTCACTCTCTCCAGACAAGGCCCTGATTCTTGTCAGGAGACTGTTCTGTGGGGGAGGGAATAATAATAGTAATGATGGCATTTATTAAGCGCTTCCTATGTGCAAAGCACTGTTCTAAGCGCTGGGGAGGTTACAAGGTGATCGGGTGGTCCCTCGTGGGGCCCACAGTCTTCATCCCCGTTATACAGATGAGGTAACTGAGACTCAGAGAAGTTAAGTGACTTGCCCAAGGTCACACAGCAGATATGTGGCGGAGGCGGGATTCGAACCCCTGACCTCTGACTCCAAGTTAACTGGACTGCGTTTTCCCCTATCAAGCACTTAGCACAGTGCTGTGCGCACAGTAAGTGCTTAGCAGAGGAGCTGCATGGGCCAATGGGAAGAGCACGGGCTTGGGAGTCAGAGGTTCTGGGTTCTAGGTCATGGGTTCTAATCCTGGCTCTGCCACTTGTCAGCAGCGTGACCTTGGGTAAGTAACTTCTCTGGGTCTCAGTTCCCTCAACTGTAAAATGGGGATGAAGACTATGAGCCCTACGTGGGACAATCTGATTACCTTGAATCTACCCCAGTGCTTAGAACAGTGCTTGACACATAGTAAGCGCTTAACAAATACCATTATAATTATTATTAATAATAAATACAATTGAATAAATGAATGTATTGGAGAGGTTAAATCCATGGGGTGTTCCAGAACATTTCAGCCATCTCCAGTTAGTCTCATAAGACTTGATAATAATAGCAATAAATATGGTATTTATTAAGCTCTTACTGTGTGCCAAACATTGCTCTACGTGCCAGGGTAGATGTAACGTAATCAGGTTGTCTCACGTGGGGCTCACAGACTTAATCCCCATTTTCCAGGTGAGGTAACTGAGGCCCAGAGAAGTTAAGTGGCTTGCCCAAGGTCACTCAGCAGGCAAGTGGCAGAGTTGGGATTAGAACCCACGTCCTCTGACTCCCAAACCCGTGCTCTTGCCATTAAGCTTGTCCAATCAAGCCGTCAGTCGTAGTTGTTGAGCGTTTACTTTGGGCAGAGCACTGGACTAAGCGCTTGGGAGAGGACAGTGTAACAGAGTTGGTAGGCATGTTCCTTGCCCACATTGAACTTACAGTCTACAAGGGGATACAGATGTTAATATAAATAAATTGTGAACATGTACATAAGGGCTGTGGGAGGGGTGAATGTGGGGCGAGCAATCTGTTCACCACCCTATATTTTGGTTTTATCTCTTTATCGTGGACAGGGAGTCTCCTCTCCAGTGCATTTCCTAGATTTTTAGAGAACTTAAATACCTAGCTGTAATTCCAGTTTGACTCTTTGAAATGGCGTTTTTTCCCCCTGTATTCACTCATGCAGCATCAAGTTATGATTTTATGCCCAAATGCAACTTCTAGATGTGAAAGGGATTCTGGTGACTAATACAAGGCCATGGTATCCAATGCATTCTCCAACAACTCTTACTTCTGAATGCATGGTGTAAAGCAACGTGCTTTATGATCCATCGAGGCTCTCGTCTCTTCTGTTGGATTGTACTTTCCCAGGCACTTAGCACAGCGTTCTGCACACAGTAAGCACTCAGTAAATACCACTGATTGACTCGGTGGTTAAGGATGGAATGTGGACCTCATTGTGTAAAGGAATGGCAGTTCTTGAAAGGGGAAAATGTAGAACTAAATTAGTGAACTCTTGTCAAAAGTGCCTTTAGCAATAATAATAATAATTGTGATATCTGTTAAGTACTTTGTGCCAAGGACTCGAGGAAGTACATGGTAATCACGTCCTGCAGTCTAAGGGGGTAGGCCAAGCTATAACTCCCTTAGTTGAGGATTCTTAGGGGTTTTCCTACTTATTTAAGCCTGCTCTCCCCATCTTCCTAAGTTCATTGAACTTTTAAGGGCCCCAAATTAATCTGGTAGCTGATAGGTCAGTATTATCAGGAAATGAGTTCTATATTTGAATTTAATGGATGGATACTTCACCTTCTGTTCCTTTATCATTTACTGTGATTTTTAGTGCTTCGTGGTTCTCCAGGGTGCCTGATAGAGTTGCCAGTTTTGAGGGGGCCTCCTCCTATCATGTTAGAGATATATGGAAAAGGAGAAAAAGAGTGAGTGCAGAAAAGAGTTTTCTCTTCCTCTTTTTTTACTTTTTTCCCCCTTTACATTCGCACCCCAGTTACCATTTCGAAGGAAACCATCTCTGTCTGGGATGAAGAAGTGGTAGCTTCATCCTGTGGCTCTCAGTCTTTGCTCCTGACTTAGATCAATTAATCAATGGTATTTATTGAGTGCTTACTATATGCAGGGCACTGTTCTGAGCACTTGGAAGAGTACAATACAACAAAATTAGCAGACATTCCCAGCCCATAACGAAACTTCCAATATAGGTGCCAATCACTTTGGGCTGGGAGCTCCTATTCAATGAGAGTTTGCTATTGTAAGTCTCCCAAGTGCTTAATACAGTGCTCTGCATACAGTAAGTGCTTAATTAATACCACTGACTAATTTTAATTACCTTTCGTTTTGACTAATCAGCATGTCGCCCACCAAAATTTCTTCATAATACTTACTTGACCATTTTTGATTGTTGTAAAGGTCAGAGCTCAACCAATGTCTCTGTTGGTCTTTGACTGGTGGCTCTGTAATCCTATCTAGGAATTTGCATTTATTATAATTTTAAGTTTTTTCACACAGCTGTTCCATTTGAAGTACTTTAGAATGTTAACATAGTGAAAATGCATCATTTTGTGATGTTATTGTGATATTAGAATGATTATCATTAATCCTTGGAAATTGATTTTGTTTAATAAAGTGCAACAGCAGTGAAGTGGCCTATACAGAAAATCAAAAAACCAATAGTAGTAAAAGTCTGGATTATTGCTGAAAGGTAACTCAAATGCCAATTAATAGAAGATAACAATTTATTTCACAATATTCACTATAGTAAAACTTTATTTTGTGAAGAGAGAATAGGAAATAGTCAATACTTCATTAAATAATGGAAAAATTATAACTTCACTCTGGTAGATGGAATCATCATCATATTATGGCAAAATTGGAAAAAATGAATATAAAATGGATATGGACCGATAGAGTAGCATTACCTTTGGGCCCTAGGAGGAAAGCAAAGGAGTGTATTAAATTGGCATTTATGAACCTGAGAAAGCTGAAATACAATAGAGATAAGAACAAATTGCTTTACTGGGAATTCTTGGGTGACTTGAAGAACTTTGTTCCCTAAAAAAAAAAATATATATGTATGTATATATATATGCAAAGCATACATCCAAGAGAAGGAGATTTTTGAGAAGTAGAAGTTAGTTGGCAGGGCTGTTAAAGAAATATGGCTGCGTATGGGAGAAGTAGAGGGACGAGGCCACAAAATCTGAACCTTTTTGCTTCTTTCTGAGGAAATTACTTGGCAGTTTTCAGTTTAATGCACTTGATGGCTTTTTCTTGGCAAGTTCTATTAAAGAAGCATAAGCAAGCATAGTAGAGAAATGGTGTGGCTTAGTGGCTAGAGCATGGTCCTGGGAGTCAAAAGGTTCTGGGTTCAAATCCTACCTCCACCACTTGCCTGTTGTGTGACTTTGGGCAAGTCACTTCACTTCTCTGTTCCTGAGTTACCTCATCTGTTAAATGGGGATTAAGACTGTGACAAGCCCTATGTTGGACATGGACAGTGTCCAATGTGATTAGCTTGTAACTACCCCAGTGCTTAGTCCAGTGCTTGGCACTTAGTAATCACTTAACAAATACTATGAAAAATAAAATCGGAAAATGAACTCAGCAGAAATAGGCTGGCTTATTTCTTTGGAGCAACTCTAAATTTGTGATTGAAATTCCAGTACTTGCATCTGTAGAACTGTAGATCTCTGTATTAACAGAGGGCTCAGATTATGTAACCATCTCTGTTCTAAAGCACCGTTGGACTGCAGTGGAACCCACAGCAATAGGAAGCATGAGTCAGTGATAGAGAAATCTGCATTCCAGCTGTTCCGATAACTCTACACTCATTACCTCAGTTGAATTAAAATTTATTGTGCACTGACAGTGTCCTAGATGCCATGCATGATAAGTGAAAGGCTTAATTCCTTTTGTCTGTCTTTGTTGGAAGGCTAACATTCTTCAGCTTTTCCTTCTTCCCCTTTTGCATCTGAAAGGCTTGAACCGTGATTATGTTGCCAACTTGTACTTCCCAAGCGCTTAGTACAGTGCTCTGCACACAGTAAGTGCTCAATAAATGCGATTGATGATGATGATGATTTAAGGTTCTTTTGCCCTAGATGTTTTCAGGCCTTTACTGCCTTATAGTTCGTCCTCTAGTGATCACTGGGAGTATCCAAATGAAATTCAACGTCTAGTTCTTCAATTTGTGTAGAGTAGTCCAGCTTCTGAGCTCTCTAGCCTTTCTTTCCTTCAGACTAACCCCCTCCCCTGCAAAAAAAAAATCCTCTCTCACCAACTCATTCCCTCTGGCTTCAAGGGTGACTTTTAAGCATCAGAACCTCATGGAGCAGCCTTGGAGTGTTTGGAATGATTGCCTTGCCACCTATCCACTCAAGGCAATCAGCACTATTTATTGAACACTTGATCTGTGCAGAGCACTCTGCTAAGGGCTTGGGAGAGTTCAGTATGGCCCAATGGATAGAACATGGGCTCGGGAGTCAGAAGGTCATGGGTTCTAATCCTAACTTCACCACTTGTCTGCTTTGTGACCTTGGGCAAGTCACTCAACTTCTCTGTGCCTCAGTAATCTCATCTGTAAATTGGGGACTAAGACTGTGAGCCCCATTTGGGACGGGCACTGTGTCCAACCTGATTACCTTGTATCTACCCCAGCGCTTAGTATACTGCCTGACACATAGTAAGTGCTTAAAAATACCATTATTTTTATTATTATTGGTATTATTAAGTAGAGTTAATAGGCATGATGCCTGCCCTCAAGGAATTTACAGTATAGCAGGGAAGATCCTCTAAAATACTTTACAGGTAGGAGAAAGCAATAGAGAATATGCTCTCACTCCTCATCCGTGGTGGTATTTTTCATCGTTCCTGGTGAGTGGGCGACTGCTTATTTCCAAGGCTACTTTGCTGATTTCTTGTGGGGGGGCGGGGGGAGTAGCTTTGTATTAGAAAATGTAAATCGCTTAATACAGTCAGGCTTATAAGTGAGGCAGAGTTCTTTTTCAAATCCTTGCGAGTCATTTATAGTATGCTATCAATAAGCAGTGACTTAGACCAACTACTTCCTTATAGAGCAAATCTAATGACTTATGTATCTAGACATTGGTGAGTGTGTGAATTTGTGGATCATTCTTGAGGGTGGAGATAAGATAATAGTAGTTGTGGTATTTGCTAAGCACTTACTATGTGCCTAGGTCTACACTAAGCAGTGGGGTAAATAAAATCCCATCTCTGTTGACGGCACTACCATCCTTCCCGTCTCACAAGCCCGCAACCTTGGTGTCATCCTCGACTCCGCTCTCTCATTCACCCCTCACATCCAAGCCGTCACCAAAACCTGCCGGTCTCAGCTCCGCAACATTGCCAGGATCCGCCCTTTCCTCTCCATCCAAACCGCTACCCTGCTAATTCAAGCTCTCATCCTATCCCGTCTGGACTACTGCACTAGCCTTCTCTCTGATCTCCCATCCTCGTGTCTCTCTCCACTTCAATCCATACTTCATGCTGCTGCCCGGATTATCTTTGTCCAGAAACGCTCTGGACATATTACTCCCCTCCTCAAAAACCTCCAATGGCTACCGATCAATCTGCGCATCAAGCAGAAACTCCTCACCCTGGGCTTCAAGGCTCTCCATCACCTCGCCCCCTCCTACCTCACCTCCCTTCTCTCCTTCTACTGCCCAGCCCGCACCCTCCGCTCCTCCACCAGTAATCTCCTCACTGTACCTCGCTCTCGCCTGTCCCGCCATCGACCCCCGGCCCACGTCATCCCCCGGGCCTGGAATGCCCTCCCTCTGCCCATCCGCCAAGCTAGCTCTCTTCCTCCCTTCAAGGCCCTGCTGAGAGCTCACCTCCTCCAGGAGGCCTTCCCAGACTGAGCCCCATCTTTCCTCTCCCCCTCGTCCCCCTCTCCATCCCCCCGTCTTACCTCCTTCCCTTCCCCACAGCACCTGTATATATGTATATATGGTTGTACATATTTATTACTCTATTTATTTATTTATTTATTTATTTTACTTGTACATTTCTATCCTACTTATTTTATTTTGTTGGTATGTTTGGTTCTGTTCTCTGTCTCCCCCTTTTAGACTGTGAGCCCACTGTTGGGTAGGGACTGTCTCTATGTGATGCCAATTTGTACTTCCCAAGCGCTTAGTACAGTGCTCTGCACATAGTAAGCGCTCAATAAATACGATTGATTGATTGATTAAATTCAAGACAATCAGGTTGGACAGGGTTCCCGTCCTACATGGGGTTCAGACACTAAGTAGGAGGGGGGAACGGATATGAAATGGAGGCACAGAGAAGAAATCTTTTGACCCCCTCCAATTTTCTAAAGTCATCATGCCCCATTTAGTCTCCATATCCAAACTACTTTCTTGACACACAAATTAATACCCCAGTGTTTCCCTCTCCACTAAACTTAATTCCCTCACTTCCCTGTTGGTCCACAATTCTCATGCTACTACACCATAGTCCTGGGTCACCGCCGTAGTACACTTGTTCCTCTCCTGTGCATGAGCTGCTCCAGTGCTGATAGGAGCCCTTACTGTATCCTGCCTTTACTGTTTTAGCCTCCTCAGTGATCATCCTGCCCTTTGTCTCTCCCCACTCCAGTCCTTACTTCACTCTGCTACCCAGATCATTTTTTAACGAAAACATTCACTTCATGTCTTTCCCGCTCCTCGGAAACTTTCAGGGGTTGCCCATCCACCTCAACATCAAACAGAAACTCCTTTCCTTCAGCTTTAAAGCTCAATAAGCTCTGCCCCCATACCTTAACTTCAGTCAGTGAATCCACAGTGTTTACTGAGTGCTTACTTTGTCCACAGCACTGTACTAAGTAGAATACAACAGTTGGTAGACATGTTCCAACCCCATAATGAACTAACAATATAGAGGGGGAGAAAGAAATTAATATAAATAAATTACAGATATGTAAGTGCTGTGGGCCTGAGGTTGGAGTGCTTCTAGGGTAGAAGTCCAGGTGCAGAGATGCAGAAGGGAGAGGGAATTTTGGAAAAGAGGATGTAATCAGGGGAGGCCTCTCAGAGGAGAAGTGATGTTAAATAAGGCTCTGAAGGTGGGAAGAGTCGTGGTCTGGTGTATATTTGGAGGGGAGGGGAGTTCCAGGCCAGAAGGAGCCATCTTCAACTGTTCGCTCTCCATTGGCTTCTTCCCCACTGTTTTCAATCATGCCTATGTCTCCCTGTCCTAAAAAACCCTCCCTTGACCCCATGTCTTCCTCCAGTTATTGCCCCATCTCCCTCCTACCTTTCCTCTCCAAACTCCTTGAGTTGTTTACACCCACTGTCTCAAAATCCTCTCCTACAATTCTCTCCTTGACCCCTTCCAATCTGACTTCTGTCCCCTTCACTCCACAGAAACCGCCTTCTCAAAGGTCACGAATGATCTCCTTCTAGCCAAATCCAACAGCCTCTACTCCATCCTAATCCTCTTCAACTTCTCAGCTGCCTTTGACACTGTCGACCATGCAGTTCTCCTGGCAACATTATCCAACGTCAGCTTCACTGACACTGTTCTCTCTGGCTGCTCATTCTCAGTCTTTCACAGGCTCCTCCTCTGCTTCCCACCCCTTAACTCGGGTTGGGGGTCTCTCAAAGTTCAGTTCCGTGTCCCCTTCTGTTCTCCATCTGCACCCATTCCCTTGGAGAATTCATTCACTCCTTGGCTTCAACTACCACCTCAGCTATCTCATCTGTAAAAATGGGGATTAAGACTGAGAGTCCCATATGGTACATGAATTATGTCCAACCTGGTTAGCTTGTATCTACCCCAGGGCTTGATACAGGGCCTGACACATAGTAAGCACTTAATAAATATCATTTTTAAAAAATTCCACACCAGCTTTCTCCATCTTATTTATGAGCTCATCCCCATTTTTACAGATGAGATTGCTGAGGCACAGAGGAAGTGAAGTGACTTCCCCAAGGCCACACATCCCAGCCTGCACTCTGCCTCTGTGGTGCTAATAGTCTCGCTCTGCCTCGATCTTGTCTATCTCGCCACCGACCACTCACCCACATCCTGCCTCTGGCCTGGAACACCCTCCTTCCTCATATTTGACAGACAGTGACTCTCCCCCACATTCAAAGCCTTATTAAAAACACATCTCCAAAAGGCCTTCCTTTACTAAGACCTCCTTTCCTCTCCTCCCACTTCGTTCTGTTGCCTTGACTTGCTCCCTTTATTCATTCACCTTCCCAGCTCCACCGTGCTGTTGTACATATCTGTAATTTGTTTACTCATATTAATGCCTATTTATTGTTGTACTCACCCATGTGCTTAGTATAGTTCTCCGCACACAGTAAGTACTCAATAAATACGATTGAATGAATGAATGATGTGGATGAGGGGTCAGCGGCAAGATAGATGAAATTTAGGTCAAGTGAGTACATTAGGATTACAGAAGTGAAGGGGGTGGGTTGGGTTATAGTAGATAATCAGAGAAGTCAGGTAGGATAGGGAAAAGAATTTAGTGTGTTAAAGCCAGTGGTAAGACGTTTCTGTTTGATATTGTGCTTAATACAGTGCTCTGCACACAGTAAGTGCTCAATAAATACAAGTGATTGAGTGATGTGGAGGTGAATGGACAACCACTGGAGGTTCTTGAGGAGTGGGGAAACATGGAACGAATGGTTTTATAGAAAAGTGATTCATTCAATCATATTTATTGAGCACTTACTGCATGGAGAGCACTGTACTAAGCGCTTGGAAATTACAATTCAGCAACAGATAGAGACAATCCCTACCCAGTGATCTGGGAAGCAGAGTGAAGTATGGACTGGAGTGGGGAGAGACAGGAGGTGGGATGTCAGCGAAGAGTCTGATGCAATAATCAAGATGGGATAGGATAGGATAATAATAATGATAGCATTTATTAAGCGCTTACTATGTGCAAAGCACTGTTCTAAGCACTGGGGAGGTTATTAGGTGATCAGGTTGTCCCACGGGGGGCTCACAGTCTTAATCCCCATTTTATAGATGAGGTGACTGAGGCACAGACAAGTTAGGATAAGTGCATGGATTAACGTGGTAGCAGTTTGGATCGAGAGGAAAGAGTGGATTTTAGTGATGTTGTGAAGGTTGAACCAACCAGGTTTGGTGACGTTCAATATGTGGGTGAAAGAGAGGTGAGTCAAGGATAATGACAACGTTATAGGCTTGTAAGACAAGGATGGTGATTCTGTCCACAGTGATGGGAAATTCAGGAATAGGATGGGGTTTGGGTGGGAATATGAGGAATTCTGTTTTGGGCATGTTAAGTTTGAGGTGGCGACAGGACTTACAGGTAGATACGTGAAAACAGTGGGTTTCTGTTTCCTGCAAAAAATACTTATTCCTTAACCTGATTAGTTCTTCAATTGCATTTCTTCTTATTCTGTATTATTTTCTGTTTTCTTTTCCCCAGTCGATCAGAATGTTTATTGAACACCTCCTGGGTCTTAAGGCCCTGGGAGAGTACATTGGAATTAGTAGGTCTCATCCCTGCCCTCAAGCAGGTACAATCTCCATCCAAACTGCTACCCTGCTGATCCAAGCACTTAATTCATTCATCTCCTCCAAGAGGCCTTCCCTGACTAAGCCTCGCTCTCCTTTTCTCCCACTCTCTTCTGCATCACCCTCACTTGTTTCGGTTATTCATCCCCCCACTCCCAGCCCCATAGCATTTAGAACAGTGCTCAGTGCTTAGAACAGGTTTTGCATAGTAAGCGCTTAACAAACGCCATCATCATCATATACATACCTGTAATGTATTTATTTATATTAATGTCCATCTCCCCCTCTAAACTGTAAGCTCATTGTAGGCTCCCACCTCCGCTTCCCCTCTCTCACTTCTCCCAGTCCCTGTGAATGCAGATAGATTGTGGAAGGTCTGGGTGGATGAATCAGCTGTGAATACAATATTAATTAGAGTGCCAAACAGAGTGTGCATGGAAAGCCTGTGTACGCAGAGCAAAGAAAATCTATCTGCACAGAATTCAAGTGAGAGGGCAGCTTGATTTTCTTGGTCCTCAAAATCCATTTCAGGCAGGAAATCTCCTTCCAAGTTGAAGGCAGGATGAGGCCTACCCACTTCCTGCATACCTCTGTATGACAATTAGACCTCCCCATATTTAGAGAAACCCACAGAATCCCCAAAAAAAGAAAGACAAAGAAGCAACAAGAATGCCAATCTTAAAACAGACCGTGTAGGTTTGTGATATTTCTGTTGAAATGGATAGCGTTTAACTGTGCCATTTTAGAAGTTAAGCAGGCCCCTAGAGGACCAAGTCTGGGCTGTGTGATTGTCCTAGTCAATGGCTGGGCAAGGAGGGGACTTGTGGGGGCCATGGAGATATGCCAAAGATGCCTTTGAAGGCTACTCAGTGGTTTCAGCCAGTACCAAATGTGGCATGTTGTCTTCCCAGCCTAGCTGGCAGTGGTGGGCATATTATTCTCACAGCTCACAGCTGAGCAACACCTGCTGACATTTTCTAAATCTGAATGCTTGAAAACTGGAGACTGCAAAGCTGTGGGTAGAAGAGTCTTGGCTTCCCAACTGGCCCCATATGCCAGAAGCAGAATTTTCTGAACATCAAGGCATTGTGCAGAAGGATATGTAATTATTCGTGCATTTGCTTGCCCTACTGCTAAAGTGGGGTATTGTGCACATAGAATATTGGAAGTTGTTTTCTAGTGTGGGCTTGTTATACAAATACATTATGATGCCATGACAGGAAGCACATAGAAAATCTGCCCTTGAATACAAAATGAAAATATCATTGGATCTTATATATCAATGTTTTCATCTTCTGCAGGTTAAATTTGATGCTTTCCTATCAGCATGCTCATAGCCATTGTTGGATTTTTTTTATATAGTAGACCAAAATACACTGGGTTTTGAGGGTCAAAGAAATTAGACTTGTCATCTTGGCCCAAGATTATTTGTAATAGAATTTAAAATATCTAGTTCAAATGAAAGGTGCTTGATTGTTACAGTATCTGTTTTGGGCTCATCCATCAGAGATGCTTTTAGGTGTGCAGCAGTTGGGATAAACCTGTTGAGCAGCAGTCCAACAAAAAAATCATGAAGTGATTCTTGGCAATTACCGATTTTAGATAAGCTAGATTTCAGGGGGGAGGTCTTTCAAGGACCTGTTTATCTGAAAGACATTCCTAACACACTTGAAATAATTCAACACTTTGAACGATTAAGTTTATTCCTAGAGTCTAGTTAGCAACGGGATGAAATATGGCAGCTATAACTGGAAAAGCATTCTGGGTATTGATATGTAAATTAGAATGCAGGGAGCTTCAAAGTTTATAATAGAGGAAAAAGAATAGGATTTTCAGTGCAGAGAAAATGCCAATTTTCTCGCTAAAATATTATTTATTCTACCTCTTAGCAAAATAGTTTCTTATACAGTTTCTGAAAGAAATAATTTTTTAAAGCTTCATCTATTTATTGAGAGAGTGCAGATTTACCAGTTACTCAACTATTCTAGGGTCAGTGATGATGGCAGCTCATGAGCATTTATAAATGCCTGCTTCTGGGTATGACTAAGTTTCTGAAATTCATAATCCTGTAGTTGCCTCCGCAGGCTCTTTTTTTGAGGTTTTTAAAGTGGGGCTTTGCTGACCCTATTATATAGCTGGTAGAAGAATGTGAAGGGTGTTGAAAGGATTGTTATGTAGCCCTATAGTAATATTCTAAGTCATGGTGACAGTAATGGTATCTTTTTTAAAGTAGCGGGGAATGTGCCATATGAAAAAACAGTCTTCTCTAGTGAATTGCCAGTTTAGGAACTATATTATGTAAATATTGTGGAATGGTTTTTAGACTGATTTCTGAAAGGGGACAGGAGTTTGTTTTCTTTTCTCAAAAAGACATCAGCTGCTATCCACTTATTCCCAGCAAAACAAAGTACCGGCATAATTCTAACGTGCAAGAACTTTTCCCCCTTGAGGTTAATTAAAGGGTCTTTGCAGCAGTTCATGGTATTGATAACGAAGGGCTATTTTTTGGATCCAGTATTAGGAAAGAACTTAGATCAGCACTATCTTGTCTTCTGCCATTACTAACTGCAAACTTCTTTGTGGTAATAATTTGGTGAAATCATCCCTCTCCCTACTGTAAAAGTAGGCAAAGAAGGGAAGTTTGGCAATCTTTGCATTGATTCAAATAGCCTAACTTTAGCATATGTGGTTTAAATTTATCTAGACAGATGCCCAAAGTTATCATTGAGAATTGAAACTTTATTTGATTGTGGCTTTTCTGCAGAGGACACCGATGCTGTATGAGACTGGCTAGAGCGATCAGAGAGGCCAGAGGTGTGTTTGGGACATGAGGAGAAGTAGCCGGAGCGCTTGGAAAGGAGTCGGGGGGGAAGTTTGAGTGGAGAAAATCTGAGGAGAGAATTTGGGCAGTAGAGAAAGAGCAGGGACTCCCTGCCATCTTGGTCTGACCCAGCCCCTCTCTTCTCTGCCACTTCTCAGTGCACATCCTTCTCCTTCATTTGTTTCCTGTTTTTGCCCATGTGCGGGCAGCAGAGCTGTATGTCAGAGCTTCACCTCCGCGATTTGCAAATTGGCATGGTGAAGGCAGAGTGAACTGATTGCCCTGCGGCGACTATGTCAAGCGGGGCTGACAGATTCATTCATTGAATCGTATTGAGTGCTTACCGCGTGTAGAGCACTGTACTAAGTGCTTGGGAGAGTACAAAATAACAATAAACGGACACCTTCCCTGCCCACAATGAGCTTACAGTCTAGAGGGAAAGACAGACAGTAATATAAATAAATTACTGATACATAAGGGTTGTGGGGCTTGGAGGGGTGAATGAATAAAGGGAGCAAGTCAGTGCAATGCAGAAAGGAGAGGATGACTACCCTCCCTGTGTGATTCAGAGAAATCCCCTTCGTCTTTGTTCCAGCTCTAGCCTTTAAATAGTTTCCTTATCCAGGGTTCAAGTAAACTGACTTACAGCTTGACGGTCACCACAACCTTGGTGCTCTCCTGGAGGATCTCTTTCTTCTCAGGCCTCTCCAGTAAGTGCTGAACGATTTCTTAGGTAGTCTGAGTGTGGGGACTATATATTAATGAGACTATTGCAGGGAAAGGAGAGGGTAGCAATATCTTAAAATAAAAGGAAGACTTTTGCGGACTAGTAGTGGTATTAGTAGTACCCTATACTCACTTCCTGGGAAGTTCAACGCAAAGAATTGGCATATTCCCTTCCCACAAGAGGAGACATAAAAAAGGGAGACAGACATAAAAGTATTTACAAACAGTAATCAAAGTAAATAATTGACTCTACAACCTAATTAAAATACACAAATGAGTGCTGTGAGCGAGTATACATGAGATCCTAAATGCCATTCAATCAGCCATATTTTTTGAGTATTTACTGAGTGCAGAGCACCATATTAAGCTCTTGGGAGAGTCCAGCGTAATAGAGTAGGTAGACACCCTTCCCACAAGGAGCTTACAGCCTAACGAGGGTAGATTTCGTTTTAGGGGTAGATTCTTTATGTAAATTCAAGATTGAGTTCAGAGGGGAGATGTGGGGAGGAAAATGGAGCCGATCATTATATTTTAAAAATCACAGAAATTACATTTAGGCCAGTAAGAAAAGCCCTTTTGGTACAGGATTTGAGGCAGTCAGTAGTATTTGTTGGGCACTTACTGTGTGCACAGCACTGTTCTAAGTGCTTGGGAAAATACAATATAATAGAGTTGGTATACAGTCCTTGCCTACAAGGAGCTTAGCGTGTATAGGGGGAAACAGGCAATTAAGTAAAATGAGGATAGGGAAAGTAGTAGAGTATTACTTTTAGGAACATATATGTGAGTAATAGAGTATTATTTTTAGGAACATATTTCATTCATTCATTCAATCGTATTGAGTGCTTACTGTGTGCAGAGCACTGTACTAAGCACTTGGGAAGTACAAGTTGGCAACATATAGTGATGGTCCCTGCGCAACAACAGGCTCACAGTTTTGAAGGGGGAGACAGACAACAAAACAAAACACGTGGTCAGGTGTCAAGTCATCAGAATAAATAGAAGTAAAGCTAGATGCACATCATTGACAAAATAAATAGAACAGTAAATATGTACAAGTAAAATAAATAGAGTAATAAATCTGTACAAACATATACACAGGTGCTGTGCGGGGAAGGAGGTAGGGCGGGGGGGATGGGGAGAGGAAAAAGGGGGCTCAGTCTGGGAAGGCCTCCTGGAGGAGGTGAGCTGTCAGTAGGGCTTTGAAGGGAGGAAGAGAGCTAGATTGGCGGATGGGCAGAGGGAGGGCATTCCGGGCCAGGGGGAGGATGTGGGCCGGGGGTCGACGGCGGGACAGGAGAGAATGAGGCACAGTGAGGAGGTTAGTGGCAGAGGAGCAGAGGGTGCGGACTGGGCTGCAGAAGGAGAGAAGGGAGGTGAGGTAGGAGGGCGAGGTGATGGTGATATATGTGACACCATATACATATGATATATATGAGGTGATATATGTGACACCAAAAATAAAACTATTAGGAAGCAGTTCTTGGGTAAGTATTTTTTGAGAGCGTTTATTTTTATTTGAAATGCTTTATATAATGGTCACCATTGCATTTGGATTTGCTCCCTTTGTCCCTCACAGAGCCCCACAGCACCCATGGACATGTCTGTAATTTATATTAATATCTGTTGCTCCCTGTAAACTCTAAGTTCATTGTGGGCAGAGGAATGTCTACTAACTCTGTTACATTGTTATAGGCTCCCAAGCATTTAGTACGGTGCTCTTCACACTGTAAGCACTCAATCAATTTGACTGACTGAATACCTTTTTGTGGTATTTGTTAATAGTACGGTGCTCTTCACACTGTAAGCACTCAATCAGTTTGATTGACTTAGTACCTTTTTGTGGTATTTGTTAATCAGTCGTGTTTTTTGAGTGCTTAGTATGTGCAGAACACTCCACTTACTCTGCCAGGCACTGTACTAAGCTCTGGAGTATATGCAAAGCTAATCAGGTTGGACACAGTCCATGTCCCACGTGAGGCCCACCATCTTAATCTCATTTTATAGATGAAGTAACTGAGGCACAGAGAAGTGAAATGACTTGCCCAAGGTCACACAGCAGACAAGTGACAGAGCCGGGATTGGAACCCAGCTCTTTCTGACTCCCAGGACTATCCACTAGACCACTCTGCTTCTCTACCTTTCGGATGGAGCGTTAGCGTCCCCGCGCAGCATTTAATGTATCTTCATTCACATTCTCTGTCTCTTCACTCTAGGCATGTCCCCTCATTTCCCTACACATGCACTCTCCCTCTGCGGTGCATTTGCACTTGGGTCTGTGCTCTTTCAGGATTTTGATTCCCTCCCTAGCCCCATGGCACTTATGTACATGTCCTTAAACTCTGCTATTTCCCCTGTCTGTCAACAGTGTTCTGCACACAATAAGCGCTCAATAAATATGATTGAATTTAGTTTAATGTCTGTCTCCCCCACTATCCTCTTAGCTTCTGGAGAGCAGGACTCATGTCTACCAAATAATAATCATAATAATGGCATTTATTAAGTGCTTACTATGTGCAAAGCACTTGGTTGTGGGTAGGGAACGTGACTACCAACTCTCTTACATTGAACTCTCCCAACCACTTAGAACAGTGCTCTGCACACAGTAAGAGCTCAATAAATACCATTGAGCGGGGCACTCCTCTGAGCACTCAGTAAGAGTCTAAACACTACCATTCCATGCTGCAGAAGCTTTACACTTCTGTAGTTCATCTTTCGCAAGTTAAGTAAACTGGGTGACACAGATGATCATTCTGATACCTGCTCCTGGATGCCCTCAGGTCTCATACCAGTAAAACTGAAAATGTCTGGCCAAGAGCAAGGAGAAGAGGGCCTTTTGGAGGCACCAGGTGAGTTCAGACTCTGCCTCTCCCCAGGAGTCATGAAAGGCCTGCTTCCTTCCGTCCCTATAGTTTCTTCCTTAATCCGTGCAGATGTAGAA
Organism: Tachyglossus aculeatus; assembly: GCF_015852505.1. Classification (NCBI taxonomy): domain Eukaryota; kingdom Metazoa; phylum Chordata; class Mammalia; order Monotremata; family Tachyglossidae; genus Tachyglossus; species Tachyglossus aculeatus. The sequence continues at coordinate 13,878,365 of NC_052091.1, forward strand.
CCTCTCCAAGGGTCTTAAGAGGCCTTAAGAGCAATGTAAAATAAAATGCACCCTGGGATCAGAGAACAGTGGCAGGCTCTCCTCTGATTTCACAGGAATGTTAACTAATTTTCCGTCAAACATGAAACTCCTTGCTATTAGCTTTAAAGCACTCAATCAGCTCACCCCCTTCCTACCTCATCTGACTAATCTCCTTCTCCAGCCTAGCCCACACCGTTAGCTTCTCTAGGGCCAGCTTGCTCACTGTACCCCAATCTTGTGTTTCTCACCCCGACCCCGTCCCACATTCATTTATTCATTCATTCATTCAGTTGCATTTATTGAGTGCTTACTGTGTGCAGAGCACTGTACTAAGTGCTTGGGAGAGTACAACACAACAATAAATGGTCACTTTCACTGCCCACAAAGAGCTTACACTCTAGAGCACAGGAGACAGACATCAGAACAAATAAATAAATTGCAGATATGACCATAAATTCTGTAGGGCTGGGAGGGGGGAAGAACAAAGGGAGCAAGTCAGGGCGAAGCAGAAGGGAGTCAGAGAAGAGAAAATGGGGGGCTTAGTTTGGGAAGGCATCTTGGAGGAGATAAGGCTTCAATAAGGCTTTGGAGGGGCTAGAGTAATTGTCTGTTGGATTTGAGGAGGGAAGGTGTTCCAGGCCAGAGGCAGGATGTGGGCTAGGGGTCGGAGGTGAGATAGGCTAGCTCGAGGCACAGTGAGAAGGTTAGCACTGGAGGAGCAAAGTGTGCTCTCTGGGTTGTAGAAGGAGAGTAGTGAGATGAGGTAGGAGGGGGCAAGGTGGTGGAGTGCTTTAAAGCTAATGGTGAGGACTTTTTGTTTGATTTGGAGGTGGAATGGAAACCACTGGAGTTTTTTGAGGAGTGGGATGACATGTCCTGAATGTTTTTGTAAAAGAAAAATGATCAGGGCAGCAGAGTGTGAAGTATGGACCAGAGAAGGGAGAGGCAGGAAGCAGGGAGGTCAGCAAGGAAGCCGATGCAGTAATCCAGGTGGGATAGGATGAGTGATGGTATTAATGTGGTAACAGTTTGGATGGAGAAGAAGAGGTAGATTTTAGCAATGTTGTGAAAGTGGGACCAACAGGATTTAGTAATGGATTGAATATGTGGGTTGAATGAGAGAAAGGAGGCAAGGATAATGCCCTGGTTTCAGACTTGTGACACAGGAAGGATGGTGGTGTTGTCTACAGTGATGGGAAAGTCGGGGGGGGGGGGACAGGGTTTGGATGGGAAGATAAGGAGCTCTGTTTCGGAAATGTTAATTTCCAGGGGACGGTAGGACAACCAAGTAGAGATGTCTTGAAGGCAAAAGGAAATGTGAGACTGCAGAGACGGAGAGAGATCAAGGCTGGAGATGTAGATTTTGGGTATCCTCCCCATAGAGGTGGTAGTTGAAGCCATGGAGGGAGTGAGTTTTCCAAGGGAACGGGTGTAGATGAAGAGTAGAAGGGGACATCCCTCTGTAGCCTGGTTCTCCCTCCCCTTCCGTATGCCCCATGCCACCAACTTTCTTCTATCCCCTCTCCCCGCTTTAAAGCCATATCTTGGAGAACCAAGAGACTTTCCATTCATTCATTCAGTTGTATTTTTTGAGCACGTACTGTGTGCGGAGCATTGTACTAAGTGCTTGGAAAGTACAATTCAGCAACAAAGACATGATCCATGCCCTCAACGGGCTCACAGTCTAGAAGGGGGGAGACAGACATCAAAACAAGTAAACAGGCATCAATAGCGTCAATATAAATGCATAGAATTATAGATATATAAACACATCAAAACAAGTAAACAGGCATTAATATAAATAAATAGAATTATAGGTATGTACATATATGCACAAGTGCTGTGGGGCAGGGAGGGGACAGAGCAAAGTGGGTGATGGCACGAAGGGGTGCTCTCCCTTCTGTGTTGTCTCTGCACTTGGATCTGTGTACTTCGGGCATTTGGTATTTGCCCCACAGGGTTTAATGTACATATCGGTAATTTGTTTATATTAATGTCTGTCTCCCCCTCTAGACTGTAAGCGCGTTGTGGGCAGGGAATGTGTCTACCAACTCTGATGCATTGTACTCTCCCAAGATCTCACTACAGTGCTCAGTAACTACTCAGTAAATACCACTGATTGATTGATTGACTTCCCTAACCCTCTTCCTGCCAACCTGCTGGAGCATCTGGTTGTGGGCTGCTGCTTGAAAGGGTCGCTGACATTGTCAGATATGTGGTTTAGTGCCAGGAGCAGAGGATCTCAGTGTCAAATCCTAATTGGTCCTCAGTCTATCTCTATAACCCACTCTGTTCATGAAAGGTCCACTTCTTATTATTAGTAATAATGATAATTGTGTTATTTATTAAGCGCTGTGTGTCAAGTTCTGTACTAGGCGTGGGACGTATACAGCTCATCGGGTTGGGCACAGTCCCCTTCCCCCTCGTAAGTGGCCCCCGTCCAGGACCCCCGTTCTCTGCCATGCAGAGCTTTGGAGTATCTATTTCCTGAATCCCTTTAGGTGAAATGTTGGCTGTAGGACTGGAGATAACCTGTTTTGAACAGTTTTTGTGGGGTTTTTTTTAGGAAAAGGGGGAAATATACATTTTTGCAAATCCATTTGTGCCGTCCAGTTATGGCACATGAACTTAGAGTGTTGGGTCACAGCATTGGTAAAATCCGTCCTTTCAAACTGCTACTTCGTTAATCCAAGCGCTTATCCTATCCCACTTTGATTAGTGTATCAACCTCCTTATTGGCCTCCCTGCCTCCTGCCTCTCCCACTCCAGTCCATACTACACTCTGCTGCCTGGATCACTTTTCTACAAAAATGTTTAGTCCATCTTTCCCCATTCCTCAAGAACCTGCAGGGATTGCCCATCCACCTCTGCATGAAACAAAAACTCCTTACCAACTGTTTTAAAGCACTCAAACACCTTGCCCACCCCTACCTCACCTCACTATTCTCCTAGCACAACCCAGTCTGCTTTAATGCCAACCCACTCACTGTACCTCAGTCTCATCTATCTTGCTGCTGACCTCCTGCCCACATCCTGCCTCTGGCCTCAAACGCCCACCCTTTGCATATCCAAAGATAATTACCCTCCCCACCTTAAGAGCCTTATTGAAGGCACATCTCCTCCTAAAGGCCTTCCCTGACTAAATCCTCATTTCTTCTTTTCCTACTCCCTTCTGCATTGCCCTGACTTGCTCCCTTTATTCACCAACCCAGCCCCGCAGCACTTATGTTTGTATTTGTAATTTATCTATATTAATGTCTGTTTCCCCCTCTAGACCGCAAGCTCATTGTGGGCAGGGAATGTGTCTGTTATATTGTGTTATACTCTTCCAAGCATTTAGTACAGTGTCCTGCACACAGTAAGCACTCAATAAATAGGATTATTTTGTTCTTTATTCTCCCAAATGCTTACTACAGTGCTGGGCACACAGTAAGTGCTCAATAAATACCACTGATTGATTAATCCCAAATAAGATTTACTTTAAAAAGTTAATCCTTTTGGAAAGAAAATGCATAAGCCATTTTAGACCAAAGGGAAGAGATAATAAAGGAGCTTAGCATCTGTGAACAGGCACCTCTGCTTTGTTCTGGCTGAGAAAGCCAGGGTCAGAACAAGAACACTCTCTCCCAAAATGGATGGGATCAATGACAATGTGCTCAACAAAACAGTTTACCTGAGTTTAAAAAATAAAAAGCTTGGAGTTACTTGACTTGGATTTCAACACCAAAACCAGCCAGTGCTATTAATACTGTTCCGAAACAGTTGCCAAACATCTGCAGAAATTCAATGTGACATGTTTAAAAACCCTTAAAGTTCAGTTTCCCATTCCCGTTTCCCTTCCAAGTAGCCCACCTTCAGGGTAAGACTTCGTTCTTGGATTGTGTGGGGAGCTTAAACTCCCACCTTAAATTGGCAAGCTAGACTAAGCTGTTGGATGCAATTATCCTGTGCAAGCTACTGATTTCTTACTTCCTGTGTGGTCAGATGATGAAAAAAACAACCCCACAAACAACAAATTTCAGCACCTTATTAACTGCGTTCCCTAAGAGAGCCCCACTTAAAACATTTTAAAAAGACTTCAAGATCCTAAAATTTAAAAGAATTAAATGCAAATTTCCTTAAATGTGATCAGAGCTACAGTTTCATTATGAATGACTGTCGTTTAAATATTTTCCACAAGTAGGACAGTATTTGAATACCTGAGAATGGAGCTTACTGGCAGAAAGTCACTTGTGTAATTTATTCAAGTGTTTGCTAAAAGTTTGCCACCCTGAAGTGTTTGTACAAAAGATATGGGGAGATTGAGAGGGGACGTTACCACCTTGGGCCTTGGTAGTACAGCACAGTGATTGGTTTTCTGTTGTTATTATCTTATTTTCATTTTTTTTAATGACACTTGTTAAGCACTTATGTGCCAGGCACTGTACAGAGCACTGAGGTAGAAACAAGGTAATCGGATTGTACACTATTCCTGTCATACGTGGGGCACGGCCTAAATCGGAGGGAGGAGGATTTAATTCCCATTTTACAGGGATGTTAAATGACTTGTCCAGGGTCACACAGCAGACACAGGGTAGAACCAGAATTGGAACCCAGGTCATCTGACTACCAGGCCAGTGCTCTTTCCAGGGGGCCACAGTGCTTCCCACCTATGCATTTTTTTTTCCAGCATTTAGTACAGTCCTTTGCACACCGTAAATACGTAATAAATCGTTCTCTCCCAAGGACTTAGGACAGTGCTCTGCACACAATAAGGGCTCAGTAAATATGATTGATTGCTTGACTGTATACCATTACTACTCCCTAAAGATTGCATCACTTAGTAGTCCAGCATATATTTCTGCCCTTAGAGGACTGAAGAGGGAAGGATGAAAATACCCCCAGGTCCCTTGGAGGGGTTATTTCTGTCTAGTTATAGCCAGAGAAAGTGCCAAATTTGCCATCCTAAGCCTAAACTTAGTTGATCTGGGCAATTAATCCATCACGGGTGCGGGATGCAAAGGAGCTAAAGAATAAGACTGAGATGCAGCATAGCCTAGTGGGTAAAGCACAGGCTTGGGCTTCAGAAGGACCTGGGTTCTAATTCCGGCTCTGCCAGTTGTCTGCTGTGTGACCTTGGGCAAGCCCCTTCACTTCTTTGTGTCTCTGTTACCTCATCTGTAAAATGGGGATTAAGACTGCGAGACCCATGTGAGACATGGACTGTTCAAACATTAGCTTATCTCTACCCCAGTGCTTATTACAGTGCCTGGCACATAGTAAGCACTTAACAAATACTATACAATAAAATAAAAAGGTGGGGGGAGAGGGGAGTTTCCTCCATCTCCAGGTCATTGCTTCTTCTACCCTTGGAAGACTGTAGACTAGAAGTAAGCACGGTGGTGAAGGGTAGCGGTAGGGCTGGGGCTGGGTTCAGGAACAGGTTGTAGACATGATGGGAATGTTTTTGAGTTTGTAATGGAGTGGATATTACACCCTTCTTACCCACTGATGCCTTTGGTTCTAGTTAACCTAGGTGGGCCTTAACTGCTCAGAGCCTCTTTCCTACACAGGGAAGACCCATCCATGGTTGTGGCCTGCAGAGTCACTGAAAATGATAAGGGACACTTGGGCTCAGGCAGCTCATTCCATTAACCGGTGTGGCAGGCAACCCATTTTTGAATTTCAAAATGAAGGGAGGCTAATGTTTAGCCACTTATTTTGCCCTGTAGCCACCTGAAGCAAAAGCACACTTCTGCTACATTTTACAGCTACAGAATCCATTTTGGAATGGGATAAGTATGACCCTAAGTACAAAGATCAAAGCCAACTGCTCTCAGGTTTTGGGAGTAATTCGCACCGTGCCACGTCAGTCAGCTCCTCCATTGAGGCTTGGGGCCTGTAGAGGCCGGGGCAGCCCCAGTTCCAAGGTCCGTCTTCTCTGAGAGGCAGACTTTGACTTGAGAAGAGCCGCACGTGGCTCAAGAGCCTTAATTCCCTTCCTCTCTCTAGTTTTCCGCCTGCTTTTCATGGATGTGCTGGTGAGTCTGGGTCATTGACCATATGGTGTCCATGGCAGGCTGTTTCCCTTCCTTCTTCTCGGAGGCCCACGGAGCAATGACAGGTTTGAATTGGTGGCCCTTTAACTTAATCCTGGCTGTTGTACAGACCTTGCCTCACTCCAAAGTCATCTCGTCGTTTATTACTGAAAATGGGTTACGTTTTCCACCCCATCCAGATGCTCTGGTGAGTGAACCCAGTACTAAATTGAAATCCTAAAAGACCGAGTTTAAATCCTTCCTCTGTCGGTCTCGAGGGAATAGATTAATTCCTGTGCAGCCAAAAGATTTTTTTAACTCTGATTCTTCTTGTGGTTAGAAGAAATAGATCAAGGTTTCCGCAGCAAATAAAATTAGTAATCAGGCAAAAAAAGAAACAATTTTGGGCATCGATCACTTTGCCTATTAGTTCCCCTTAAAATATATCCAAATTCACCACCAAGTGAAATACTAGCTCTACTAACAAGGAAATTGGTATAGAGAGCACCGGGCCATCAGAAGCAAAATTTGCTTTCATCAGTCCTAGGAGCGTTATAAGGCTTAGTTTTGATGTCTCCATTTTCCGTAGGTCAGATGAATTCCTGATTGGACTTCATTTCAGTTGTTAAAAGTAAATCTGTCTTTTGACACAGAACATCTGTAATTTGGCTTGCATTCACAGCCACTGTAGCTCAGTTCCTGCTTTTTTGTCATTCTTGCGAATTCTATCCCGATGAAAAGATTTGCAGTGCTACTATTCACAGATTTGGTTTGCATTCTCTTATAGGGCAGAAGATGTGATGACAGGGTTAATTTGTTTCCGACACAGGGTGTGCAAAAATCTTCCAAAAGTGCATGTGGGGCTGACATTTGGAAGGGAAGGGTTTTCGTTACACACAAGATTTGAGCAATTTATTAGTTCCCATTTTAAACTGCTACTGGAAACAATATTCATTTTGAGATTGGGGACTTAGCGAAGCAACGCCGTATAAAGGTGATAATTGCTGCATTTTACTGGAAATGAAATGAAAGGTCATGAAGCTTTTATTGTCTGGGAAGCAGAAAATATCTTGTGAAAAGAGATTCCAGTAGCCTCCCACCACAACAGTGGGGTTAAAATAGAGTCTTAGACGAACAGAAAGTTGAGCTGTGACTTCTTCCAGTCAGCTCACTGTACAAGACCTAGAATGGCAAGCTCTTACTCCATTTTTTTCTGATTTAGAGAAGAACATACCCTCTCACCGGCAAGAAGAAAAATCATACCTTGAAACCTAGTTAATGTACAAAATCCGTTGTAGAATTCCCAAGTTGGTGAATTGATATTTACTCCCCTGCTTTGCACACAGCAGCGTGGCTTAGTTGGAAGAGCACGGGCTTGGGAGTCAGAGGACTGGGTTCTAATCCCGGCTCTGCCATTTGTCTGCTTTGTGACCTTGGGCAAGCCACTTAACTTCTCCATGCCTCAGTTCTGTCATCTGTACAGCGGGGATTAAGACTGCGAGCCCCACGTGGACAACGTGACTACCTTGTACATCTACCCCAGCGCTTAGAACAGTGCTTGGAACATAGTAAGCGCTTAACGAATACCATAAGAATAATAATAAGAGCTCAGTAAATACGATTGAATGAGTGACCACCAGCTCAGTCATGGAATGAGTACTGCCTCACCTGTAGCCTGTGGATCATTTCCAGCTTCTCTGTAGTTTGTAGTCAACGAGACGGAACTTTTTCCTGTTCAGATTGGTGGCCCATTTGTTCCCTTTCCGAACTTCACCGGAATTCCAGTATATGCAGTGCAGACATGCATTTTTGCTCAGTTATTTTGATGCTTCCTTCTTCACAAAATCAATTCAAATCAATAAGCATTGTTATTATTAATAATAATACTAGTAATAAATTATGGTATTTGTTAGGGCTTAATATGTTCCAGGCACTGTACGAAGCACTGGGGTGGGTACAAGCAAGTCAGATTGGACACAGTCCCCATCCCATGTGGGGCTCAGTGTCTCAATCCCCATTTTTCAGATGAGGTAACTGAGGCACGGAGGAGTGAAGTGACTTGCCCAAGGTCACACAGCAGACAAGTGGCGGAGCCAGGATTAGAACACATAACCTTCTGACTCTCAGGCCCGTGCTTTATCCATTAAGCCCTGCTGCAGCAGGATGCTGGTTGCTCTGTATCAGCTGGCAGGAAATCAATCAGTGGCATTTCTCGGGTGTTGTACTAAGCTCATGGGCGAGAACAATACAGCAGAATTGGTCGATGAGGTCCCTGTCTGCAAGGCGCTTACATTCTGGAGGTGGAGCATGACTACTAGGTGAGTCAGTTCAGCCATGGTGCATCAGTGCCTTCCCATCTGTTGTCCTGGCATTCCAAGTCCCAACACCCTGCTTGGGAAAAACCCGGCCTCGAACCGGGTGGGTTGCCACTGATTTCCTTGGGCATCTACAGCACTCTTTTATGCACATCCCTACCTCTGAGCCTCTTCCTCTGTGTTTCTCTCCTAGGTGCCTATATTTTGTATCTCAAATCTTCTCTTTCCCTTGTCTGCTTTTACCCCACATAATTCCTCCCAGGTCTTCTTGCACTCAGTAAATGCCATTGATTGACTGATTTTTCTCATTCACCTTACCATGGCTACCATCCTTAATCCTTCAGTGTTGCTGCTGGCCACGTCTTTTACCTTATCCATTTAATTGTATTTATTGAGCGTCTTCTGTGTGCAGAGCACTGAACTAAGTGGGAGAGTACAGTACAACAATAAACAGAAACATTCCCTGCCCATAATGAGCTTATAGTCTAGAGGAGGAGCCAGACATTAATATAAATACAAAAACTACAGATATGTACTTAAGTGTTTTCGGGCTGGAAGGGGAGATGATTAAAGGGAGCAAGTCAGGGTGATGTAGAAGGGAGTGGGAGAAGAGCAAAGGAGAGCTTAGTCAGGGAAATCCTCTTGGAGGAGATGTGCCTTCATTAAGGCTTCAAAAGTGGGGAGAGTAATTGTCTATTGGATTTGAGGAGGGAGGGCGTTCCAGGCCAGAGGTAGGATGTGGGCGAGGGGTCGGCGGCGAGATAGACGAGATTGAAGTACAGTGAGAAGGTTAGCATTAGAGAGTGAAGTGTGTGGGCTGGGTTGTAGTGGGAGAATAGTGAGGTGAGGTAGGATGGAGCAAGGTGATTGCCTCCCTCTTCCCTCTCTTCTATGCATATCACTGCCTGGTGTTTTCAGTGGTTAATAGAAACCTTGGTGGTATAGAAAATATGAAAGTTTAGGTCCTTAAACTAAATGTCATATTGCTCGTTCCCTGAAACGCCTTGAAGACCAGGAAGCGGAGGCTCTTACCTATTGAACTGTGTGCATCGCCTTCCCTTTCAGAATATCATTCATTTCTAAAATGTTTTGCACTCGTAGCTCAGTGAGTACTTTGGTATTTGGGATGAGGCCTGGGGCCTTCACAACGAAAAACCGATGGCAGGAAGTGGCCAGGTGGACCTGATGCTGATTCTGCTGACCTTTGCCCTGTCATCGCATGTTGATTCTGATCATTTTCCTGTCATCCTGTGGGAAATCATATTCTCTTCCTGACTTAATGGGCTTGCTTGGAAAGCTTCTAGGTTCCTAATGGACCCTGACCTCGTTTTCCTTTTGTCTCTTCCCTCCCTTCCTTCACGTGATTGGTTATTCCTTTCCTCCCCACCTCCTCCATCCATTCCCTCTCCAACCCTCCCACGGTTTCATCTTTTGTTTATTTGAGATCTGGCTGCCCGCTGACTGGAGAAATTCATATTGAAGCCATATGGGTTAAATAAAACAAACTAAAAAGCAAGAAAGAAGTATGTGTTCTTCCTGCTTCCTGTGTTTATGTGATCTGTTTATATGTTGTTAAGGTTGTTGTCCAGCTGTCTCCCCACAGTTAGAAAAGGCGCTGAGGCTTCTGACTGGGACCAGATGTAAGGCAGGATCATCTGGGAACCAAGCAAGAGAAACCGTACAGGGCTTTATGCACTGAAAACCACCACACTTGCCCACCAGCCAATAGTTGTTTTTTTGTTGTTATTTTTTGTTCATTTGTTTTTCCCCCACCCCGAGGCACGGATGAGGGAGATGAAAGGCACCAAATAGACAAGCTTGAGATTCTGGAGAGGCCCTTGACCTCTGGGAAGGCCTTCAGAAAAGATCCAGCCAAATTAGAAGCGCTCTGAGCCATTCAAAGATGACAGGCAAAAAGCTGTTCCTTTTTTTAAAAAAAAAATAACACTTATTAGTGTGTTCTTATGAGCTCAGTTAGATCGAATTTGCTAAAAAAATTTTCCCCTCTTTGGAAACGAATATAGTAATTGTGAAAGATGTGGCTGGCAGAGCTGATGAAGGCAGCAGACTAGTGGGTCGTGTGTGGGGTGAAGGAACCTCACCTTAATAACTGCCCTTTAGCTCACTTAAGCCGTGAGGATATATTGAGATTTGCTTACATTAAGGCACTCTACCTCCTTTGCTTTGGATCTGCTCTAAGCATTAATATGAAGAGCCAACCTTTCTGGGGAGCGAATGACTCTGAACTTTTTCATTTTTGCTTCAGGGTCTTGAATAACCTGAACTGGGATGAGGGAGGGGTTTCTTTATGGGTTGTGTTTTGTTTTTTGAGGTCTAGGTTGGTGGGGTTAGCTGCCTCTGGCATGGCTAATGAGTAGCACTTGGAAGGTAGGGCCCCTTTTATTTTGGAGCTTTCTTTCAGAGCTTCATTGGAAGGCATGGAACCCATAATTAAGAGGACTTTGGTAACCATAGGGGTTAATGGATGGAATTACCGTGCAGTTTTCTAAGAAAAAATATAAAATACCAGTTTCGAGTCTTACAGGAGGAAGCTGGGAAATTCCATTGCCTGTGCCTAGCTTTTCCTGTAGCAAAACCGAGGAGTGCTAGTAGGGAGAGGGCTGCCTATAAATGGTATGCAGAGGCAATTTATTAGAGAAACCTAAATATGCCTGTCGGCAAAAGTATCAATCAGTCAGTGGTATTTACTGAGTGTTCACTGTGTCGGGAGAGTACCATACAACAGAGTTGGTAGACACATTCCCTGCCCACAAGGAGCTTACACTGTAAAAATTTCTAGATCCAAAACCAGAGGTACAGATAGGTGTTAGAGCATCAGCTTTATTTTTTGAATCAGATCTTCATAGGAAAAACAGCATCAGAATACACACACACACACACACACACACACACACACATTCTCACCCTCTCTCCCGCCCCCTCTCCCCCTTCGCCTCCCTCCCTCCCTCTCCCCTTTTCCCCCCGCTCTCCCCTCTCCCCTTCCCCATTTTCCCTCAGAAACCATCTGAGTGGAGTGAATCAATCTTAGTTCTGCCTCAGTGTGTTTTCAGGGTCACATTTTTAATTGCTGCCCTACTCCATCTCCTTTGCAATACTACCTTCAAGGAGATTACCGCTGAGAGATTCAGGGAATGCATTTTTAGAATTCCTCCTTTTTCAAGTCAAGGATTTTTTTTTTCCCTGAGACATTTGTCTTCCACCCACATGTTTGAAGCTTGAGGTCAGTTCTTGATATTTGATTTGAAGATCGCATCCTGTACCGGATCAGGGGAGCTCCTTGTTTCAACTGCTTCTAGTGAAGCCCTTGGTGAGCCTTGAAAAGGAAAAAACAAAATTTCACTGCTGTGAGGTGCCAGATAAAATGACTCAGTTGGGGTATGTGACCTCTTCTTTTTTTCAGTCCCAACCATCTGCAAGATCTTGTAATTTTATCTTTTCTTCCACCTAAGCTTATTTGTTTCCTGCCCATAGGTGCATGCTATTTCTGCCAGTGTGGAGGGTATTTCTGAGCTGGAAGTGTGGTTTCTTTGATTCAGGACCACATCAATCTGCTTTCCTCTCCCCATTTCCCCTGCTGTATTTCCTTAGGCCGGCTCAATTTGTCATTTCTTTAAGCTAGGGATGAATCATCTGGGACTCTGGATGAGTGAGTGAGAGCCGGATAATACTGCAATAACAATACCTTTCATTTATGGAATAATACTTCTAAGTGCTTGCCATCTGAGGCTCTCGGTGTTTAGTGAAGCACTTTATCTCTTTAGTCCTCATAACACTGGTAGGTTAGGTCAGTTTTATTGTCCACATATGGAGAAATGAAGACAAAAGAGGTCAAGTAGCTTGCTCACTATCAGAGTGCTCCACAATAACTTCACAACAGTGACTCTTCAAAACTCTTCACATCTCCTCTTGGATGTGAAGAACATGTATTTGGAATGGTTTTACATGAATGGAGAATAATTGCCTAAAATGCGGTTAAAATTGTTTAAAATTGGTTTGTCTGGTTTCTGGCTGTTCTAGTCAGTTGGTAAAGAAAGTGATCGTAAGTTTTGAGGTTGGATGGTCCTCTAGCTGTTGCGCCGATAGGAAACTGTAGTGACCTCCTGATTCCCATCTGACAAACCCCACACAAAGCTTTCCAGTGGCATCACAAGAGTGGGTGCAGCCATTGAACTCTGATACCTAGGCTGGACTCTCTCTCCTCTTGCTAGGTCAAATGAGGAGGTTGGAAATTGAATCGAAAAGGCTAGAGTATCCTTTGGGAGAATGTCAGTATGACACTTGGATTCAGGCCAAACTGACGAACCCTAGAGTAATTGGAGTGTCCAACCTCTCTATAATAGTACTTAATAATACTAATAATGCTATTTAAGTGCTTACTATGTGCAAAGCACTGTCCTAAGCACTTTCTTTGTGCCAAGCACTGTTTTAAGCATTGGCACAGATAAAAGTCAATCAGGTTGAACAGAGTCCCAATCCCACAGGGGCTCACACTCTTAATCCCCATTTTACAGATGAGGGAACTGAGGCCCAGAGAAGTTAAGTGACTTGCCCAAGGTCACACAGCAGACATATGGAGGAGCCAGGTTTAGAACCCAGGTCCTTCCGACTTCCAGCCCCTTGCCCTATCCAATAAGCCGCACTGCCTCTCAGCAGGGAAACCTGGGCCCAGCACAGGTAACCAAGCACCACCCCTGGCTTCTAGAGCAGTCAGACCAGAGCCCCCTTCATGCAGTCCTGCACAGTCTCTAGACTGTAAGATCGTTGCAGGCAGGGAACGTGTTTGCCAACTCTGTTGTATTGTCCTCTCCCAAGCTCTTAGTACGAGTGCTCTGCACACAGTAAGCACTCGGCAAATGCCACGAATGGACAGATTGATGAATTGGTGAAACAGGATCCCAAATGGTGAAGTCCTGGAACGCAGCCAAGTTATCACCCTTGCAGTCATTGCCACCGTTGCTCATCCCTTCCCCCAGCAAGGACACACGAGGAGAATGGGAGACTGCCGTTCTCTCTGGAGAACTGAAATGGGATAACAGTCGACGGGGTGGATGTAAACTCTTCAAAGATGAAATGAAGCAAATCCTCAGATGAGGTGGCACAGCACCAGGCAATTGCGGGGTGGCAGGAGGAAGACTGGTCAGCCTGGCATACAGCAGTTAGAATATGTGGGGCTTTTGGAGCAGTCATGTCAAGACAGCGACTTGCTGCGGGGGAAACAAAAATGAGGCCTGAGACCCGGGGTAACGAGTGCGAGCAGTCCAGCAAGGATTAGTGTTGACGTGTCCGTGATGTGGAAGGGATTATCAGTCAGGCACTGGCCTTGTCAGCCTCACTGCCTCTCAAAGAGAAGTATCTCCTTCCGGGGAGCAGCATCTTTGAAATACAAGGACAGCTATCTAAACATCCAGCCCCGAACGTGTTAAGTTAGGCGAGATTGGCTCTTAAGGAGCCCGGACTTCTACCGGAAGCATTCAGGTTGTTATTTATATTTCTACCTTCTCTTTCCTCCCAGAGAGATGGAAAATCTGATGGCTAGTTCAACCCTACCCCCACTGTTTGCCGACGATGATGGCTCCAAAGAGAGCAGCGATATGGCCACGACTGGGTAAGGATCTGCTAGAACGGGAATCCCCTGAGAGACGGAGGACGGGTCTAATTCCCACCGGGGTATTCGCCGCCAGCGCTTAGTACAGCGTTCGGAACTTGTGTGAACTTGGGTCTCAGTCATTCTGTCTGCGCGTGTGCTTCAGAGAGCAGTTTCCAACTGAGGGGCACCAAGGAAGAGGATTTTCATCACTCAGTTGTAAGGTTCATGTACCCTTGTAATCTGTTGAGATCCATTATGAACTTCTTTATAGTCTGCAGCCTGCTGTCATTTGCAAAACTCAGGCTCCTATGAATAACCTGAGACCGTAGAGCTCTAAATCTATTTGATGCTGGTTTTTCTTCTTTTATTGTGCTTCTGTGGCCCAAGCTTTAGAGAATCTCAGCTAAAGGATTAGTCCCCATCAAGGAAATTCTCACCAAAGGAATAACCCAGAAAAATAAATGCATTTCTGTATTTGCCAACAGCCGCCCCTATTCCCACAGACTATAAAACAGCACTGCCGTCCCAAATACCTAATGACAAAAGGCTAGATGCTTTAAATTAAGAATCCATGTCCTTTTAAGTGTTGAATGGACCCCAGCTTGACTCCTTAACTCTTCCCCTGGGATTTGGCTTTCTGGCCCAGGTAAGGATAGTGCATAAAGTTATGTATGGCAGGGTGAACATACAGGAGGAAACCCCAGACTTTCCCAATCTTTGGGCCAAGCAATGTGTAGCTTGGGAATTTTTGTGGATTTCAGATATAGGCCCCAGATTATTGTCTGGCACAAATATAGGTATCGCCACGATGTATCCTGGGTGAAGGAGCTGGAGTTAGGATCAGCTCTGATAGTCTTACCTTTAAATAATGGGCTTTGATCCATGTTAGTGTAGACTGAAGGACAACCTGAAAGAAAATGTCTCTGGTGCCACCCCAGCCTTTCCTTGGACTTTCTGCAGTGTCACCTGAAGCAGTAGTTTGCTACCTAGGAAGCATGAAGCCTAGAAGAGAAGCAGCATGGCATAGTGGATTATCTGCTGTGTAACCTTGGGCAAGTCACTTCATTTCTCCGTGCCTCAGTTACCTCAGCTGTAAAATGAGGATTAAGCCCTATGTGGGACCAGGACTGTGTCCAACCTGATTAGTTTATGTGTTTCCCAGCACGTAGTACAGTGCCAGGAACATAGGAAGAGCTTAAATACCATTAAAAATGAAAGTTACTGTAGAGGCATAAGATAAGTCCAAGACTGAACTCCTTATCTTCCCTCCCAAACCCTGCCTTCTCCCTGACTTTCCTGTTACTATTGATGGCACTACCATCCTTCCTGTCTCACAAGCCTGCAACCTTGGTGTCATCCTCGACTCTGCTCTCTCATTCACCCCCACATCCAATCCGTCACCAAAACCTGCCAGTCTCACCTCCGCAACATCGTGAAGATCCACCCTTTCCTCTCCATCCAAACGCTACCTTGCTGGTTCAATCTCTCATCCTATCCCGACTGGATTACTGCATCAGCCTCCTCTCTGATCTCCCATCCTCCTGTCTCTCCCCTCTTCAGTCTATACTTCATGGTGCTGCCCGGATCATCTCTGAGCAGAAACGATCTGGGCATGTTACTCCCCTCCTCAAAAATCTCCAGTGGCTGCTAGTCAGCCTGCGCATCAAGCAAAAACTCCTCACTCTCGGCTTCAAGGCTGTCCATCACCTCGCCCCCTCCTACCTCACTTCCCTTCTCTCCTTCTCCAGCCCAGCCCGCACCCTCCGCTCCTGTGCCGCTAACCTCCTCACTGTACCTCGCTCTTGCCTGTCCTGCCGTCGACCCCCAGCCCACGTCCTCCCCTTGGCCTGAAATGCCCTCCCTCCACACATCTGCCATGCTATCTCTCTTCCTCCCTTCAAAGCCCTACTGAGAACTCCCCTCCTCCAGGAGGCTTTCCCAGATTGAGCCCTCTTTTTCCTCTCCTCCTTCCCCTCCCCACAGCACCTGTATATATGTTTGTACAGATTTATTACTCTGTTTTACTTGTACATATTTACTATTCTATTTATTTTGTTAATTATGTGCATCTAGCTTTATTTCTGTTTATTCTGATGACTTGACACCTGTCCACATGTTTTGTTTTGTTGTCTGTCTCCCCCTTCTAGACTGTGAGCCCGCTGTTGGGTAGGGGCCGTCTCTATATGTTGCCAGCTTGTACTTCCCAAGTGCTTAGTACAGTGCTGTGCACGTAGTAGGCGCTCAATAAATATGATTGAATGAATGAATGAATAAGTGAGGTGGTATAGTCATTGTTTGGAGGGATTTTGGTAAGAGAGATTTCTCAACCAGTCAGTTCTCTGAGCACTTGGGAGAATTCAACAGAAGCAAGACACAAGGTCCCTTCCCTCAAGTAGTTCCCAGTTTAATGGCAAAGGAAGACAAAAACTATTTACAAATTGCACGAGTAGGAGGATTAAAGAGGAAGTAATTCAACTGTATCAGGGTGAAGTAGCAAAGTAAATAACTGGGGGTGCAAATCAAAATCCGAATGAAGTCCCGAAAAATCTATTCATAAGCCTGTGTGGTTTCTTTCAAGAAATGAAAACCTCTACTTAAAAAAAATCCTTTATAATTATTGTGAAAGGCCTGTGCGAGACCATGTGGCCAATTTATGTTGGGTGACTGATGAGTGGATTGTCATGCAGTTCGACTGCCTTTGCTTCACTTAAGGCAGTGAAGCAAATGCGGAGTCCGTATGTGTTGGGGAAAAGAGGGAGTTGTCCATTCTGCTGTTGGCTGATCTTATGTATATTCTGTCTTATTATTCAGGCTCTCCCACCCAGAGGCTCCGTACAGTGGAGGAGCCTCACAGTCTTCAAACAATCCAGACTTTGTGGAGGACCTAACGCAAGTCCCATTACTCCAAAATGAGTCTTCAAATACAGCAGAGAGTAGTGAACAGAGGCACGAGGAGGAGGTGAGCTGATGTTTTATTTCTTCCTCTAACTTGCTTTTATCACCGAGAAGTGTATTAGAGAGCTTTCTCTGTGCCATGTTGTGGGGAATTTCAAAGAAGAGTAAGAGACAGAAGCCATCAATACGATAGCCTCAGTGTCCGTCATCTGTCATCATTCCCTACACAAGGTTATTCCAGTGGGACTCGTAAGTTCCTCTCCAGTTTCCACTGCCAGGCTTCTAGTTTTCTTCATAACCTTTTTCTCTCTGAAACACAGCCTTTTTTATTGACATTTGGATCTGACAGAAACCATCCAGGAAATTTGTTACTTAAAGGCAAGGCTGGTAATCCATTGGCTAACCCAGATTTACCCCCATTTTTTTCACTGTCCTATTTTACGCTCCTTACATTGTCTTCACATTTACGCATCCTGTTCCAGCCTGTAAAGAGCAACTGGCAAGATTGCCTTTTGTCTGGTGTCTGGTTTTGAAAGGGCTAATACTCATCTGTCATCTTGGCATCTTTCAAAGTTATAATGAATACTTGATACTACTCACATCGGACCTGGGCGCCAGCTCTTACTAGTCTTAGCGTTCCAAGATTTTTAGAGGACTGAAGTAGAATTTGGCATTCACACGCTGGTCTAAGTTTGCAAAATAGCACCTTTTTGTTTTGTGTGTGGTTCCAACAGCCCCCATGCTTAATGTTTCCCCACATGTAATGGTGAGGTGTAAAATCCTCGTGGCCACGAAGCAAACTTGTTTTTCTTCATACAGCATTGCTCCTGTTTCCCCAAAAGTGGCTAGCCTCCAGATCAAAGCAAGCTATGAACTCTAGACTCTGGATCATTTCCAGCCTCTGAGGATTGCAGCCAATGAGACAGGATTTTTCCTGTCCAGGAAGTGGCTGGGTCTTGTTTTCACATGACATTAAGGAGAGGGACCCTGAAAATTAACCCTGAGGGTTGGGCTAGTCAGCCCTCTTATCTGTGTGTAAGCAATCTCAAAAGTAGAAAGGTGCAGAAATGAAGTATACTTGGGGTACTTGTGATAATAATTTTAAAATTTGTGGTGGTAATACTGTAAGCTTTTTTAGTGTCAAGACCACAATGTATAGTTTTTTTTAATTTTATTTTATGGTTTATGTTAGGTGCTTAACATGTATCATGCACTGTCCTAAGCCCTGGTGTAGATGTAAGTTAATCAGGCCGCATATAGTCCCTATCCCATATGGAGTTCACAGCAAAGTAGGAGGGAAAAACAGGTATTGAATCTCCGTGATGCAGTTGAGGAAACTGGGACACAGAGAAATTAAGTGACTTGTTCAAGGTCGCATAGCAGTTAGATGGCAGAGCCAGGATTAGAACCCAGCTCATCTGTCTCCTAGGCCCGTGCTTTGTCCACTTAGGGCCATTCTGCTTCCCATTTAGAGTTTGAAACTCTCAACTGTCATCCTCTGGAGAAGTATCCTACATAGGCCAAAAACCTGACCCCTGACCTCATTTCCTGCAGTGGGGCTGGGGAGAGGAAGGTTTGGAACCTGTGTAACTGTTCCATGGACTATTGGGACTTAGTGCCCTAGAAGCCATGAAGGGTGTAACATTAGAATATCTCATCTTGCACTTACCAGGGGCCAAGGTCAACCCCCCCTGCCATCTCTTTCTCCCCACTTCAACCTCCATCCCTGGTCCAAGAAAGCCTGAGAGAGGTAGAAGACTTGACCGAGGAGCATTGCTACTTTGGGATGGTGCTGAGGCAACCGTTTCTTGCCATTCACATTAAGACTCGACATCAGTGGAAGTTGAGAGTCTTCAAAGGTGTACTGACTTCTGTGTGGGCAGTCGGTCACCCCTTGTATTCTAGAAAGAAACGGAGCTCTGAGGCCTTCCCTATCAGAGATTGTTATTGTAGGTCTTCCCCTGGAGCATTAGCCATTAGCCCTCGTCCAGCATATTTGAATGGTTCCTGATACATTCTTCAGGGACACTGACTAAGATCTAAGGGCAGGTGGGTGGGTGGGCATGGCTTGCCTAGAGGACATCTGTGTGTGAGGGACAGGCAAGTAGTGGTCTCCCTTCAGAGACCTAAGATGAACGACCATGACTGAGAGTTTGTTTTGCCTTATGGAAAGATTGGCTCTCTATAGCAGCCTTCTCAGAGTGTGACAGGACTGCCCGGTAATGTTGAGAAGGAATTAAAAGCGAACCAAATGACTTAACACCTCTGAGCCTTTCAGGGAAACTTGAACTGCAGGCCTAGGTACAAAGGACAGGTTGAAAAGTTCTACCTGTTGAGGCTTTCCACAGGTTAAAGAAGTCCATGTACTGTCACCTCATTTTCCTCTCCCTCCTTCTGTTTGTGCAGCAAAGAAATAAACGGGGAGGTTGGTCCAAAGGAAGAAAGCGGAAGAAGCCACTCCGAGACAGCAATGCTCCCAAATCTCCCCTCACGGGATATGTGCGGTTCATGAATGAGCGACGGGAGCAGCTTCGAGCCAAGAGGCCCGAAGTCCCGTTTCCAGAAATCACCCGGATGCTGGGCAATGAATGGAGCAAACTCCCCCCTGAGGAGAAGCAGGTATCACTCCAACACCTCTTTCTCTGCTTGGCTCCGATTACTATTTCAGAAAGAACTTCTGCAGCAGGTGGAGAGGGAAAAGATTGTCTTCCAGGTGTTGTCACAGCAGCATCTAGGCAAGTGGAGTAATTGCAGGTTATCCAATTGCTCTGTTCCATTTTGTAGCCTTGCTCTGTAAAGCAAAGGAAGAACTGCTTTGTTCTGCTGCTTTACCTCTTTCCTCTGGGCAGGTACCAGCACCAGTGCCAACCTGCTGAATTTTTGTACCGTTTGGTCGTCTCAGTCTTGGTTGGAGAGAGATTTGTGGGGGATTGAGAGAGGGGGCCATAGGCCAGCTGGGGAGGGTTTGGAGTGTCTTTGACATCAAATCTCCAGCATTTCCAGGGCTGAGGAGGGAACTTGGAAGCTGATGGGTTTCCTACCGTGGTTCTATTTGGTGCTCCTTCTGTCCACAAAAGAGAGAAAATTCCTAAAGGGGAGTGTCACGAGAATGAAATTTCACTGTAAAGATTTACTCTTTTCTAGCAGTATGTGCTAGATCAAATAGGCCAGACCCATTTGAATCTGATGTGTTGCCTAGTGCACCGTACTTTTTTCTAGCAGTATGTGCTAGTTCAAATAGGCCAGACCCATTTGAATCTGATGTGTTGCCTAGTGCACCGTAGTAGTGTGTCAGAGGAGCGCTAGTGTCCCAGACCCGATCATATGTCTTGGTCCTGGGACCAACAGAACTAGAAAGTCTGGGTTTGGGAAAAAATTCAGACATAACTGCCCTTTTCTGGCTTTGGTTGATTTAACCCAGCTTGTCGGTTCCCGTAATCCACCCCCCTTCATAGTTTCTTTCTTCGGAGGGTGGAGTGTTTGGGTCGAGAAAAACACCATTATCAGAATTGATAGATCGATGGCCTTCAATGTAAATAATTAATGGAATAAAATAATCAAAGTGTTTAGATGGAGGCAGTTTCCAAGTGGCTGTTTTGCGGGCCCTTAGGCTGGAGTCACCCTCTGGTTTCCCATTCCTCTCCCTTCTAACAGCCGCCCCTGCTCCATTGTTCACCACTTAAGAGCCAAGTGGTATGAGGTCATTGCCTCAGAAGGGGAAAGACCACTGCAGGGAAAGCTAAGGGTGGCCTTTTACTATGCTGGGTGGCTATGAAGAATTGTACCTACTCAGCCAGCACAATAGCCATAAACACCTGCATTATAAATTTTATGTGATTAATCTATGAACAGGCTTTGGTACTTGGGAAGAGAAAGTCAGAGCTGCTAAGTTTTTTTATGCAAAACCCAATCAGTGGTGAACCTGCTTTCTTAAGATTCTGAGGATACTCTTTTTTTCTGCTACCTGCACTCTTGCCTACCTTTCTTCTTTTTTTTTCTTCCCATTCTCTTGCCCTCTGTTTCTTTCCTGTTTGTGTCAAAAAGCTAATTGGCATTTTTCCTGGCCCCAAGGCCCTTATTTCTCTGAAGAATGTCACACTCTTGTTGTAGCGCTACCTCGACGAGGCCGACCGCGATAAGGAGCGTTACATGAAAGAGCTGGAGCAGTATCAGAAGACCGAAGCCTACAAAGTCTTCAGCAGGAAAGCCCAGGACAGACAGAAAGGCAAACCCCACCGGCAAGGTATGGAAACTAGAACCATCCTTGTGGCTGATGAAAAATGGCAGTGCCCACGGACCTTCACCGCCCCAAGCTGCCAAGTGTAAAAGCAGTTAAGCTACCTCTGGGCTCAAGTCCTCTCCTTCCCCCTTCCCTCCTCCCTGCTTACCTCAAGCGAGCCCCTGGCTGAGGCAGCAATCCTATTTATAGAGCACCACTTTCCTAAAGAGCTTAAAACCTTCCATAGATAATCATCGCCTTAATCCTCATAATAGCCTTGTGCACAAGGGAGCGGCCGGGTTGGTTGTGGCTGTCTTTTCTGAAACAGTTGAGAAAACAAAGAGATAGGGGGGATTTAATTTTTCTCCAGAGTGCCCTAATGAACCACACTGTGAATACTATCTCCAACCTTGGGATTCCTGACTCCAGTCCAACAGCCCTTATTGCCTCTGAAGGTTGTGTCATAGAGTGAGAGCATAGTAACGGAGTCTGTTGAGGGCCTGCCATGTATAGCACCCCTTGTTAACCTTCATGCCCACGGGGAGTTTTCACATCTATCTTAGGAAGGAGTACATGTGTCCCATCTGTGTAGTTTTTGCCCAGTTGTAGGTTGGATTTTGCTTCATTACAATGTTCTCTTGTGTTTTCAGAAGGAACCCGACAGGCTGCTCACGAGCATGAGGTAAATAGCTTCCCGCCTCCAGACTGGACCCCTTACTTTTATAGGACCCAGAGCTACATTTTAGTTGCCTAAAGTTTGGGGAGGGTATTGGATTTTTTTTTTCTTAGGTAAATATGAATATTTCTGTTTCACTGTGATTCTGCGGAGGCTACGTTAGGTCAGAATCTTATGTGACAGTGAAGAAAGAGATGAAAATCCTTGGGAGTTTGTGCTGTCTGAAGGGAAGCTGGAGTTAAATCCTGGTAACTGCTAAATAGTTGGGCCAGTGGACATTCCTGAGCTCTGATCTTTGGCTCTCAAACTTCCTGCTCCTGTGATGATCCCTTCACTTATTACTCCAGAGAAAAAGCTGGCTTCTCAGTTGAAAAGTGCCATGTTACTCCAGAGGCTTTTAGGTCAGAGGAAACCACAGTAGACCGTCAAACTTGTAGACTGTCACCGTTTTCAAGCATGCTAGTGCCTGGGTTAGGGGCTGATTTGTGGTAATAGGCCGATTTGGAGAGTGGAGTTATGATAAGGTGAGCCCGTTGTTGGGTAGGGACTGTTTCTATATGTTGCCAACTTGTACTTCCCAAGCGCTTAGTACAGTGCTCTGCACACAGTAAGCACTCAATAAATACGATTGAATGAATGAATGAACAAGGACTTCTTCCCGTGCCAGTTAACAGCGAAGAAATTAGTAAAACCCCGCTGGCCCGTTAGATAAGTAGTAGTCTACTTCACTCTTTTCTTTGAAGGACTTTAATGCCCTTCATATATTTTAGTTTTTTCCCTTACAGTCAGTAGTATTTAGTGCCTACTATTTGCCAAGCTCTGTTCTAAGCACCTATCCCCACAGTAATGATAAGCTAAATGGGGGTTGCCTTAGAAAAACTGGCCTAAAGCCTTTTGGGGCCAGAAAAATATTTCTGGTAGTTCCCTCCATTCACCCTCCCTTTCCGCATCTCCCCTTCCTGTACTGTACACTTCCGTTGAAAGACATCATGGTCCATTGTAGTACATTGGCAAGAAGGAATTGAAACGTTGAGAGCAAAATCAGATAGTAATCTCCTGAAAGGAAGCAATAATAGTATTTTAACATGAAAATTGCCTGAAAGATATATTGTATAGCTCTGAAGCATAAGCAAGGTAAGATGAGAAAATAGTGAAAATTAACTTCATAGTGATTGCTTTCACTTGCACGTGAGCTTTAAAGAAATCTCGAAGGAGTCTGTTGTGTTAAATGATTTGCCCAACATCATATGGGGTCATGGACTAGAACCCAGGATTCCTGATCCGGAACATCAGTGGTTTTATTTCACTATCCAGAACGTTTTTTTCCTTGGCAAGAGCTCTACAGTCTTCATCCAGGAGAACATTCTCATTAGGAGTTGTTTTGTACTGTTTTATACGCTGTGAATGGGGAAGTGCCCAACAAGAAATATCTGGCATAATTTCCCATTTGTTTGGCCGTTTTGAACTATTTCTCAGAATTCATAACTATATTGGAGACCATCCAGATTCATTAAGGAAAAAGGTTCAGATTTGCAAGTCAGGTTTTTTTTTTAATTGCCACCTGTCTGTTTTGGTGACTATATACTTAACACAGTAATTGTGAATATTTCCTTCTATTTCCATTCAAGCACAGTTCTATTCATAAATTCTATCCAAGCACAATTATATAGGAAACGTCTGTGTTTTAATTTTGCATGATGAGCTATTGTGCTTTTGTATGTGGAAACTTGAGGTTTTATGTATGGGTATTCATAAGTTCAGACCAGGATGTTATCCTCGCAAATATCAATTTTCCAATTACTTATCCTTTTTTGTTCTTCTCTATTGTCCTCTTTTATATGCCCACTCACTCAAGCACACACATTTTCTCTGTCTTTCTCTGGGTCATACACACACATTCTCTCTCTCCCCCTCTCCCCATCTCTCTCCCTCTCTCTCCCTCGCTCCCTCTCCCTCCCTCCCTCCCTCTCCCCCCTCCTATCCCCACTAAGGATCGTACTTTCTCACTGGTGATATGATATCTGATAGAGGAGAAGGTGGTTTCATGACAGAGCCCTTAATATGCAGTGTAGTTGTCAGATTTTAATAGGATCAAGATCCCTGTTGGCATTGGCCATTATCTCCACTGAGTTTAGCAGTCGCCTCTTCTGTTGAGTCTGCACAGCCATGATTATAAGGCATGTTCTGTGAGACCCCAGCAAAATGCAGGCTCCTGGGAGTTCAATTTCCTTGGAAGTGGGGACAAAAGCAGCTTGCCCTGATTTCGTTCGGAGATTCTTCATTGGGTATGGAAAAGGAAACTCACTATCAGTTTCAAAGTCCACCAGATCCTGCCGATGTATGTGTACTGGAGAGCTAGAGTCTGGTAGCAGAGCTGAAGGAACAGTGACTTAAAAAGAAAAACAAAAACATTCTGCACTCCAGCAGTAGGGCACTCCAGGGATAATATTCCACGTTTAATTGTCCTAGCTCTCTTGAGGTAGACAGGCGCTAAACCATAGAGGCCTAGCTTACTCAGGGTGAAGAGCTTCAGTGCAAACTTGTATGATTCTTCTCGCTCCCATTTGATTGGTGAAGAGAATCCCAAGTTCAAGGTCTTCCAGCCCTTCTCAATCCAAAATGCCAGCCCGTCAGGCCCAGGGGTCCCCCACATTTAGGCTCTGGAAGTGTCATTTCACTCGAGGACCAAAATCGAAACAATCATATTGTTTCTCCTTTAATTTATAAGAAATGACAAAACGACACTCAGCCTGAACCAATTAGGCCTTTTCAATAAGGAGGCAATCAAATCCCTATGAATTTAATCCCTTGAGCAAGCCATGGAGCTGCTTAAGTATATCCAAGTCCCCAAGAGGATCCTCCCCATGCTGGGTAATGGTTCAGTAATGGAGGAGAGCTGATGGTTTTCATTACCACTCTTCTCTAAGTAGAATTTCTTTGCTGCCTTTCAGAAACTGAGCAGTTTCACTTAATTGCTTTAGTGTTCCTTATTTTGTACTTCAAGAATCTGTACCGAGTGGGAACGGCATCTGCAGTACGTTGTCCTTTTCCTTTAAGGCAGCAGCCTCCAAAAGCAGGTGGGGGCCACTGGCTGCATTCAGTGGGCTGAAGAGCAAAATCTTCTACCTTCAGTTGGCAGTGCAGAAAAGCAGTCTACTCGGAAGGAAGCTTTGCCACCCATAAGGACCCGTGTGGTTGCTTAGTAAGCGCTTAACAAATACCATCATTATTATTATTACCAGGAGCCCTCGTGCGTTACTGGTGACAGCCAGGCATCCCATCACTACTTTTCCATCATGGAATGCCATCAGGGAACTGCCTGGACTTCCTGAATCTGCCTGGCAAGAGCCTTTTGGGGTGGGACATGTCGATTCATTACCGAGAGTTCCCCTGCAGCAACTTTTAGCAGGGCCCAGGCAGCTAATGGGCTTATTAGAATGATGGAAGAAGCCATCCAGCTATGTCTCCAGGGTCCTTGCCACCCCCATTCCCTCCCGTTCCCCTCAACATAAAGCGTTTTCCCTCACACTCTCAGCCTTGTTGGGATGCATTGGGTCCAGTTGGAACTTTGCTCGTTGAAAATTAGTGGTCACGGTGTGTGTGTATTTTGGTGGGTTTTTTTTTTTTTAATGCCCTGGGGAAACAACTTTCTTTTTTGCTTTTCTAGTGGGGAGGGGAAGCAGTAAAACAAATAAGCAAATAAATCAATGAGCTCTGACAGTTGACTCAATTAAATTATCTGATGTTCCATCCAGCCATGTCTGTCTTGGCTGGCTGCCAGCCAAGCAGCGCACAGTTCTCCCCAGTCCAGC
Source organism: Tachyglossus aculeatus (assembly GCF_015852505.1). Classification (NCBI taxonomy): domain Eukaryota; kingdom Metazoa; phylum Chordata; class Mammalia; order Monotremata; family Tachyglossidae; genus Tachyglossus; species Tachyglossus aculeatus. The sequence goes on from NC_052091.1 coordinate 13,903,928, forward strand.
CCCTTGACAAGACAGGCCCCACTCCAAAACCCAGGGCTCTGCTGCCAGCTCTCCCTCATAAGCTGTTATCCACTTTGCTTGCCTACCGGGCCCCAGATCAAGTCTGACATTTCATTTAAAACCTAAGGTGTTCCAATAGAAAAAGCAATAGCTTGGCAAAAGCAGAGGAGAGAGCATTCTCTCCCTGGCTTTAAGCGTATTTTTACAGGAATAAGGTCTCTTGCTTCTTTTTACCAACCTAAAATTTGAAAAATTTCAGCGTTCTGTTTCCGCTGGTAGTTTTTGGGGCGCTTGTTAATTTGTTTTGCTTCTTCAGTGCTCAGCAAAGTTCCCTCCATTGGGCAGCAGTTTGGACACAATGACAGGTGGTTTCATTTAAAAAAAAAAAAGTTTTGAAAGAAGGCAGTTAAATCTTCATTTTATTAGTTTGTATTCTTACTGCTTTCAGTTTGGAGTTGGTTGTCGAAAGTACAACCGAAGCATCCCTAAAAATACTGACTATAAAGTGCTTTTAGGAATCATTTAAAAAACCCATGGCTTTTGGCAGGTTAGTTTTTTTTTTAAAAAAAAAAAACAACTTTATTTTTAATTTCACAGCTCTATTGGTGAATTTAGATTTAGTCTTTTTTGATCCCTTCCTCCCAGATCCTCATCTGCCTCCCAGTCTTAAAGTTGCACATATTTGTTACTATCATTATTCATTTTAGCAAAATAATGATGGCAAAATAATGATGAGAAGCAGCGTGGCTCAACGGAAAGAGCCCGAGCTTTGGAGTCAGAGGTCATGGGTTCATATCCCGGCTCTGCCCAACTGTCGGCTGTGTGACTTTGGGCAAGTCACTTAACTTCTCTGTGCCTCAGTTACCTCATCTGTAAAATGGGGATGGAGACTGTGAGCCCCCCGTGGGACAACCTGATTACCTTGTAACCTCCCCAGCGCTTAGAACAATGCTTTGCACATAGTAAGCGCTTAATAAATGCCATTACTACTATACTAAGCACCGACTACTTGCCAAGCAGTTGCTACACAATTTCTCAGATAATCAGATCGGAACCAGTCCCTGTTCCACGCCAGGCTTACAGTCTGAGAGACAGAGAATGAGTGTTTGATCCCCATTTTACAGATCCCCATTTTACAGATAAGGAAACTGAGGTGTAGGAAATATAAAATTGACTTGCCTCAGGTCACGAAACAGGCAAGTGGCAGAGCTGAGATTAGAACCTGGGTGTGTCAAGTCCCCTTCGTTTTCCAACAGGCCGTGGGTTTTGTTTTTTGTTTTGTTTCGTTTTTGGACAAAGGCAGCAGAATAAAGACCCGAAAAGCCCATCCAAGTGTAGTCCATCAGGACTAAACAGTGACTTTGGAGTTCTACCAAGCTCAATTCTCCAAACTGCTCCCTAGTAGTAAATTAGGCACGTTGGAAAGAATGTGTAACTGGTACATGTAGCAGCATTGTACCATATATATAGCAAACTCAGTGATGGCCTAAAGGGGCCTCTGGAGAACTAGAAGAGTCAGTGCTTGTCCCAAAAAGTGCCTTAATTTCCTCTGTGTAAACCTTGGCCCTGAGAGAATTGGACTCATTATTTATACACCTGATAAGCAGATGCCTAAAACCAGGCAAAACCTGTTAGACTATCCAGTCCTTTTGGCCTCCGGTGGAAAGAAGTTGGGCTTGGGAGTCAGGAGGCCCACGTTCAAGTCCAGATCCATCACTGGCCTGCTATGTGACTTCCAGTCTTCTGTGCCAGTGAGACCAAGATAGATTGTGAACCCCATGACTAATCTCAGAACCTTGAATCTACCTCAGTGCAAAGCACAAAGTAAGTGCTTATTAAATGCCAAAATCATTATTGTTTTAATCACCTGCTCAACCCCCAACACCAACTGAAGAACTACAAATAAATTATCTTCTTTCACAGGCTCCTTCTTCCCCACTTACCCCGATCATAACTTTAGCGACTAGCATAGTGCTGAGGGTTAAAAATAAAGAAGTGGTTTCCAGCTTCTCGCTGTACTTTTTCTATTAGGAGACTAGCTATGCCAAGTTGTTCAAAAGCTAGAGGTTCAGGCGAGGTAGGTCTCCATCTTGAGAGAACTGAATGTTCGGCTGGCCAGACCTCACGTGAGCTTGATTTAGGCTAAAAAGTCTTGCTGGTGAGCTAGTTGAAGTTCTTTGCACGCCTGAGAGCTAGAATTTGTCCAACCCATCTTCCTCTCCCATGTCAGTCCTGAATCCTGTTCACGGGGGATTGCCAACCCTGGAGTCTCAGCTCTCCAGCTGGTCTCTCGTCTTCCTTTGGTTTCCTTGGGGCATGGGTCTTGCCAAAATGGCCTTTTCCCCTTATCGTTTCATTTAGTCTCTGCTTGAAAGGGAATTGACATTATCTGTTTTCTCCATCTCTTCTCACAGAAGGAAGTGGAGGTGAAGGAGAGATCTGTTTTTGATATCCCGATCTTCACAGAGGAGTTCCTGAACCACAGTAAAGGTGATTACTGACATTTTCTGCAGCTCTGACAGGCTTGATGCTCTGACTGAGGGGAATTGCCGGGTGTGAAGAATGCAGATGGCAATGGGCCCTCATTCAGTACAAGTCACCTCTTAGTCCGACATCACAGAGGGATCAGCAACCCCTGTTGGACTAACAGAGGTGTAAAAGCCATTGAAAGGAGGGATGAAGAACGGTTTCATTGTAGCTTATGGGAGCTTGTTTGGACCTAGGGTCTGGGTAGTAGAATAGCCCTCTTGGCTATTCTTCCCCTACTCTTCTAGAAGCTGTATCTACTGTACACAAAATGCCTCCTTTAAGAAAATGAATAGCTACAAATCACTGTTTAGAATGGTCTCAATTGATGGTTGTTTTTTTTTTTTAAGTAATTACGGTACTTATTAAGTGGCATGTGCCCTGGAACTGGATACAAGATAATGAGGACACTTTCCCTGCCCTACATGGGGCTCAAAATTTAAGTAGGCAGGAGTGGGAGTTAATCTCTTTTTATAGATGAGGAAACTGAGGCACGGAGAGGTTAAGTGACTTGCCCAAAGGCACAGAGCATGCAAGTGGCGGAACTGGGATTAGAACCCAGGTCCTCTGACTTGGCTGAGGGCCGAGCACTGTACCAGGCACTTGGGAGAGAACAGTACCGTAGAGAGAAGCAGTGTGGCTCAGTGGAAAGAGCCTGGGCTTTGGAGTCAGAGGTCATGGGTTCAAATCCCGGCTCCACCACTCGTCAGCTGTGTGACTTTGGGCAAGTCACTTAACTTCTCTGGGCCTCAGTTACCTCATCTGTAAAATGGGGATTAACACTGTGAGCCCCACGGGGGACAACCTGATCACCTTGTAAATTCCCCAGCGCTTAGAACAGTGCTCTGCACATAGTAAGCGCTTAATAAATGCTATTATTATTATTATTATTATTATAGGCATGTTCCCTACCCAAAAGAAGGGTAGAGTCTAGGTATATGAATGTCCTGTAGGGAAGGACATGGTCACCTCATTTTAATTAGAGAAGCAGCGTAGCTCAGTGGAAAGAGCATGGGCTTGGGAGTCAGCGGTCATGGGTTCGAATCCTGGCTCTGCCACTTGTCAGCTGTGTGACCTTGGGCAAGCCACTTAACTTCTCCGTGCCTCAGTTACCTCATCTGTAAAATGGGGATTAAGACTGTGAGCCCTGCGTGGGACAACCTGATCACCTCGTATCCCCCCAGCTCTTAGAACAGCGCTTCGCCCGTAGTAAGCGCTTGACAAATGCCATCATTATCATCATTATCATTATTAATTACCGGTAGAGTCAGGTGAGCAGAACTTTGTGCTAGTCGGACCCAGCTTCCTTAAAATTGCAGCTCACCTCCACGTGTGTTTGTGGGATGGGGGCGATCTTAAGCTCGGGAGGCGGAACTGCGGCAGCTGCGCAAGTCCAACATGGAGTTTGAGGAGAGGAACGCCGCCCTGCAGAAGCACGTGGAGAGCATGCGCACGGCGGTGGAGAAGCTGGAGGTGGATGTGATACAGGAGCGGAGCCGGAACACCGTGCTGCAGCAGCACCTGGAAACCTTGCGGCAGGCCCTCGCCAGCAGTTTCGCCGGTGTGCCCTTACCGGGTAGGTCCCCAGCCCTCTTTTAGGAACTTAGTCACCCCTAGTAATAAATAAATAAAACACATTCCCGAGGAGAATTTAGATGTGTGGTCTTTACACACTTCATTTGAATTGGGTAAAGTCAGTTTGAGCCTTCTGATCTCTTTGTGATCATTTGGCCAGTTTCCATTGTGTCTTGGGTAATTCTCTCTTTGCTCATTTGCGTTTTCTGACCCAATAGACAGAAGAGGCTGTGTTAGCATTTTCTGCGTTTTGCGTTTTCCGATACAATAGGCGGTAGAGGAATGTTTATTCTACTTGTACATATCTATTCTATTTATTTTATTTTGTTAGTATGTTTGGTTTTGTTCTCTGTCTCCCCCTTTTAGATTGTGAGCCCACTGTTGGGTAGGGACTGTCTCTGTATGTTGCCAATTTGTACTTCCCAAGCACTTAGTACAGTGCTCTGCACATAGTAAGCGCTCAATAAGTACGATTGATGATGATGATGAATGTGGAGAGTAGTAGCATTTTCTAACGCTTTTATATTCTTGACGAGGACTGTTACCCCATTTTGTTCTTCTGAGGAAGTGATCAGCAGGTAGTGGATATCAGCCACTGGACAGCCTGTGTCCTCTCACAGGCAGAAACAAGCACATATAGCATAGCAACTCTTCAAACCTTACCTTTTATTTAGAGACTTTCTGGTAAAGATTGTATCTGGGAGGTTGTTTGTTTCACATTTTTGGGATCTCAAATTCCCCGAGCAGTCCATTTCAGTAAGTTATTGCCCTCACTGGACAGTACAGTAGCTAGTTTGACTATTTCTTTCTCTGTGCGTCTGCTTCAGGCAGTGGAGAGACCCCCACAGTGGACACCATTGATTCATACATGAACAGATTGCACAATATCATTCTAGCTAATCCCCAGGACAACGAGAACCTCATAGCTACAGTCCGAGAGGTGGTGAACCGGCTTGATCGCTAGTGACTGGTAAGTGCCTCCTTGGCTTGACTTGGTGTGGGCAGGGAACACGTCTGCAAACTCCGTTGAGTTGCCCTCTCCCAAGGACTCAGTACAGCGCTTGGTGCACAGGAGGCGCGTAATAAATACAATTGATTGACCGGATGTTCTCATTGCTGATCTCCACCGGCAGAAACATGATAGACCAAGATAGTGTCCACGACCTAGAAACCCTGAGGCCCAAGATGCATGGCTCGGTTAAGAACAATCCAATCAGTTAATCAGTGGTATTTATTGAAGACTGTAATATTACTGCTAGTAATAATTACGGTATTTAAGTCCTCACTGAGTGTCAAGCATTGTTTTAAGCGCTGGGGTAGAGACAAGATAATCAGGTTGTACACAGTCCTTGTCTCACTTGGGGATCACGGTCTAAGAGAACAGGTACTGAATCCCTGTTTTACAGTTAAGGAAATTGAGGCACAGAGAAGTTAAGTTAGTGGCCCAGGTCACACAGCGGACAAGTGGTGGAACCAAGAAGAGAATCCAAGTCCTCTGATCCCCAGGACTGTGCCCTTTCCATTAGGACCTGCTGCTTCCCAGAGTAAGCACTTGGAAAAGTACATTACAGTACTGTTGGTAGGTGTGATCCCTGCCCAGAACAGAGCTTACAGTCTATTATGGGAGACAGATAAATAAAAGATATTACAGCTTGGGGATGCCAACCACATCACCTCCAGTTAGGGAAAGGAATTTTAAGAGATGACCAACTGTCTGGCAGCTTATAGAGAGTAATATTGGAATAAGAGGAGTCCACCTTTTGGCAAGAAAGATGACTTTACAATAGTCATGTAAAGTCTTTTGTGCCAGAGGTCGTCTGCTCTCGTTATCTGAAATGGTGGCTCGTGCCTGCTAATTTTGATTCCCAGGGTTGGCAGCACGGTAGTGATCGGGCCCCTCGTCAGCAGGCTGTTCATCCATTAAATTGTTTGAGATCCTAAGATGAAGAGATAAATAGTGTGCTGTTTTGGACTCAGACTGCACACAAAGTTAGCTGGGATGAATGGTAATACTCGGGTCCTCTTTGCGATATGTAGATAATCTGCATCTAGAACAGACCGTGAGATGCCAGCTGACCATTTTCTAACGGTTCTCGGGGTTTGAGTCGCTCTGTTACTGAGGTAGAGATCAGGGGGCTTAGAGCACCCGGTCCACCCACATCCCAGCAGTGTTTTGTACAAATTCCCACATCCCATATCTAATGGAGCAGTGTCTGTTGGTGGAGACAGAGGCAGAAATCCCTATCCTTTTTGGTCGTGCCCTTGAGTGAACTACACAGGCAATTCATTATACTTTAGCCTCAGCCATGCTCTGGTGGGGAAAGGATCATTGTCCTTCCACAAGTAGCCAGATGGAACGGACTGTACTTATAAGAGACGGCTAGGTTCCCCGCAGAATAAGGAAGTGGCATTACTGCCGCTGTTTATGAAGGGAACAGCTTGTAAATCCAGACCTGGGACTGTGAGGAGCTCATCATCCGGCTCATTTTCACGCAGTGTTTTCAATTAGCACTCGTGGAAGCTTTCAAACAGAGGGCTGGGGGAAGCGAGAGTGGAAGACCATGAAAGAATGAGGTAATTGGTGACATGATCTCTTCTTGGGCTTGGAAAGATAAACTTGGGGTGTTGACTCAAAAGTGGTTTTCCATTTTAAGCAGGTTGCCAGAGGAAACCCTTTAAGCGGTTTACCTGCATAAAGCCTTGTGAGCTGTAAGATTGCTTCCCTGGTATCCTTGGTGATCTGCCACAAGGACCACCGTTTTCTAGGGCTTAAACTTTTAAACCGTTATATCTTGACCAATTAGATTGGAATCCTAACCTCCCTCCCACCCTCAGCCTCTCCACGCAAGTATGTATAAAAATAGATATGCCTCCCTCCACTCCCTCTCCATCACCAAAAGACCAATGAAATAAGATCTTTACAAGACTCGTTAATACTGGCCTAGTTTCATTATACTAATGTGTATGAGGCCACGGTCTTGTGTATGCATAGAAAGGCAGGTAGGCTCCTTATCTTCAGCCCTTGTGAAGGAATTACTCTGAATCCAGTTTTGGCAGTTTTGAAATGGTAACAGTGCTTGTGAATGAAAGGAAGTTAATGGTATGCAAGATTGACAAAGAAACAGGCATATGAGCAAGGGATAGGTCTTTGGACTCGAATAAGGTCAGCGGTAGAGTAGCTTTCCAATAACCCTAATGGAAAATTGTTAGTTGCTCCATTCCGTGTATGCATAAAAGTACAAGGAGTGCTGTGCTCCGTCTAGCCCAGTGTGCTAGATGGCAAAGTAGCGCTGAGAGAATGTTTTAAAAAAAAAAAATCAATAGCTATAGAACGTACATGTTTTCAGGTAAAACCCGAAATCTTTGAAATGCAATAAAAATGCCAGTGTCTTGATTTTCTGACTTGGCAACATTTGAGCAAATTCTCCAAAATTGACACAGGCCTTTCAGCTGTTGATAAATTGGGTGAGTGTATACATACATACAGTGCATATTTCTGTATTTGTAGATGCACTCTACATTTATCCTTAGAAAACTGGGTTTTTGGTTGACCTCACATTCCTTGGCACAAAAGAGCCTGCTGATTTTCAGCACTGAATGTATCTGCTGTCTGCTTTTCATTCTCCAGGGGTGACTTGCAATTGACCCTTTCCTCCTCCTGAGGCTCTTCTGCAGGGTCAGGGCCAGGTCTGTCACCAAAATATTGCCCGAAGCATCTTGACAGGGCTCCCAGCTGGTAGCTTTGCCAGCACCCGGGCATTCGTAAAACACCGTCCCTTCATATCAGCAGCCCAGACAAGAATGTTTAAACCAGATCTTCCTTCTTTCCGATGAGGGCTAACTTCTTCGTTTTCTCTTCCTGTTGGATCCACAGGCCCTGCAGCTCCAAGGTGCTCTACAAAGAACTCTGCCAGTGAGGAAGGAGAAGCCATGATGGAAATAGACTGGGTGGGGCGGGAGGGGCATCCGGCCCCACTGAGGGATGCATGTGGGTCGTTTACAGGGAGTGAACCGTTCACGCATTAAACTCCACACCCCTGGAAGCCGTGGGAGCGACATCGGGGGTGTCCGAACGTACGGCAAGCTCCCCTCTCAGTGAAGCCCGTAAGGTTCGAGTCTTAAGTTCCGTGTCATTTCAGTTTTGGGTGAAGAGGAGCTGCACTTGATCCGAGACTTGGAAGACACTGCAGAGAGTAAGCGGACTTCCCGCTCTGGTACTTTAGTTCAGGGAGACTGCAATGGGTTCCTTCCCTCTTCCTCCCCGTGTTTTTTAGACTGCGGAATGTTGTCTCCTCCACCCCGCAAAAGCCTACATCTCTCCGTTTTCCGACCTCTGGGATATGCTGCTCAGCCCCAACTTTAAGGGGAGCTCTTCTCCGGTCTTGACAAAGTCTTTCTCATCTCAGCCCCCCAACAAGTACTAACTGGGACTTGAAAAGCAGGTGCTTTCCACCAGCAGTTCCCTGTTCTTGGACCTACGCTGTGTCTCCTGGGGCTTTGTCAGAGCTGCACTTGAAGGAGAACATGACCTTCTCCCCAACCCCTCGCAGCCATTTTTTGAGGCATCCTGCACGCACATCATGTCCCATCCTCAGCCACGCTCCTCGGTCCCCATCTGTTGATTGCATTTCACGAAACATTTTTGCTGAGGAAAAAGTCCATTGGTCAGGAAGGGGAACGGGAAAGGCTGACCCTTCTTGGTGTAGTTGAAAAGCGCAAAAGCTTGTTTTCAAGGGGAACTGAGGAAATCATTTTTCTGGGGTTTTGTTTTTTTTTTCTTGTTTCTTTCAAACTGCCCCAATTCATGGGATAGAATGGAAGACACCCTCTGGTTATGAGAACTTACTCTGTTTCAAAACAGATCCTCTTTAGCTGACAGGAAGTAGAAGGAAAGAAGCTGTTCTACCTCCTCTTCAATCTGCAGTTTTTTACAATTTGAACTTAATGGGACAGTTTGCATCTGAGCAGTGTTGGTTAGTTTAGCGAGGGGCGCTCCGGCTAGCAGGTAGGGCTGGTTAAGTGCTCACTTTGAGCTCTTCTTCTCCATTTTTTAATAATAATATTGAAATGAACACCAGGGCACATTGAGGGGGAATACCTCAAACATCTTTTTGGGCTAATCCTACAAAAACCTGGTACTGCAGAAAGTTCCTGCATTTACATAAACTCGTAAAAACCAGTTTGCGTGAGGGAGGGAGATAAGACGTGGCCGGCCCGGGGTTTTACCACTGCCGATCACACCCAGGGCCTCTCCAGCAGCGTCCTGGCCTCTCCACTGCCGCTCTCGGGACTCAGCTTGCCGTGTTCTCCATCGCTGGTGGTGCCTGGACCTCTCTACCAGCGTTCTCATGGTACCAGTTGCCTCACCACCATGGCTCTGCCCCCGGCATGCCCTCAAGGACAACAGCCCCCTGCCCATCATGCCCTGGACTTCCCCACCAGTTGGCTATGTGACTTTTCCAGGTCCCTGCCGCCCTCCCGCCCAACCCCAGTCGTCTCTGCTGTCAGGGTCCTTCTCTGGCGGACCACCACGGCTGCCTCCCCAGGATGCCACACCAGCCCTGCTCTGCGTTACCAAGGAACCCACATGCCGACCCGCCTTCCACCACCCTGGCAGGGCAGAGCTAAACAGCCGCAGCCTGGCACCACCTCCACAAAACCACTGGAAAACTAGTGGCAGCTGCAGTCACGATCACTGTGGCCCCAGTCGAGACTGTAGACTCTGAACCACGAGGACCTTGAAATTCTGCTATTCTATCCCGGTACCCAGCCAGTCTTTGCTTTTGTCTTTTATGTCATCCTAGTGTTTTGTTTCATCTCTCCTGATGTCTCTGTCACCAGTCCCTTCAGGCCCCTTTTATTTTTAGATTGTGAGCCTCCCTTTGAGAGACAGAGACCATGTCTTATTCCCATCTGCGCATTCTTTCCCAGAGCTTAGCGTAGTGCTCCGCACATAGTGAATCCTTAACGAACACTTACTCCTATGACTAGTTGTGGTATTTAAGTGCTTACTATGTGCCAACCTGTCTGCTGAGCGCTGGGATAAATACAAGGTAATGAGGTCAGACACAGTCCCAGCATGGCTCAGTGGAAAGATCACGGGCTTGGGAGTCATAGGTCATGGGTTCTAATCCTGGCTCTGCCATTTGTCAGCTGTGTGACTTGGGGAAAGTCATAACTTCTCTGTGCCTCAGTTCCCTCATCTGTAAAATGGGGATTAAGACTGTGAGCCCCACATGGGACAACCTGATTACTTTGTATCCCCCCAGCGCTTAGAACAGTGCTTGGCAAATAGTAAGTTCTTAATAAATACCATCATTATTATTATTAGTATTATTATTATTATCCCACCTGGGGATCACAGTCTAAGGGGGAGGGAGAACAAGTATTTCATCTCCATTTTACAAAGGAGGAAACTGAGACCCAGAAAAGTTAAATGACTTGCCCAAGGTCCCACTGCAGGCCAGGGTCAAGCAGGGATTCAGACCTAGGTTCTCTGACTCCCCAGGCCTGTGCTCTTTCCACTAGGCCCTGCAACTTCCAAGGGCTGGGGCTAAGATTCACATTTCTACTCTGATCAGCATGGTTTAGTGTGGTATAAGAATATAAGAAACGCCATTGCTGGGTCACACCAATCCATCCAGCTCAGTATTATGTCTCCAAAAGTGGCAACCAGGTGTTTGGAGGAACAGTGAGAGTTTCCGTCTTTGGCACCCACCCATCTTTTCCTTCTAGTAACACTGTACTGAGCCCTTCGGGAAGTACAGTACAACAGAGGGGATAGACGTGATCCTGCCCTCAAGGAGCTTACGGTCCACAGTTACGGAGCACTCATCCGTGACTCGGTCCAATTCCCTCTTGGATCTGATATTTTCCGTCCGCAAAGTTTCCTCCGGGAACTTGGGTTTGTTTTGAGTCTCCCACCTTCACACTTCACTGGGTGTCCCCTGGTCCTGTTGATGTCGAGTTTGCCCTGTCTGCTCCTTTACTGAAACCAGATGACTTGGAATCAGACGCCCAGTAAAGGTTGACTTGTAGCTAGCCCAGTTGTACGGTGGTGTGGTACTGTCTGGGTTCTTCTCACAAGCCCAGGTCATGGTCTTCCTGATTATATGTGGCCACCACCTAATCTTCCCTAGGTGCCCTCATTCAGTAAAATGGAGGAAACTATCTTTTTTTGCTTGGCTTTCAATTTCTCATGAGACCCTATGTAAGATTTCTCCCTAGGTGCCCTCATTCAGTAGAATGGAGGAAACTTTCTTTTTTGGCTTGGCTTTCAATTTCTCATGAGACCCTATGTAAGATTTCTCCCTGCCCTCCACCATACCAAAGCTGGCTCACAGAGTACACAATGGGGTAGTCCCAACACAAAAAAATAATAATAATTCTTCTAAGTGCTTACTGAGTACCAGGCACTGTATTAAGCGCTGAGGTGGATACAAGCAAATCAGGATGGACACAGTCCCTGCCCCGCATGGGGCTCATAATCGTAATCATCAAGACGGTAGCATCTTACAAGTCACTCACTAGTAATGTGAACATCTAGTATGTTATTTTACTAAATGGTCCTTTCCTCTGACCCTCCTGACTCTCTGCCCTCTTGCTTTCTCAACGTGTGGTGATGGTTGCACACATGAAGATGCCGTGTTGGCCTGAAACTTCTTCCAAAGAGCAGCCGGTACCCATCGCAGCGGGTCCCCAGCCAGCCAGAGACTTCCAGCCTTTTTCCAGAAAGACCTCAGAGAATTTTCTGCAAATGGGACTGTTCGAACACTTCAGGACCTGGCTGGTTGGTCTTCTCGCAGCATGCTTTCTGGCCCCTCTGCTGATTTCATTGTCTTGCGACTTTCTTGGCGTTGCTGTTGTAATCTAGTCCAGCCCTAACTCTTTGAAGGGGCCCAGATTTATCCAGCTGTGGGTAGGTCAGCTGATACAAGAACATCTTTTCACAAGATGTGAGGGCCCGCCATCCAAAATTATTCTCAGAAAAAGAAGGCACCTGTTAATTGTCTCCTTCAGTTGGGTCTCCAGGCAGTCACTGCCTCTCCTGGCAGGGCAGGGGCTTCTAAGACCCCCATCCCACCAGATGCTGCCTCCCCCCGCTCCCCACCCCTGCACAAAGTGGTTCACCACATTGTAATCCAGTTTGAGATGTGGTTCCAGTTTTCCAGTCACATTGCAGACGTTGTTTGCTGTTCTCATTAAGAAGCTTAATTTCTTCCTTAAGCATTTTTTTCCCCCCAAATAGATTTCTGTCTTTTCAGTGTTAACAAGGTTTTTTGGGGTTTGCCTGATTCCTCATGAAAAAAAAACACACATTTTCCAAAGGGGCAGCTGTTAAGGGGAGGGAGAAGAGAGGTTATTTCCTCCAAGGTAAAGATGAATTTTTTAAAAATGTCCATTTGTTGTACATGTGTTTGGAACTGTTGAAATGCCAACTTTTCTGTACCAGTGTTTTTGTAATTAAACTTTTAGATTTTTCTTTGTTTTTTAAGAAGCTGATGGGCTTGCTTGACATTTGCTTCATTAAAACTGTTCAACATTGAATCCATTTTGATTCAATTTTAAGTGCATTTTAATGAGATAAATCTTACCGGCTCTGCCTTTTTGTCTGAGAGACTTTGTCAACTCTACATTAATCACCAACCCTGTTATGCTCTCAAAATCGGCAACACATTCATTTCACCAATTGCTTATTCAAAGTATGTCTTAACCTGTTTGAGAATTCAGTTTCCCTTAATGTATGTTATAACAACATGATGGGTTGTAATTCATTTTAATGTGGTGGCAGTGCCTGTGGAGGAGAGTTGGAGAAAATTTAGTCATCACTCTGCCATCCCCAGATTGATAAGAGCTTCCAGTCACCCTAAGTGGAGTAGTGGGGGGTTGAAGTGTACCTTTAATAGAAGGAGGGGGTCTTTACTGGGGGGGGACAATGCGGGGAAGTTGGTTTATTCAGAAATAACCTCTGTTCAAATCCCGCAGAACCTGTTAGAGATCATTTATGTAGAGTATTAATCATCAGCTTCTACAGTGCTTTTCAGATCCCCGAATTCAGTGTTCAATTCTTTTCTTCAGGCCTCAAACATAGGCCTCTCAGGTATTAACCCGGAGTATGATTGCTAAAGGTGGGCAGTAATTCTTCCGCTCTGTTCTGCAGGCCAGAAACTCTATCACAGTGGCACGCTTAAAGAGTTTAGTCTTCGTATTTCAAGAAGTTTGTGGAGAAACTTGAAGAAGGTCCAGAGGGGAAAGGAGAACTGATTGAAGAGATGGACAATATTTCCAATGAGGCATGGCTAAAGTGACCACGTGGTCTGGAGAAGATAAGGCTAGGCAGGGGTTAACTGCCTAAATGGTGTCTGTGAAGGGGTACTCCATAGGCTGTCCTCCCTGCCCACAGAATTTTACATTCATTCATTCAGTCGTATTTATTGAGCGCTTACTATGTGCACAGCACTGTACTAAGCACTTGGGAAGCACAAGTTGGCAACATATAGAGACGGTCCCTACCCAACAGTGGGCTCACAGTCTAGAAGGGGGAGACAGAGAACAAAACAAAACATATTAACCAAATAGAATAAATATGCACAAATAAAATATCCTTGATTTGGCAAGAAAGATTTCAGGTAGACCCAAGGAACAACTTCTCCACGGTTGGAGAGCGATAGTGCTTTGGATCAGGAAAGGATATGGAATCTCCCATCCTTGAAGATATATTTTTTCAACAGGCAACCATCTGTTATAGATTAGTTTGATAGCCTGCCTAAAGGCCAGGGTGCAATCAGATGAATTCTCTGCTTCCCTCCCAGTCCTACGATTCCAACCCACGCCTTTGGGACCGGACGCTGGACGGGAGGATTCTGGGAATTTCTTCCTTTCATTTTCTTGCTGAATTTTGGCAAGCCCAGGGTGGCTGCACACCTGCAAACCTAACAAAGAGCCCTTTGTCAAACCATCTGTCAACCCCAAAGAGTTCATCCCCAAAGGCTGAGCTCCAGCTTCCTCTTGAGTATTTCCAACCCCGTATTTGCCAGCCATCAGTAGCTGATGGCCAGTAATGCTTGGTTTAAAATAAACACAAACTAGTGGTAATATTTCCGTCAGTTGTTTCTCCCCTCCCCTAGTTGCTTTGCAGCTGATAATGTTCCTACGGGGTGGGGGTGATTTGAGGAAACACTCACAGCTACTTCCTGTTGCTAAGGCAAGCTTCCTGTCGGTGAAAATGGGAATTTCAGAGAAGGATCTGTTTTCCTTTCTTTAAAAACCCTGTTGATGGCAGTCAATGTATTCCTTAGAACAATCATGAAACTGAGCCTAGGATATCAGAGCGGGCCTATTGAGACATTTGATAAATTCTGCTTCTTTATGTTTATCATGGGAACCTGAGAAGGAACTTGGAAAGAGGTTGGTTGTGGACATATTTTTGTTGTTGGCAGTTCTAGAAGAAGAGAAAAGGGTGATGATGGGAAATGTGGAGAAACCAGAGCGTTTGGCTGGCTAGCCCATAAATAATGTGTGGTTATTCAGTCCTTATAAAGATATGTGCCTAAATTCAGTGGAAGAAGAAGAAGTGAGTACTCAAGTGCTTAGATGATGAAGAAGTGCTAAAGAGGGAGATTGGGTGTGAAGATGAGAAAGCCCACTGGAGGGGATAAGAATTCAAAAGGATCTTGAAGGGGGAAGAGCAGTGTTCTGGAAGTGGAGGAAGGCATTTTAGGCAGAAGAGGGGGTGAGCAAGAGGTTGACAGGGAGATGAGATGGAGGCACAGTGATTTAGTTGGTGTGATTGGAAGGAAGTGTGAGCTGGAGTGTAGTGGGAGAGGAAGAAGGGTAAATAGGGCTCTGCCAATTGTCAGCTGTGTGACCTTGGGCGAGTCACTTAACTTCTCTGTGCCTCAGTTACCTCATCTGTAAAATGGGGATTGACTGTGAGCCTCCTGTGGGACAACCTGATCACCTTGTATCCCCCCAGGGCTTAGAACAGTGCTTTGCACATAGTAAGTGCTTAATAAATGCCATTATTATTATTAGGGGAAGAGACTAATTGAGTGCCATAGAACCAGAGAGCAGCAATTTCTACTTAAGAGGATTGGGCAACCATTGGAGGTTTGTGGGGCAAGAGGAAATGTGAAGCGTGATGTTTTAGGAAAATGATGTAGACAGCAGGGTCGGAGGTGAGATAGACAAGGTCAAGGTACAGTGAATAGCTTGGCATTAGAGGAGCAAAAGTTGCAGGCTGGGTTGCAGAAGGAGAGTAGTGAGGTAGGAAGGAGCAAGGTAAGTGAGTGCTTTAAAGCCAGTGATAAAGAGTTTCTGTTTCGTGCGGAATTGGATGGACAACCACTGGAGGTTCTTGATGAATGGGGAACATAGCCTGAATGTTTTTGTTGAAAAATGATCGGGGCAGTAGAGTGAAATATGGACTGGAGTGGGAAGAGACAGGAGGCAGAGAAGTCAGCAAGGAGCCTGATACAGTAATCGAGGCAGAATAGGATATGTGGTTGGATTAGCATGGCAGCACTTTAAATGGAGAGGAAAGGGTGGATTTTAGTGATGTTGGGAAGGTTGAACCAACGGACTTGAGTGATGGTTTGAACGTGTGGGTTGAATGAGAGAGGAGTCAAGGATAACACCAAGTTTACAGGCTTGTGAGACAGGAAGGATGGTGGTGCTGCCTACACTGATGGGAAGGTCAGAGGGAGGATGGGGTTTGGGTGGGAAGATAAGGGGTTCTGTTCTAGGCATGTTAAGTTTGGGGTGATGGCAGGATGTCAAAGTAGAGATGTCTTGAAGGCAGGAAGAAATCTGAGACTGCAGAGAGGGAGAGAGGTCAGGGCTGGAAATGTAGACTTCCACATAGAGGTGGAACTCGAAGATCACATTTGTTTATGGAGCCAAATACATTTGTCATCGTTGCTTCAAAATAGGTTTCAATCTCTGAGAATGTATGGTGAATGCTGAAAGAAAGAATAGGCTTTGGAAGTCTAGTGTCGTGTTTCACCCGTAATTGCCCCAAAGGAATAGTGAGGCCTAAATACATGTGTGTAAAGTTAGATATTGGAGCTTAAGAAATACTGATCAATTGATCAAGCCCACAAGCTAGAGAAATTGGGCTAGAGGTATGTTTGGGAGCGCCCCGAAAACGATAAGGTGGTTGACCGATTCAGCCCCAAACCCAGCCAATGGTTTCCTGCCCTTGGTTTCTAAGTTCCATCTCCGTGAATGAAAGGCCTGATTGCTTCGAACAAGTGCACAGTAAAGCTGGAGTGGAAACAGGATTGATTCCAGGGGCCACGATTAGTCATTTTTCAAGTTTACATATAAGGCCTGGGGCTTATATGGGGCCATTTTAAAGGTCTGGACCAAAGGTAGGTTCCAGAACAAAAATCTAGGTTCTAATGAGCTGCAGTCTGTAATCATGATGTTGTCAGTACTAGCATTCAGTGTGGTGCCTGTCAGCTTTTCATGTGAAAAAATGGGGAGGTGTGTAGTTACAGCAGAAATATAGACGGCAGCATCTGCAGGGCCTATTGGGGTAGCTACAAAACCTCGATCCATTGGGAAGTGGAGAAGTTCTGTGATTCCAAAAACAATATGAGCAACCAGTCAATCATATTTGAGAAGCAGCGTGGCTTAGTGGAAAGAGCCCGGGCTTGGGAGTCAGAGGTCGTGGGTTCTAATCCCGGCCCCGCCACTTGTCAGCTGTGTGACTTTGGGCAAGTCACTTCACTTCTCTGTGCCTCAGTTCCCTCATCAGTAAAATGGGGATCAACACTGTGAGCCCCAAGTGGGGCAACCTAATAACCTTGTATCTATCCCAGTGCTTAGAACAGGGCTTGGCACATAGTAAGCCCTTAACAAATGCCATCATTATTATTATTGTTATATTTATTGAGTGCTTACTGTGTGCCAAACACTGTACTAAGCTCTTGGGAGAATACAACACAACAATATAACAGAAAACTAATAAGCAAATAGAGGTCTTCAAGGTGTAAGGTGAGGAACATCTACAGGCAATTAAATAGCTAAAAACACAAAACTCTTCCTCCTCCTCCTCCTTCTGTCCTCAACCCCCGCCCTTCCAAGAATTTGAGAAAAGAAGAAAAATCAACCTAAAACCTCCTGGCAGGAGTGGTATCGGGATAGAATGTTAACAGCCCCAGCTGATTTGTCCTTTCATTTGTGTATTAAATTATTTAAAGCAACTGCTAGACTTGAACTACTTAATCCTTCCTGATTGTTCTTCCTGTTCGTACTGGTTGTAAATACTGCTTGTGGATCCATCTCCCCCAATAATACATGAGCCTTAAAAGGGCAAGGAGCATGTGCTTTGCTTTCATTGACTTCTTTCAAGCACGTAGTAGTGGGCTGTGCACCCAGAGGCTCATATTCCATTGATTGATCGATTGATAAATTGACTGTGGGCTCTAGGGCTTGATGTTTACCCGATCGAGTTATTCGGAATGCCATATAGGTTAGAGGCTGTTACCAATCCCACATTGTACAACTTTTTTTAAAAATTATCGGGTGCTTACTGTATGCAGAGCACTGTACTAAGTGCTTGGAAGAGTGCAGTGCAACTGAGCTGGTAGGCACATTTCCTGCCCACAACAAGTTTGCAGTCTAGAGGGGTTGACAGACGTTAATATATAAAAATATATTATAGATATGTACATGAGAGAAGCAGCATGGCTGAGTGGATAGAGCATGGGCCTGGGAGACAGAAGGACCTGTCTAAATACGATTGATTGATTGATTGATTGATTGACCTGAGTTTTAATCCTGACTCGGTCACTTGCCCACTGTGTGACCTCGAACAAGTCACTTAACCTCTGTGTGCCTCAGTTATCTCATCTATAAAATGGGGATTAAGACCATAAGCCCCATGTGGGACATGGATTGTTTCCAACATGTTTATCTTATATCTACCCCAGATCTTAGTGCATTAGCACATAATAAGCACTTAACAAATACCATTAAGGAAAATGTTATGGGGTTGAGGGTGGGGTGAAAATCAAATGCCCAAAGGTCGCAGAGCCAAACGCATAGACAAGAAGAGGCAATTTGATCGATAGTAGTTGAGTGCTTACTCTGTGCAGAACACTCTATTAAGTGCTTAGAAGAGTACAAGAGAGTTGGTAGACATGTTCCCTGCCCTCAAGGAGCTTATGATCTATAGGGGGAGACAGACATAAAACTGTAGACTGTTTTAGGCAGGGAATGCATCTGCTATATTGTACTCTCTCAAATTCTTAGTAGAATGCTCTGCACACAGTAAGCGCTCAAACACGATTGATTGACTGTCTAGCCAGAGAGATGGGAACCAAAATAAATTGCAGTTAAATTTGTTTAAAGATACAGATTTAAGTGCTGTGGGGGCAGGGAGTGGATTGAGAAAGTGCCTAGGTGAGGATTCTAGTGCAAAGGTGATATAGCAGAGGGGGGAAACGGGGAGGGAAGATGAGAGGTTAGGCAGGGAAGGCTTCCTGGAGGAGATGCAATAATGATAATTGTATTAAGTGCTGGGATACAAAAAAGATAACCAAGGCAGACCCAATCTCTGTCCAACATGGGGTTCACAGTCTAAAGGGAAGGGAGAAAAGGCATTTTATCCCCATTTTATCAATGAGAAAACTGAGGCACAGTGACATTAAGTGATTCACCTGAGGTCACTCGGCAGGCAAGTGGTGGAGCTGGGATCAGAATCCAGGTCCTGACTTCCAGGCTCTTGCTCTTTCCACTGGACCACGCTGCTTGGAAGATGGGGATGGGCTGGTCTGTCTGATAGGAAGTAGGAGAGAGTTCATTCATTCAGCCGTGTTTATTGAGCACCTACTCTGTGCAGATCACTGTACTAAGCGCTTAGCGTTCCAGGCAATCAATCAATCAATCATCAATTGTATTTATTGAGCACTTACTCTGTGCAGAGCGCTGTACTAAGTACTTGGGAGAGAGTAGACTATAACAGAGTTGGTAGACATATTCCCTGCCCATCATGAGTTTACAGTCTAGAGAGGGGAGGGCATGAGCACGGGAGTGAAGGCGAGACAGAGAAGAGCGAGGGAGCACGGGAGTGGAGGAGTGGATTATGTCAGTCAGAGAGCCTAAACTGTAAACTCGTTATGGGCAGGGATTGTGTCTACCAACTCTGTTTTGTACTCTCCCAAGAGCTTAATACAGTGCTTTGCACATAACACTTAGTAAATGCCATTGATGCACTGAAGATGATGATGATACTTTAAAGCCCATTAACAGGAGTGTCTGCTTGATGTGAAGAGGGATGGGCAACCATCGGAAGTTTCCAAGGAGTGGAGAGAAACTCTCCTGTCACCCTCTAATCCCACAGCCTCTTTTCCACCAATTTTTTTGTGAAATAATGCATCAGCTGTAATGTCCACGTGGCTTTTGGCAAGAAAACTCCGGAATGAAGTGTTTCCTTTCCCTTCCCCCTACCCCACGTCAACAGTCCCCAGCTTTATCAGCCTCACTGACTCATATTTCTTTGGTGAGGGTGCTTTGTGTCACATCCTGTGCCTCTCGCTGCACAGTCCAGCCAAGTGTGGGGCTTGGGACTCCCTCTTGAAATCCCGGGGGTGGGGAGGCAGGAGGGGAGGAAGTGCCACACTGCTGAATCTAAAGCAGAGTGGTATGAGACCACCAGAGCAGGGAGACTGGATCCCAATATCTCCCGTTAAGGTGAAGCACTGGGAACCCTGTGCGAAGCAGTGAGAAGAAAGGTAGCCTAGTGGAAAGAGCACAGGCCTGGGAATCAGAGGACCTGAGTTCTAATTCTGCCTCAGCCACTGCGACTTCAGGCAAGTGATTTCCCTTCTCGGAGCCTGTCACCTCAAGTGTAAAATGGGGACAAGACTGTGAGCAACACTTGGGCCATGGACCGTGTCCAACCTGATCAGCTTGTTTCTCCCCCAGTGCTTAGGACAGTGTCAGGCACAAAAAGTGTCGCTCCTCACACAGCAGCCCGAAACAAGTTCATTGCATTCTTGGGAATAAATATTGATTCCCACTTTGTTCATAAAAGAATGCAGCATATTTCTTCTAGAACATATTAGCCTGATGTGTTTAGCCAAGAGAGCTGCATAGTCCAGGCTTAGCACGAAAATGTGGACATTTAAATGCATACAGCTTTCCAAAGTCTCTGGAAGTGCCTGAGAATAGCAACCAGGGGCTTAGCGACCCCAGAAGCCAGCAACATTTTGGAGACTCGAAAAGCTGGCTCTCTTTTTGAAAAGATCTGGGGGTTCCTTGCTTGGTTTTGTCTCAGAGGGGGTGAGAGATGGCCGGGGATGAAACTCAGAGGTGGTCTCACAGGAGCATTTAACAGGGCGGTGGAGCGCTTACACAGAGCTTTGTATGTTCTGGGCCGGGCCCAGAAAAATTCCCCACATTCCAAAGGGACTCTTGAGGGGAAAATGTAACAGACGAGAAAGTGGACACACAAACACACACACACACACACGTTTCAATAGATCACATTTTAACGTAGTGAACGCCCTTTTCCAGATGTGTGGGAAAGCAGCAGTTAAAGCCAGAAACGCTAGCAGGGAAGCCAGCGCCCTCTATCGGTCGGTCCTGGGAATGTTTAGGAGCTCGAACCGTGAAGGACTCCAGCTCCTTGCTCTCCAATCAATCAATCAATCAATCAATCGCATTTATCGAGCGCTTACTGTGTGCACAGCACTGTACTAAGCGCTCGGGAAGTACAAGTTGGCAACATCTAGAGACAGTCCCTACCCAACAGTGGGCTCACAGTCTAACAGTGGGCTCTCCAGACAGCAGATCAGTGGGTGGGCAGGTCTCTCTGGGTTTCTTCTTTTTTTCCCTTTTCTTTTCCCTTACTCTTAAACTGAGGAGGGAATCCAAAAGCCAGACCTTTCCAAGGTGATGGGGGAAGGCTGGCCTGGGGCATCCCATCCCTGCCTTAGTAATAATAATAATAATTTTGGTATTTGTTAAGCGCTTACTATGTGCAAAGCACTGTTCTAAGTGCTGGGGGGGGGGGTACAAGGTGATCAGGTTGTCCCATGTGGGACTCACAATCTTCAACCCCATTTTACAGATGAGGGAACTGAGGCCCAGAGAAGTTAAGTGACTTGCCCAAAGTCACACAGCTGACAATTGGCAGGGCTGGGATTTGAACCCATGACCTCTGACTCCCAAACCCGGGCTCTTTCCACTGAGCTGCGCTGCTTCTCGTTCCCTGCAGGAGAGGAAGAAAGGGTTCCTTAATAATAATACTAATATTGATGGCATTTATTGAGCGCTTACTATGTGCAAAGCGCTGGGAAGGTTGCAAGGTGATCAGGTTGTCCCATGGGGGGCTCACAGTCTTCATCCCCATTTTACAGATGAGGGAACTGAGGCCCAAAGAAGTTAAGTGACTTGCCCAAAGTCACACAGCTGACAATTGGCAGAGCAGGGATTTGCACCCATAACCTCTGGCTCCAAACCCCGGGCTCTTTCCACTGATCTATGCTGCTTTTAGACTGTGAGCCCACTGCTGGGTAGGGACTGTCTCTATATGTTGCCAACTTGTACTTCCCAAGCACTTAGTACAGTGCTCTGCACACAGTAAGCGCTCAATAAATACGATTGATTGATTGATTCTCTCTTGCAGAAGCTGAAACAAGGAGTTGAGTTCTGCACATAGTAAGCGCTCAATAAATACCACCGATTGATTGAAGGGTCCTTGAGATTAGGTACAGCCCCTCCCTCTTCTTTCCTCCCCTTTCTTTCTCCTTCTCCTCCCTCTGTCCCTTCTGTCTTTCCTTTCCCCCATCTCCTTCCTCTCCCCACCTTCCCATCCTTCTTCCCCTCACCTGCCTCACCCAGGAATGCAGCAGATTAAAGGGGAAAGGACAGCAGAGAGCTTTCCCTGGCTCAGATGCAGATTGTGATGCGTCGCCTCAACCTGCTTCACCACAGGATTCCTGCAGTGTTGGCACCAATGCAGGGCCCGGGCCCTGGATCTGATTCCAATTTTCCCCTGCACCAACCCTAACTCTGGCTTCCAATGAGTCCAGGCCACGGAGCCGTGCCTGTTCCTGCTTGGGTAGGGGACCGCAGTGGCTCCGCTCTGGCTACATTCCCACCCTGGAGTACTGTGGGAGGCAGGTCAGGGGTATTCTGCCAATCAATTGAATTTATTGAGCGCTTACTGTATACAGAACACTATACTAAGCGTTTGGGAGAGTGCAATGCAACTGAATTTTTAGAGGGTAGATGGATTGGGTGCTGGAGGGAAGATGGGGTGGAGAAAGGAAGATGGGGGGAGAGGAGTGGAGGGACATGAGGGAGGAAGAGATGGGGAGGTAGGAGGAAGAGCTGGGGAGGGAGGGGAAGAGGAAGGAGGAAAAATGGCAAAGAGGGGAAGTATGAAAGAAAGGGGATGGGGGAGAGGGGAGAACCGATCTGCCTCTGAAACCTCTGAGAGGGAAAAGGACACGAGACAGTAATAAGGTGAAGAGAGAGCATGTGAGTGTGTGTGTGTGTGTGTGTTTAAATCAACGCTCTCCTGCTACACCAGCAAAAAATAAATAAATAAGAAAGCCTGCTCACTAAACCAAACCTTAACAACAATGCCCCTCTCTCTGGGACCAATTTCCAGACTGCACAGCAGCCCTGACAAGGTCAACAAGCCGGAGCTGTAAACGGAAGATCTTTATCTGTGTGGGAAATAGGAAAATCATTTGACTGATAAAAGGAAATACAATAAATAGAATCTAAATTCCTGGCTCTATCCCCCTGGGCCCCTCCCCATTGGAGAAAGTGTTTGCAGGGCAAAAATCCATGTGCTGTTCCAGTGTTTTTAAAAACAGCCCAGCCCCCTTGTTCTTATCTTAGAGCAAGACTTCATTATGGAGCCAGAACCCCCAGCAAAATCTGCTTGGGAACCTGGGGATCTTTTTTTTTTCCCCTTAAGGTTGATCGTCCTTTCATTTTCTTTTTTTCCTTTTTTTTTTTTTTTTTGGATGAGTTAAGTTGGTCCACGTGATAGATCTTACCCACGGGCAAGCTCCCACGTGGCTAGTTTCAATCCAGGCACGTCTGAAGCTCCCATTGAAAGTCCATTGTATTTAACGGGGTGTTAACTCTGTTTATTCTCTGGGACTTGTGCAGCAATTTTACTCTCTGCAAAACCAGCAACTTGAAGGAGCTGAAGTGGCCTCTCCACATACCCCTGACTACACCGCAAGCGGCCAAAGGCTCTGGCCAGCTGATACCTTCTCTCCTCATGTGATCCCTCTGCAGCCCAGAATTCCCATCCTGCAAATATCAGCAGTTTTGAGGTACTTGTCCGGCCGGAACTCTGACCTTGCCTTATCCCATTGTTCTCAGTCTAGAAAACAAGACTAATGGTTTGATTCCTGGCAACGCCACAGCTCAGGTTGGCATTCTATCCCTATTTCTGACTGGCCACTTTCTGCCAGGATATAACTCACCAGGCATGCTTGGCTCGTCCTCTGTTCCTGACCTGCTGTTCCCCATTTCCTGTACTTCCTATTTCACTTCTTTTAGTCCGGGCCTTCTTCTTCGGAAGTGTTGCTTCTCCTGCCTCCATTTCCCTTCTCCGTCCCTCCCAGTTGTTGTTTTTTCATTGTCACTCCTGGTAACCTTCCTTCCTCTGTAGTGTACTGTCCACATCTCCCCTGTCCTAAAACCCCTCCCTTGATCCCACAGCTCCCCCCAGTTATCACCCCATCTCCCTCCTACCACTCCTCTCCAGACTCCTCGAGCGAGTTGTCTACACCCGCTATCTCAAGTTCTTCTCCTCCAATTCTCTCCTTGACTCCTTCCAGTCTGGCTTCTGTCCCCTTCACTCCACAGAAACCACCCTCTCAAAGTTCACTGATGATCTCCTTCTTGCCAGATCCAATGGCCTCTACTCCATCCTAATCCTCCTCCATCTGTCAACTGACTTCGGCACTGACATCCTGGAAACATTATCCAAACTCAGCTTCATTGACACAGCCCTCTCCCGTTTCTCCTCCTATCTCTCCGGCCACTCATTCTCAGTCTCTTTAGTGGGCTCCTCCTGCTTCCACCCCTTACATGTGGTGTCCCTCAAGGTTCAGTTCTTGATCTCCTTCTTTTCTCCATCTATACCCACTCCCCTGGAGAACTCATTCACTCTCATGGCTTCAACTACCACCTCTATGCAGATGATACCCAAATCTCCATCTCCAGCCCTGATCTTGTACATATTTACTATTCTGTTTATTTTGTTAATGATGTGCATCTAGCTTTACTTCTATTTATTCTGATGTCTTGACACCTGTCCACGTGTTTTGTTTTGTTGTCTGTCTCCCCCTTCTAGACCGTGAGCCCGTTGTTGGGTAGGGACCGTCTCTATATGTTGCCAACTTGTACTTCCCAAGCGCTTAGTACAGTGCTCTGCACACAGTAAGCGCTCAATAAATGAATGAAGTGACTCCATCACCATCAGTGATGGAGCTTCTTGCAGGTAGGAAATGTGGCTACCAGCTCTATTGTATTGTACTCTCCTAAGTGCTTAGTACAGTGCTCTGAACAAAATAAGTGCTCAATAAATATTGATTGATTGATTGGAGTGGATTGGAGTTCCCTGAGTGAGAAGAGATGGAAGAGGCAGTGGGAGACATTTCAGTGATCCAATTGCAGGAAGGATGATACACCACCACCACTAAGGTTGTTTTACTGGCAAAGTCAAGTGCATTGATGATCAGTCCATCAGTAGAATTTATTGAGCGCTTACTCTGTGCAGAACACTACACTAAGTACTAGGGAGAGTACAATACAACAGAGTTGGTAGACACAGTTCCTGCCAACAAGGAGCTTACACACCAGAGGTACAAGGTGATGATGATGATGGTATTTATTAAGGATTTACTATGTCAAGCACTATCCTGAACACCTGTGGTAGGCATGCTTTGCACATAGTAAGCGCTTAATAAATGCCATTATAATTATTGTGTTATTACCAGATCTCATGGAGCACAGAGTTTAGGAGAGGAGTATCTTCCACCCTTACTAATGAGGAAAATGAGGTTCAGAGAGGTTAAGTGCCGTGCCCAAGGTCACAGAGCAGGCTAGGGGCAGAACCAGATCTAGAAGCTGGAGAATGCAATGATTTCTCCACAGGCTCCTGGAGAGTACAATGCAGGCACCTTTGCTTACCTTTACCTCCATTACAGATAAGAGGTGGGACTTGGGGGAAGGTTAACCACAGGGGAATCTTCATTTATCAAGTGCTTAACATGTACAAAGCACTCCACTAAAAACCGAGAAGCAGCATGGTCTAGTGGATAGAGAACAGGCCTGGAAATCAGAAGGACCTGGATTCCAATCCCGGCTCCACCACTTGTCTGCTGTGTGACCTTGGGTAAGTCACTTAACGTTTCTGTGCCTGTTACCTCATCTGTAAAATAGGGATTAAGACTGTGAGCCCCAGGTGACACAGGGATTGTGTCCAACCTGACTCACTTGTATCTACCCCAGCACTTAGTACAGTGCCTGGCACATAGTAAGTGCTTAACAAATACCATTAACAACACAACTACAACCAGGGGAGATAGAGTACAATCAGCCCCCGTGGGACTCACAGATGAGGAAGGGGTGGGGGGTTGGAGAGAACAGGTTCTGACCTTAACATAGATGAGTTGTCCTGAGGATCTTGGAATCTGCTTCAATCAATCAATCAATCAATCGTATTTATTGAGCGCTTACTGTGTGCAGAGCACTGTACTAAGCGCTTGGGAAGTATAAGTTGGCAACATGTAGAGACAGTCCCAACCCAACAGTGGGCTCACAGTCTAGAAGGGGGAGACAGAGAACAAAACCAAACATATTAACAAAATAAAATAAATAGAATAGATAATGTACAAGTAAAATAAATAAATAAATAGAGTAATAAATGTGTACAAACATATATACATATATACAGTGCTTCCCTATGCTGTGACCAGTTTTCAGCAATGCTTTTTGCTGAAATAGCTGAGACTGGCCACTTGTCTGAGTTTCTTGACTCTCCCTGAAGTTCAGTCTCAGAAATTACCCACTTATTTTTCTTAGGGTGAGTAGCATTTCATGCTAAATAAATTTAAAAAAATAAGCCTGCTGATTTCAATCAGTATAATCCCATGTATCTCAATAGGGGAGAGGAGGCTAGTGAAAAACGAACGTTGTCTGGTGAATGCTTTGCATTTATTTGCAAGGCTGCTCTAATTTATGTTCTTCGTTTAAAAAAAAAAAGCCTCTAACTCCCAGAAGAAATCTTAATGCAAAAATGATCAAAGAGCAGAGAGCCAGTGATCTGGACTTTGCAGAGTAAAGGGATGGAGAGGAAATGATCATGAAAAATGCTTCCACTTTACCCTGTCTCCCTCCTATTTACAGTGTGAATCCCATGCGGGACTGGGACTGTGTCCGACCTGATTATCTTGTATCTAGCCCAGTGCTTGCCACTTAGTAAAGCGCTTAACAAATGCCATAATAATCAGGGCTGAGATGAGCAAGGTGAGGAAGGAAGCGTCGATGGAGACAGGATGCTGGTTTAGAGCCTTTGGTTTATATATATTTTTTTGCTTCATTTGGTGTTTTGTAGGTACTTGCACAAGTATAGGCTCGTTGTGGGCAGGGAATGTGTCTGTTTATTGTAATACTGTACTCTCCCAAGTGCTTAATACAATGCTCTCTGCACACAGTAAGCACTCAATAAATACCACTGAATGAAGTGTAAGGGGGGTGGGAACCCAGGGACCAAGCTGCCCCCTTACTCTCAGGCAACTAGCAACCCCAGGTAAGCAGCTCTGGGGGTGAGGAGAGGGCGAGTGAGAGAGGCTTGCTGCCCTGCAGGAGAAAGGACTTGGAAAATTGGCAGCTAGGAGCCATCTAAAGTCAGATCCCTCCAAGGGTTTTATCCCAGGGACCCAGTTGCTCAAGTTGAGCTGATGTGATGGAAAGCAGCGTGGCCTAGTGGAAAAAGCACAGGCCTGGGAATAACTGGACCTGGATTCTAATCCCAACCCTGTCACCTCTCTGCTGAGTGACCTTGGGTCAGTTGCTTCACTACTCTAAGCCTCAGTTCCCTCGTCTGTGAGATTAGTGTGAGCCCCATGTGGGACATGGACTGTATGCAGCCTGATGAGCCTGTGTCTACCCCAGCGCTTAGTACAGTGCCTGTCACATAATAAATACTTAACAAATACCATAAAGCATGTGACTTCCTCCCGCTGCACTGCAAATTCCCTGTACTCAGCTGCTTCCCAGGGCTGACCTCAGACATCCCACCACCCAATTGATTGGCAGAATTTGCAGGAGTTTGACATGCTGTATTCTGAATTAATCAGGCCTTATTAGAGCAGTGTGTGTGGATATTGGAGACGGTATCTGGTTTGGGTCACCTCATTTAAAAAGCATCACCTTCATCAGTAGTGGAGCACTTGGAAGAGTAAAACAGAAACAAAATACAGAATAACTGTCCTCTAGGGGCTTACAGTCATCATCAATGGCATTTATTGAGCATTTACTGTGTGCAGAGCATTGTATTTTTAGACTGTGAGCCCACTGTTGGGTAGGGACTGTCTCTATATGTTGCCAATTTGTACTTCCCAAGCGCTTAGTACAGTGCTCTGCACATAGTAAGCGCTCAATAAATACGATTGATGATGATGATGATGCAGAGCATTGTATTGAGCACTTGGGAGAGTACAGTACAACAGAGTTTTGTGGTTTTTTTAATATTGTATTTGTTGAGCGCTTACTGTGTGCCAGGCATTGTTCTGTGCTGAGGTAAATACAAGCTAATCAGATTGGACATAGTCTCTGTCCCACCAAGGGCTCACAGTCTTTATCTCCATTTTATAAATGAGGGCACTGAGGCATGGAGAAATTAAGTGGTTTGTCCGAGGTCACACAGCAGACAAGTGGCGGAGTGGGGATTAGAACCCAGATCCTTCTGACTCCCAGTCCTGTGTTGTATCTTGTAGGCCATGCCGTGTGTGAGGCTCTGGTGGCCGATCTGACCTGCATGCTGTCGGGACTCTATTGTTGCTCCGCTTTCAGGAGCACAGGAATGTTGTGTCAGACATCACCCGTAACTGTCTACAAAGCTCGCCTCTGTGTCCAAGCTCCCAGGTCTCAGGAGAAGCGTCTGTCCCCTGGGCTCCCCACTTCCCCACAGCCTGGTTTTCCCGCCCTTATTCCACTCTAGGAGACCGAGGCCCCGAAAGGACATTTTTCCAACCCGTTCCATTTCTTCAATCCAGTAGTTTCCATTCTGTGATGCCTCTGGTGCCCAGCTTGAGAGAGTACTCAACCCAGGTGCAAAGAGGAAATGGAAACCTCCATGACCCTTGATACTGAATGGCTGTAGAAGCTGTTCCCAGGGGCAGTCAGTCAATCCGTCAGTCAGTTGTATTTATTGAGCACTCACTGTGTGCAGAGCACTGTACTAGGCACTTGGGAGAGCACAATATAACAGTAAACAGACACATTCCCTACTCGCAACAAGCTTACAGTCTATAGAGAGAGAGAGACAGACAGAGGCAGCGGGGATGTTGCTGCCTGAATCACCAAATTGGAGCATTAATGCTGCCTCCCTTTCATTCATGGCGACACAGCTGAGACCCAAGGCAGGATGAGATTTTATTTTTGTCCAGCCCTTTCCCAGCCCCCTCAGTCCCCTTCCCAGATTCAGATCCTCTGCCCCCAGCAAGACAGGAAGAGTCAGAGGACCTGGGTTCTAATCCCGGCTCTGCCACTTGTCAACTGTGACCTTGGGCGAGTCACATCTCTGCCTCAGTTAGCTCATCTGTAAAATGGAGATTAAGACTGTGAGCCCTATGTGGGACAGGGACTATGTCCAACCCGATTATCTTGTACCTACCCCAGTGCTTAGTACAGTGCTTGGCACATAGTACGCGTTTAGCAAGTACCATAATTATTATTACTAAAATTCGGCAGTCCAGTCCTCGCACTCCACTCTAGTGGATCATTGCACCGGACTCTCTACTGCTATCTTTGGGGTCACCCCTGGGCCTCGGTTTGGAATAATTGGATTTTGTTTGTAGGTCATTGTTTAGGAAACAGGCAGACTCTAATGAATCCGTTGCTAAGCCCTCTCACTGCCATCTTATGCTCCCATTTTGCCTGTTATTTGTTTTGTAATCAATTGCAGAATGTGTTTGTACCTACATATAGCTCCGGGAGCCTTTGGTTTGCAGCACAAAGTCTCTGCGATGACTTTATCGTGCTCTCTGTTGTTCTGTATTTTCATTTCAGTCGCTGTTTGTTCCGCTGCCCTCTTGACTCTATAGTCTTGCTCTTCATTATTGGTTGTCAGCTGCTTTGCCTTTGTCGGCAATCGCCTAGAACGCCATTTATTTTATTTATTTCGTTTTACCGAAACGGGGGGTTTCAGGAAAGGAGCCAGAGAATTGAAAAACGTCTCTGAAAGACAGAGCATTTTCAGGCCAAATCCAGAGAGTGTGGGAGGGGGGAGCCGAGGAGAGAGAACGGGCTCCTCCCCTGAGCTGTTTTGCTGGCTGACCTTGGCCTACTTTCCCCTCTCTGGGCTTCAGTTTCCACATCTGTAAAATGGGGGGTGAGCATGTGTGCCGTTGAGGGTGGAATACTGGGAGGTCTTTGAATGGGGTCAGAGAGTGTTGTAGTCCTTGTCAGCTGTGGCCTCTTCACTCTTGAGTCCTGAGATGAGGGATCCCCTCAAAACCCCTGGATTCCACATGCCTTGGCTGTTTAATAATATTGGCGTTATTTGTTAAGCACTTACTATGTGTCAAACACTGTTCTAAGCACTGGAGTAGATCAATCAATCAATCAATCGTATTTATTGAGCGCTTACTGTGTGCAGAGCACTGTACTAAGTGCTTGGGAAGTACAAGTTGGCAACATATTCAACCTAATCAGGTTAAACGCAGTTCCTGTCCCACATGGGACTCACATTTTAGTCCTGATTTTACAGTCGAGGTAACCGAGGCCCGGAGAAGTGAAGTAACTTGCCCAAGGTCTCCCAGCAGACAAATGGTGGGGTCAGGATTAGAACCCAGGTCCTTCTGTCTCCCAGGCCCGTTTTCTATCCACTGGGCCAATGCCGCTTCCCAAGAAAGACAACAGAAACGATAAATGCAGCAGCAACCCTAAACAGGTTCCCCTTGCCAGGATTTGGGAGCAGGTTTACCCCATCCAAGGTGTAAGCAAGCAACCAACAATAAATGCTTTCCCTTTTGTTTTCCCTGGCACGGTCTCCGCTTGGCCTTCCCCCGAGAGCAGAAGGAAACGTGAACTGTTCCCGGGGGTGGGAAGGTGGCTCTCCTGGCCTGGGAAGCGGCAGCCTGTGAGGGCTTTGGTGGATGCCAGCGCCGCAAAGAAAGCAGAGAGAGGAAAAGGCCCAGTATTCCACCTCCACCCCACCCCCTTCCTCGTCACGCCCCATTGTGCAATTTCAATTCAAAAGCTATTTTGGTTTTCCTTTCTGAACGCTGAAGCCCAACGGTCAGCAGGCGGAGAGCACTTTTGCACACTCTCTTCAGGAGGGAATGGGAGAAAATAATAATGGCATTTGTTAAGTGCTTACTATGTGCAGAGCACTGTTCTAAGCGCTGGGGGGGGGGATACAAGGTGATCAAGTTGTCCCACGTGGGGCTTACAGTCTTAGTCCCCATTGTACAGATGAGATAACTGAGGTTCAGAGAAGTTAAGTGACTTGCCCAAGGTCACACAGCAGACATGTGGCGGAGTCAGGATTCGAACCCATGACCTCTGACTCCAAAGCCCTTGCTCTTTCCACTGAGCCACGATACAGATCCCCATTTCTAAGAGGGAGGATTCGAGAAAACTTGTACTTCCCAAGAGCTTAGTACAGTGCTCTGCACACAGTAAGCACTCAATATGATTGATTGATTGATTGATTGATTGAGAAATGGGGCAGCCGAGTATCTGTTGGGTCACCAACTCTTGTTTGCGAGGAGGTGGCTTAGTGGAAAGAGCACCGGTTTCGGGGTCGGGAGACCCAGGGTCCTAGTCCCAGATCTATTGTTGGCCTGCTGTGTGACTTTGGGAAAGTGACCTAACCCTTCTGGGCCTCAGTTTCCCTACCTGTAAAATGGGGATAAAATAGAGTTGTCAGTCAGTCATATTTATGGAGCGCTTACTGCGTGCAGAGCACCGTACTAAGCGCTTGGGAGAGAGCCCTGAGTGGGACAAGGACTGAGTCCGGTCTCATCACCTTAGCATGTAGTAAACCCTCAATAATCAATGCCGTGATTCTTATTCCGATCTCTGTCCTGGTAGGGAGGCTAAGCGCGGTTAGGTCCCTCTTTCAGGCGGCTTTTGAATGATGGCCTCTCATTCTGGGCTCATATTTTCCCACGGTGTAAACTCCCAGGACCACTGGAATGAGTCAGTCCATTCCATTCTCCGAGTGGCTCAGTGGAAAGAGCCCGGGCTTGGGAGTCAGAGGTCATGGGTTCAAATCCCGACTCTGCCACTGGTCAGCTTGGTGACTTTGGGCAAGTCACTTAACTTCTCTGTGCCTTAGTTACCTCACCTGGAAAATGGGGATTAAGACTGTGAGCCCCACCTGGGACAACCTGATTATCTTGTATCTACCTTAGCGTTTAGAACAGTGCTTTCATTCATGGCACATAGTAAGTGCTTAACAAATACCACAATTATTGAGCGCTTAGTACAGTGGTCTACACACAGTAAGCACTCAATAAATATGATTGAATGAATGAATGACTTTGGAGGGTTCCCAAAGGGGTCCCAAGTCAGTGTGGCAAGCCCCTACCAACAAATGGAACCCTCAGGACCCTATAGACTGTAAGCTATCTGTGGGTAGGGAACGGTTCTGCTAACTCTGTTAAATTGTACTATTCCAAGTGCTTAGCATAGTGCTCTGCACGTATTAAGCATTCAATGAATACCATTGGTTGATTGACTGATGAACAAGCACCACTATTATTATTCTTTAAGGCAGTATGTATATATGTTTGTACATATTTTTTTACTCTATTTATTTATTTATTTAATTTATTTGTACATATCTATTCTATTTATTTTATTTTGTTGGTATGTTTGGTTTTGTTCTCTGTCTCCCCCTTTTAGACTGTGAGCCCACTGTTGGGTAGGGACTGTCTCTATATGTTGCCAATTTGTACTTCCCAAGCGCTTAGTACAGTGCTCTGCACCAAGTAAGCGCTCAATAAATACGATTGATGATGATGATGATGGTGTCACGCCTCTCTAGACTGTGAGTTTGTTGTTGGCGGGGAATGTTTATGCAAACCCTGTTGTATAGTACAATCCCAGTGCTTCGCCCAGTGTTTTGCAAATAGTACAGTGCTCTGCACAAAGTACTCAGCAAATACCTTTGATTGATTGATTGACCCAGGGTTTCTAGGATGGATTGGAGCCACGTTTCTTTGTTGATATAAAAGGATGCTGCAGGCCATATTCCTTCTGGGGCTGGTCCTGGGTTGGTGGCTTTTGATGGCATGGAAGAATATGGGACACACACACACACACACACACACACACACACACACACACACACACACACACACACACAGAGCAACCGCAGCAGCAGACAGGGGACAAACCAGCTGAAAATCAGACTGACCAGTGCAGCACCGGAGAAATGGCCACCCTAGCTATCCCCTTATACTGACTACTTAAGAAGCAGCATGGAAAGAGCAGAGACCTTGGTATCATAAGGTCTGGGTTCAAATCTTGGCTCTGACACTTGCCTGCTGTGGGACTTCATTTCTCTGTGCCTCATTTTCCACATCTGTCAATCAATCAATCGTATTTATTGAGCGCTTACTGTGTGCAGAGCACTGTACTAAGCGCTTGGGAAGTACAGGTTGGCAACATATAGAGACAGTCCCTACCCAACAGTGGGCTCACAGTCTACAAGGGGGAGACAGAGAACAAAACCAAACATACTAACAAAATAAAATAAATAGAATAGATATGTTCAAGTAAAATAAATAAATAAATAGAGTAATAAATATGTACAAACATATATACATATATACAGGTGCTGTGGGGAAGGGAAGGAGGTAAGATGGGGGGGTGGAGAGGGAGACGAGGGGGAGAGGAAGGAAGGGGCTCAGTCTAAGGAAGGGGCTCAGTCTGTCAAGTGGAGGTTCGAATCCCTGTTCTCCCTCCGACTTAGTTTGAGAGCCCCATGAATGACAGGGACAGTATGTGACCTGATTCTCTATCCCAGCATTTAGCACAGTGTTTTAGACATAGTTCACAATTTTTAATGGTACCTATTAAGCATTTACTATGTGCCAGGCACTGTTCTAAGCCCTGGGGTAGATACATGGCAATCTGGGTAGACACAGTACCTGTTCCAAATGAAGCTCACAGTCTTAATCCCCATTTTACAGATGAGGTAACTGAAGCACAGAAAAGTCATGTGACTTGGCCAAGTTCACACAGCAGACAGGTGGCAGACTGGGATTAGAACCCAAGTCCTTCTGACTCCCTGAAGCGGTAAAATGTGTGGAGGGAGTGCGGTTATTCCAGCTTTCCTCTCTCTCCTGTGCACTCTGGGATGTGGGCTGCTCTAAGGGGAGTTTTGAAGTCAGCAGAATGAAGAGCCAGGTGGGGAACCCAGGCTCTTGGAATCTAGAGGCAGTGTGGGTTAGTGGGTGGTGTTTAGCACTGGGAATCCCAAGTTATCTTTCTAGCCGTCACAGCTGATTCCTTGAGGAAGTTCCTGAAGAGCTGTTAGTCCTGACTCTTGGGCTTCCCGGAGGATTGAGTAGGTTGTATCTCCAGAGGGTTGAGAACGTTAAAGAAGGAAGTGGGAATCAATATAGCGTGCGCCTTTGGAAACCCTTATGCTCAATCCTCTCTCTTCCATCACTGAGCTGGGCCCAAGCTGGCCCTTATGATGAATGAAATAACCTCCCTGTTGACTATACCAGCTGCCTTCTCGTTTTTAAGTCACAGCTCAAAGCCCAACTCCACCAGGAAGCTTTCTCCTGTGAACCGACCCATTCTCTATTCCACTATCAGAATCTTGCCCCAGTCCTCCCTCTCAAAGTGTTTTGGCAATCAATGAATTTGGTGGGGGGGTTGTGTGTGTGTGTGTGTGTGAGAGAGAGAGAGAGAGAGAGTGTGTGTGTACACTGTGGCATAGGTTTCCATGGGTTTGTAATTTTAATGTATTCCGCAGCTCTAAACAAAAACCTTCTTGAGAGGAAACATGAAACTTCAGCTGAAGCAGACTAACAAGGAGCACCTCTGGACTATAAACTCATTGTGGGCAGGGAGCATGTCTACCAACTCTGTACTCTCCCAAGTACTTAGTAAAGTGCTCTGCACACAGTAAGCGCTCAGTAAATACCATTGATTAGGATGATAATGGTAATGATAATGTCTTCTCTGGGACATATAAAAAATATAGATATCCCCTCCATTTACTGTATGTTTGTCTGGCATGCCTTACTTATTGTTAGATGATAAATTCTGGGTATCTTGGAGGTAACCTGTGGGTGCTTCCTAAATTTAGCTGCATGGCCTAGTGGAAAGAACACAGATCTGGGAGTTGGAAGGCCTGGGTTTTAATCCTGGCTCTTCCACTTGGCCCTGAGAAAGTTGCTTAACTTCTCTGTGCCTCAGCTACCTCATCTGTTACATGAGGGTTAAAAAACCTGTTCTCCCTCCCTCTTGGATTGTGAGCCCCATGTTGGGCAGCAACTGTGCCTGATCAGCTTATATTGTATCAATCCCAGTGCTTCATCCAGTGTTTTGCGCATAGTAAGCTCTAAACAACAGCACAGTTATTATTATCCTGTTGAATGTCTGGAACTATGGTTCACAGTGTGATTGGGAAAGAGTCGGAGAAAGGAGACCTAGTGAGGCTGTGAGGAGATGGAAGAAGAAAAGTGAATGTTTGGAGCAGCCTTATGGGAGGTGGTGGGTGCGGAGAAGGTACAGGAGAAGGAACTTGTCCCACGGATGCTTCTAAGGGAGATGGATGGAGCTCTCCCTGTGACACGGCAGGCCTGGGATGGGCTTTAGGACTGGAGCAGAGATGAGCTGGACAGCTGAGATGGAAAGTTGCTCATCTCCTCCTTATTCTGCTCGGAGTCCAGGTCTACCCCCCTGCTGGGGTCCCCTCTGCTAGGAATCAAGTGTTATCTCTGCTGGGTTCCTTCTGCCGAGAGTGGAATGTCGTGTTTTCCCTGCTGGGGTCCCCTCTGCAGAAAGTCGGGTCTCCTCCCTGCTGGGATCCTTCCGCTGAGTGTAGGATTTCCTCCCTGCCGCAGCCCTTCCGCCGAGAGTTGACTGCTGCTACTGCAGCTGTTCCCCAGGGTGGCGAGGATGCGATCGGGTCCAACACGACCGGATCCGGACCAGCGAGGAGCTGGGTGGCAACAGATCCCCGAGGCTGACTAGAGTGTTGGCAAGAAGTCGGGCACCAGCCCTGGGTTCGAGGGCTAGCAGATGGCATTGCTTACTCAGGGCAAGCAGCGGGAGGGGGGAAGAGGCACAAGGCTGCCAGTTGAGGCCCAGGCTTCTTTGCTAAAGGGCCCTTCTGGGCCGAGCTGTCTCCTGAGCTAGCTCCACCACGGACCTGTTCCGGGGCCCTGAAGGACTGTGCCACCCCGCCTCTTTCAAGGGACAGGGAGGAAAGCAGAACCTCTCGACTGTTCGGACTTGCACAGTGCAGTTTCAACGCTCCAGGGTGAGAAGGTTTTGCTCGGCTAAGAGATGCTTCGTGAATTATGAAGCGGTTCCAATTTCCAACATGAAGCCGGTGGGCTGACCCTGCCCGGGGAGGGCCCCATCCGTCCCAGGGCTCCCATTGGCCAGGCCAAGGGATGCGGGGGAGGGAAGCATGGGAACAGCTTCCCCCAGAGGGTTTTTGGGGATGGGGTGGGCCGATGGGAAAGGATACTGCGTGCGGAGTCTTTCCAACAGTCTCTCCTGATAACTATCACTGGGCACCAGTGCTTCCTTCTCATCTCTAAAGCCCCAGGCAGACTCATTACAGTCTGCTGAGCATTCCCAGTGGGGACAGAGCAGCTACAGGCCTCCCGCCCCCCACCCCCCCCTCCGCCGCCTAGCCTGGCTTCCCGCAAGAATGGGGGATGTCAGACAGGGCCTCATCTCCAGCTGGCTCTGTTCAAAGCAAAGTCTCGATGTCAGTGTGTGTGTGTGTCTGCATCAGACGGCTTCATCTACGAGCCCCAGCCATGGCACCCT
Organism: Tachyglossus aculeatus; assembly: GCF_015852505.1. NCBI lineage: Eukaryota > Metazoa > Chordata > Mammalia > Monotremata > Tachyglossidae > Tachyglossus > Tachyglossus aculeatus. Next base: position 13,940,276 of record NC_052091.1, read on the forward strand.
GACAGAGGCCTCTCCACATCCGACTGACTACCAAGTAATCGATCGGTTAATCCATCAATGATACTTAGGCGAACGCCAGCTGCCTGTATGCAGTGCCCTGTAGTGAGCGTTTAGGGGCATACAGTAGGATTAGTAGACACCGTCCCCGCCTTCAAGGAATTCACCATCTAGAGTGGGAGCAGAGGCATAATAATGACAGGAAGGAAAAGAGAATGGAAGGATTGATTTGGGGATGGTTAAGGTATGCAGTGCCTTAGGCTGGGAGCTCCGTGTGGGACGGGGATTGGGTCCCACCTGATTGGCTTGTATCAATCCCAGAACTTTGTACAGTGCTGGACATATAGCGGTGTGACCTAGTGGATAGAGCACAGGCTGGGAGTCAGAAGGACCTGGGTTCTAATCCTAGCTCTGCCTGTTGTCTGCTGTGTGACTTTGGGCAATGCACTTCACTGTCCTGGGCCTCAGTTAAGTAACTTAAGTATCTGTAAAATGGTGATTAAATGAGCCTGTGTTCAACCCGATTGTCTTGTATCTACCCCAGAGATCAGAACAGTGCTTGACACACAGTAGATGCTTAAAAAATAACATTAAAAACATAATAATATTATTATTATTATTATCATTGTTATTATTCTGATCTATCCATACAGAAGACTAGAATTCTTCTCTGGGGCCTCCTGGTGAGGCTAGAAAGGAGTGTCAATGAACGGCATGGCCTCCAGCTAAGAGAGGCATGTGCTAAACAATAAATCCATTAATGGCATTTATTGAGCGCTTACTATGTGCAGAGCACTGCACTAAGCACTCGAGAGAATACAATGCAACAGAATATCAGCAGACACATTCCCTGCCCATAACAAGCTGACAGTCTAGAGGGACCGTCTGCAGTTTAAACAATAAAACAGTAATTAACACCGTTGTTTTAGTGAGGATCATTTTTGGAAGTGTATACACTCATATGCCTCTTTAGAACGAAACGGTTTGGAGGGCAAAGCAATAGTGAACCTTTGGAAATCACCCTTACGGAGGAGCCAAGTAAGTATTGTTTGGTGATGATGCCAATTTTTCATTTGGGGGTTGATGTTTTATAAATCCCAAAGTGTGTGAAATGAATCCAGAGCTGGTTCTTTTGGTCTCCGAGGGAGGGAAGTGAAGAGACTCTAACCACGTCAAACCTGACTGTTGCAGCACAATTCCCTCTCTCCTGCTAATGTCCTGTGGTGCATTTTGAGACTGGCAAATCTATTCGCTTTGCCACATAGAGGCCCAATCAACCAGCCTAGCATGGAAGCTCGCCAATGAAAGATGTTTAGAGACCAGGGTTCGGAATGAAAAGGAATGATGAAAACGAATAATTTTATTATAAACACTTGTGTCCCTTGAGGGATACTACATGTAGAACCAAATAGAACCCTCCTTTAAGCTTTAAGGAAACCATGCAAACAAGTACCAATATTTACCAGCCCACAGAAGTACTTACTAACTTAGTACTCCCCATCCCCAGGAAGTACCCCCAGGATGGAAATCACTGCTAACGGTGACTGAGCCCCATATGCAACAGAGACTATGTCCAAACTAATGATCTTGTCCCTACCTAGCATTTAGTACAGTGCTTGTACATAGTGTTTTACAAATACCACAATGATCGTTGTTTAAAATGGTATTTATTAATCAATCAATGATATTTATTGACCATTTAGTACGTGCAGAGCACTATTCTAAGCACTTGTGAGAGTACAATGGAATTACCAGACGTGTTCCTTGCCCATAATGAAGCGCTTATTATGTACCAGGCACTGTACTAAGCACTGATACAAATTAATCGGGTAGGACGCAGTCCATGCCCCAAATGGGGCTAACAGTCTTAATTCCCATTTTACAGATGAGGAAACTGAGGCGAAGTGAAGTGACTTGCCCAAGATCACATAACAGATGAGTGGTGGAGCCTGGATTAGAACCCAGATCCTCTGACCCCCAGGTACTTGCTCTTTCCTCTAGCTATACTGCTTCTTTAACATTTATTTATAGTAAAATCTGTCTCCCCCACTGGACTTTAAGTTTCAACAGTCCTCTATTGCTTCTGTACTTCTTTCTCAGGACCTGTGGTCATTCAGTGGTTAGTACAGTGCCTCAGCACTTAGTACAGTGCTTGGCACTTAATGAGCGCTTAACAAATACCATAATTATTATTATTACCTATATCGTTGATCAAACATTCAGTTTATTTATTCTGATTTCAATGCTTATGCCTCTGTCCTCTATTAGAGTGGAAGCTCCTTGTGGGCAGGGAATGTGCTTTGGGTTGTATTTTTCCAAGTACAGTGGTATAGGTATTACACATAGTAGGTGCTCAATAAATACTACTGTTTGATTGAGTGCCCAAGGGCTTAGGTGGCACAAAAGTGCTAAAGTACAAGTAGTCCTTTGTGCTTTCTTAAGGAAATGTGCAGTCTCTTTTTTTATATTATTTGTGAAGTGCTTATCACGTGCTTAGTCCCGCACTGCGCTAAGTGCTGGGGTAGATTCAAGCTAATCAGTCTGGACACGGTCCATATCCCACTTGAGGTTCGACAGCCTTAATCCCCATTTTACAGATGAGGTAACTGAGGCACAGAGAATCAATCAATCAATCGTATTTATTGAGCACTTACTGTGTGCAGAGCACTGTACTAAGTGCTTGGGAAGTACAAGTTGGCAACATATAGAGACAGTCCCTACCCAACAGTGGGCTCACAGTCTAAAAAGGGGGAGACAAACAACAAAATAAAACAAGTAGACAGGTGTCAATATTATCAGAATAAACAGAGTTATAGCTAGTGTTTGTTGAGGGAATCTTGGGATTTATGTATATTAATTATATCATTCATATTAATATTATATTTACATTATATGATATGATATACTAATTGATTGATTGATTAAATGCAAATGATTGATGAGAATACAAGAAGCAGCACGGAAAGAGCACCGGCCGGAGAGTCAGAAGGGCATAGCACTGTACTAAGCACTTGGGAAGTTGGCAACATATAGAGATGTTCCCTACACAACAGTGGTCTCACAGTCTAGAAGGGGGAGACAGAGAACAAAACCAAACATATTAACAAAATAAAATAGAATAGATATGTACAAGTAAAATAAATAAATAAATAAACAGAGTAATAAATATGTACAAACATATATACATAAAGAAGTGAAGTGACTTGCCCAAGGTCACACAGCAGGCAAGTGGCAGAGCCAGGATTAGAACCCATGACCTTCTGACTTCCAGGCATCCGCTCTATCCACTATGCCATTATCATCAATTAGATCCAGGTCCTGTTCCTCAAGGAGCTCCCAGTCTTTGAGAGCCGTTGCCCCACGTGATGCCTGCGGTCCTGCCTTCCAAGTTGAGGGAATACGTCTCCTCCCACTCTTGGCATGGACCCCTCAACCTCACACGGAGATACCTGTCATCCAACTTCCCACCCACTCGCTCTCTGTCAGCACCTCCGTGTGTGGGGCATCCCATCCTTGGCTCGGAAACAATTCCAATTTGGGAGGCAGTGAGCAGGCAACAGCAAGTGAGCAGGACCCTGCCCTGAGCGGCCTGGGCCCCCATCTGAGGCCTCCTAAACCCAACAAGTAGCCGGCCCCTTCTCCCCCGTCCCCCAACCCTTCTCTGTTTGAGGTATCGGTACTGAGTCCTGCTGAGGTTGGGTCATACACTGCCATCTGTCACCCAGCCAGGGATCCGGTGGATGAAACCACCACTGCAGCAAGGACGGAAGTTATTTTCACTCTCTGGGGGATTCATTCATTCATTCAATCGTATTTATTGAGCGCTTACTGTGTGCAGTGCACTGGACTAAGCGCTTGGACGGTACAAATCGGCAACATATAGACGGTCCCTATCCAACAAAGGGCTCACAGTCTAGAAGGGGGAGACGGTCAACAAAACAATACATAACAAACAAAACAAAGGCAGCACCATCTGATCCATCCTCTGGATGTTAAGCTCCTCCTCTAGACTGTAAACAGGGAATGTGACTACCAACTCTTTAATAAGTGTACGCTCCCAAGCACTTAGTACATTAAGGGCTGAGATTAGAACCCGGGTCTTCTGACTCTCAGGCCTGGGCTCTTTCCACTATGTTACACCACTTCTCAAGCAATGCACTTCTTGAACCTCTCCTTGCCCTTCTCCCTCTTTTCTTCATTTTCCCTCTCTTTCTCCTTCTCTTTCTTCTCATCTTTTCCCCTCTCTCCCCCCACTGTCATCTCTCTCCTTGTCCGTCTCTCCCCCGCAACCGTCCTTTCTCCCTTCTCCTGCCAGGTGTTCAAAGGCGGTGAGAGTCTCTCTGACCTCAGCCTGGTCTGCCCTGTAAAGTTCCGCTGTCTCCTTACCCCCGTGATGATAACAATGGGGCTGATAATGGAATAATCTGCCCAGGGAGCCCGGCCAATCCCACAGGCACTGAAGACTCTCGAGGCAAGTCAAGACAGGGCACTAATGGGAAATCTGCAACAGCTTTGACGGCCTTCACACAGGGAGACATGGGGCAGGGCCTTGTCAGTTCCAGGGCCTTGGGTACTCAGTAAATTACATTTATTTTCTGCCTCTTATTCACAGCGGCTTGCTCAGGGCTCTGTTTATCGTCACAAAAGCAGTGGGGAGAGGCCAGAAGGCCCTCTGGGAAACCCAGCTGCCGTGCCGGTGTGATGTTGATGATCATGATATGATGAGCAGGAAATAGGTAAGCAAATGAAGCGCCAGACAGGACCCTGGGAGCAAATTACCTTTTCATTTCCACCACACAGACTATTTCCACCTTCCCTTGGCAAAGTCCTCTTCTCCTGGAAACTCCCTCCTCCCCCCCAGTCACGCCCAAACAAGACTCTGTGAGCAGGTGCCATAAGGACAGTTTCCAGGGAGAGAAATGGGCTTCCCAATTCCTGCACCTTCCCACTCAACTTACTGCCCTGTAGCCCAGCCGATCCCCGGCACGTTTCCTCTCTTCCTGTCCAAGAATTGGGGAGATGGAGTCTGGAGGGGATAGTGGGGGCAGGCTTGTGAACAGGCTCCTGAACCCCAGATAAATTGTAGCCTCAGCCCTCTCAAGGGCACTGCAGATCCAGCAACTGCTATCGATTAATAGGCTGTAAGCACATTGTGGGCAGGGAATGTGACTGTTTATTGTTGTATTGTACTCTCCCAACCACTTAGTATAGTACTCTGCATGTAGTAAGTGCTCAATAAATATGACTAACTGAATGAACTTACTGATGGTCATGGGTTCTAATTCCTGGCTCTGCCACTTGTCTGATCTGTGACCCTTGGACAAGTCACTTTACTTTTCTGTGCCTCAGGGACCTCCTCTGTAAAATGGAGATGAAGCCTGTGAGCTCCATGTGGGACAGTGACTGTGTCCAACCTGATTACCTTGTATCTACCCTGGTGCTGAAAAGACTGGTTGGTACATAGTAAACCCTTAGCAAATACCACAATTATTATTATTATTATTATTATTATTATATAATTATAGCATTTGTTAAGCACTTGCTATGTGCCAAGAACTGTTCTAAGTGCCGGGGGGTGGGGGGGGGGGGGGATGCAAGGTAATCGGGTTGTCCCATGTGGGGCTCAGAGTCTTAATCCCCATTTTACAGATGAGGAAACTGAGGCACAGAGAAGTTAAGTGACTTGCCCAAAGTCACATATCTGACAAGTGGTGAAGCCGGGATTAGAACCCATGACCTCTGACTCCCAAGCCTGTGCTCATTCCATTGAGCCACGCAGCTTCTCTGCTTAGAGGTAGTAATAATAATAATAATAATGATAATAGTAGTAGTATTTATTGAGCATCTTCTGATAGCAATGAATTAGACTATTGGGAAATTACAACAGATCCTGGTGCCCTTGCCTGAAACGTTGGTAAGGTGTGGGCAGAGGCTCACTCAATCCATCATTCAATTCATTCATTCATTCAGTCGTATTTATTAAGCGCTTACTGTGTGCAGAGCACTGTACTAAGCGCTTGGGAAGTACAAGCTGGCAACATATAGAGATGGTCCCTACCCAACAGCAGGCTCACAGTCTAGAAGGGGGAGACAGACAACAAAACAAAACATATTAACAAAATAAAATAAATAGAATAAATACGTACAAATAAATAGAGTAATAAATAAGTACAAACATATAAACATATATACAGGTGCTGTGGGGAGGGGAAGGAAGTAAGGCGGGGCGATGGGGAGGGGGGAGGAGGGGGAAAGGAAGGAGGGAGCTTCCTCAATCAGTCAATCGATGGTCCTTATTAAACCCTTACCGTGTGCAGAGGACTGTATTAAGCTCTTGGGTGAGTACAATACAACAGAGTTAGTTGACACTTTCTCTGTCCACAGTGAGCTTCCAGTCACAGAGAGAACATCATCAGCTCATTCAGGCTGTTCACCCCTCACCTCCTGAGCCTCAGTTAGTCAACCAGTAGGTAGGTTCTACCTCAATGACCTTGTTCTCCTGCTGTCCATCTCTCAGGGGACCACCTTGTCCTGGCAGAGGAAGGGGTTAATGTCTGTGATGGTCAAGGGCAGGAGAGCATCTAGTCTCTAATGAGGTGTGGTCTGCGTTTCCCCAGAGGTCTGCCAATCTCCACTGATAGCTGATAATTAAGCCATCTCTAAAGTAACTAGTGCTGATTTTATTAATCCACTGGACAAAGAGATAAAGCCCTCCTGCTGAGGAGAGTGTGAGGGAGATGAAATGAATGGGAAGTAATTTATCTTTCACTTCTTTGGCCCTTTTTTATGGCTTACCGGGGAGAGAAAAAGCAAATACAAAAAGAGATAATCAGAGGAGGCAGAGCAGAACAGGGAGGCACTTTCCGGATCCCATACTCCATTACTTCCTCCTTTCATACCTCTACAGGCTTTTATCCATTCAACACCAATCACTGAGTGTCCTTCTCTGCTCTTTCCCAGTTAAGTGGGATGGCGAAGGCGGAAGAAGTTTTCTTCCTTAATAACATGAGACCCCCCAAGTCTGGACTCCCCACTTCCCTGTCTGCTCCTTTTCCAAGTCTTCCTAGAGGTCTCAGACAATCGTTCCACCTCCCCCTGCAGGGACCATCCTTGAGAGCTGAGTCTGTCCCTTCCCAAAGCCTTCTGGCTGGAGGCGGAAGTCTCGGATTCATCTCCTTCAACCTGCTCCGCCCGATTAAAAAGCCATTAAAAGCGACAGTCTGGTTGAGTGCACCTACTCCTCTGTCATCAAGAAGCCATGTGTCAGAAGTGATAAGTGCAGTGAGTTGGGGTTTACTTTGGGCGTGATCCGGCTAAAATCCTGCCAAGGGGCCAGGCATATGGGAAGGAATGAGCTGGCATCACCTACGGTTACCCCCCCAAGAACCGAGCTGAGAAACCGTGTGGCCTGGTGGAAAGAGCCTGAGATTCAGGGGACCTGGACCCTTATCTCGTTACTTGACTGCTGTAGGACCTTAGGCAAGCCACTTAACCTCCCTCAGCCTCAGTTTCCTCATCTGTAAAGTGGGGATTAAATACATTTTCTTCCTCTCCTTTGCCTCCCGCTGCTTAACCCGCGGGGTCCCTCAAGATTCAGTTCTGAGTCCACTTCTATTCTCCATCTAAACCCACTCCCTTGGAGAACTCATTCACTTAATGGCTTCAACTACCACCTCTATGTGGATGATACCCAAATCTATGTCTTCAGCTCTTATTTCTCTCCCTTTCTGCAGTTTTGCGTTTCCTTCTGCCTTCAAGAAATCTCCTCTTGGATGTCCTCCTATCACCACAAGCTTAAAATATCCAAAATAGAACTCCTTATCTTCCCACCAAAACCCTATACTCTCCATCACTTTCCCGTCACCGTAGACGGCACCACATCCTTCCTGTCTCATAAGCCCGTAAACTTGGCATCATTCTTGACTCTTTTCTCTCATTCAACCCACGTATTCAATCCATCAATAAATCCTGTTGATCCCACCTTCACAACACTGCTGAAATCCTCCCTTTCCTCTCCATCCAAACTGTCACCACATTAATACAACCATTTACCCTACTATCCCACCTTGATTACTGTATCAGCCTCCTTGCCGACCTCTCAGACTCCTGTCTCTCCTCACTCCGGTCCATACTTCACTCTGCTGCTCGGATCATTTTTCTATAAAAACGTTCAGGGCATGTTTCCCCAATCCTCAAGAAACTCCAGTGGGTGCCCATCCACCTCCACATCAAACAAAAACTCCTAACCATTGGCTTCAAAGCTCTCAATCACCCTGCCCCCTCATACCTCACCTCACTATTCTCCTACTATAACACAGCCTGCACACTTCATTCCTCTAATGTTAAACTTCTCTCTGTACTTCGATCTTGCCGCTGACCCCTCGCCCACATCCTTCCTTTGGCCTGGAATGCCCTCCCTCCTCAAATCTGGTATACAATTACTTTCCCTCCCTTTCAAAGCCTTATTGAAGACACATCTCCTCCAAGAGGCCTTCTCTGACTAAGCCCTCCTTTCCTCTTCTCCCACTCCCTTCTGTGTTGCCCTGACTTGCTCCCTTTATTCATCCCCCCTCCCAGTCCCACAACACTTATGTGCATATCTGTAATTTATTTATTTATATTAATGTCTGCTCCCCCTCTAGATTGTAAACTCATTATGGGCAGCGAATGTGTGTGTTTACTGTTATAATGTACTCTCCCAAGTGCTTAATACAGTGTTCTGCACATAGTAAATGCTCAATAAATACGAATGAATAGACTGAGAGTCCTGTATGGGACAGGGGTTGTGCCTGACCTGATTATCTTGTATTTATCCCAGTGCTTAGTATAGTCATGGGCACAGAATAAGTTCTTAACAAATATCACAATTATAATTAGCTGATTCTGAGGCCACAGTGCCTTGACAGGGCTGGGCATTGCTGGGCACATTTGTCCACCCCTTGGACCTAATAGAAGTGAGGTTATGGGCATCTCAGGGTTTAAATTTAAATATGACATCCTACCCACAGATCTCTTCAGACCACTGCCACTCCTTCCCGTCAGCTTTGTCGACATGGAGACCAGGACAAAATCCCTGAGGCCAAAGCCTTTCTCCGAGCAGGGAGGATTGGCCCCGATCTGGTGACCCTGACAGTGTGAAGAAAAGGGACTGTGAGAATGGCCCTGGGAATTTTCTAATGAGTGGAAACAAATCCAGACACTGGCAATTATGAAGGATATTAAAATGCCTTCCTAAATCTTTTGTCTGCCTCTGCATCTCACTGAGCTCTTATACAAGACCGTGGCATCTTCAAAGCCACTGGAGGCAAAACCTAATTCATCACCCAACCAGCACGGTTCCTTGGACCTGGACACTTAGAAGAATTCAGGCCATAACACAGCCATACCCTGACTGAGGTGATATTGCAGCACTGCTAAATGTCTGTGTCACTTCAAATATGTAAGGAACCAGGAGGAGGTAGAATCAGTCATCCAGTCAGCCAGGCAGCCAATCAGTCAGTCAGTCAGCCAGACAGCTAGTCAGCCAGTCGATCTATCAGTCTACCAGACAGATTCAGACAGTCAACCAGTCAATCAGACAGTTAGTCAGCCAGTCACAGTCAGCAAAACAATCAGTCAGATGGACAGGCAGCCAGCCAGTTTCAGTCAGCCAGCCAGACAGTCAGTCAGATGGACAGTCAATAAGTCAACTAGTCAGTAGTAATACAGTTAGCAAATAATTCAGTCAGGTAGTCAGTCAGTTGGCCAGACAGTCATTCAGTCAGTGAGTCAGCCAGTCAGCCAATCTGTCAGTAAGCCAGTCAGACAGCCAATCGGTCAGATAGCTACAGCCTGCCAACAATTCAGATAGTCAACCAGCCAGTCAGTCAGGCAGCCAGCTAGCCAGCCAACCGGTCATTAAGATTTCATTCCCTCGGTCCTTATTGACTCTGATGCCCAATGCCCTTGCCAATACCTCTCTCCTCAAATCCCCTGTCCTCCTGCTTCCCCCATCTCTTGATCCTAATTATCTGGCCACCTTCTTTATTGAGAAAATTGAAACTATCAGGTGTGCTCTCCCTAAAATCTCTCACCTTACAGGTGAGGTAACTGAGGCATAGAAAGTTTAAGTTTAAGTCAGTCACTGAACTAAGCACTGGGCTAGATACAAGATAATCAGGATGGACATAGTCCCTGTCCCACACAGGGTTCACAGTTTAAGTGGGAGGTACACATGTATTGAATCCCCTTTTGGACAAAGAATGGGTCTACCAACTGTGTTGTGCTTTCCCAAGCACTTAACACAGTTCTCTGTACCTAGTTGTCAATCAGTCAATCAATGGTATTTATTGAGCATTTACTATGTGCAGAACACTATACTAAGAGCTTGGGAGAGTAAAATACAGCAGAATCAGCAGACAGTTTCTCTGCCCTTAGTGAATCTACAGTCTAGTTTAGTAAGTGCTCAATAAACATCCTTGAGGTGGGGGAAGATGGGCAATAACCCAGTTTTGGGTCTTGAGGCCTAGATAGGTGTTATCACAATAACCAAATAAATGTGGGCCATGGCTAGTGCTCTTGGTCTTCCAGTTTTATACTGGATGGTCCAGTTTTCTGAGGGCTTCTGGAGAAAACAATAAAACAGAAGCAGCATGGTCTAGTGGATAGAACACGGGCCTGGGAGTAAGAAAGGCTTGGGTTCTAATCCCAGCTCTGCCACTTGTCTGCTGTGTGATCTTGGGCAAGTCACTTCACTTTTCTTTGCCTCAGTTTTCTCATTTGTAAAATGGGGATTAAGACTGTGAGCCCCAAGTGGGACATGAACTGTGTCCAACCCGAGTAACTTGTATCTACCCCAGTGCTTCGTAAAGTGCCTGGCATATAATAAACACTTAACAAATATCGTCAAAGAAAATAGAAGGTGTCTGGTTCCTGGGGAAAGGACATCAGAGACACTCTCTGAGATTGTAAGCTCCATGTGGGACAGGGACTATGTCTGTTCTGGTGATCTCATATCTACCACAGTGCTTAGCCCAGTGCTTGGCACATAGAAAGGGCTTAACCAATACCACGATTATTACTATTAGAGATGCATCAAAGGCTATCACCAGTGGTGGACTCCCCCCAGTTCTAATGGTAGATAACTGAATTACAAAATTCTGTAAATAATTTTTGGACTCCTATTGTTGTCATGATCCTCTGTTATTTCATTCAGAAACTTTCCTATAATTGTGTTACCACATTATTGACTCTAGGGAGCACTTTGTATGAAAAATGTAGTATGAAACAAACATTGTTATTATTTTGTTCTCAGGTCAATTTCCATAAGCTGGTCACTGGAGAAGGCAGAAGTAATAGTGAACCTGGAAAGAAGTGAAAAAGGGGTTGTCAGCTGTGAGAGAATTTGGGGGGTGGGCAGGGCCAGACAGCTGACCCAGAGAGCGGAGACAGGCAGCAGTGGAGACAGGAAGCTGAACCTGCTTGGTGCCTTCCATTATTATTAATTATTATTATTATTATTAGCATGTGTTAAGCACTTACTATGTGTCAAACACTGTTCTTAAGCGTGGGATAGATACTGGATAATCGGGGGGACACAGTCCCTCTCTGAAGTAAGCGGGGGGGGGGAAAAGTATTTGATCCCTATTTTACAGGTGAAGAAACTGATGACCAGAGAAGTAATGTGATTTGCCCAATGACATGTAGCAGGTAAATGGCAGAGCTGGGATAAGAACTCAGTCCCCTAAACTCCCGGCCGGTGCTCTTTGTATCAGGCCACGCTGCTTCTCACACACAGGGTTTTGGTGAGGTGAAATCTTGCAATGTTACACTTGCTTTATGACACCAAGTATTTGGTTGTGTCAGGGGAGAGGGAGGGTGGTGGCAAAAGGGCTGAGAATAGGGATTTGCAGGTAGGAAGGGAAAGTCTGGCATGTGAAAGGTTTGAGAAGTCCCCCCACCCCCCACCCCCATGCTTCTTTCTGAAGCTCTCCTGGCAATCAAGGTATGGTGGCTGGACCAGCCTGAGTTGGGAAAAAATTAATAATTTATTCATTTATTCATTCAATCGTATTTGAGTGCTTACTGTGTGCAGAGCACTGTACTAAGCGCTTGGGAAGTACAAGTTGGCAACATTATAGAGACGGTCCCTACCCAACAGTGGGCTCACAGTCAGGGGAGAGTTATGCATTTATTATGTGTCAAGCACTGGGGTAAACACAAGACAATTAGGTCAGACTCAGTCCCTGCTTCACCTGGGGCTTACAGCCTAAGCAGGAGGGAGAAGAGATATTGTATCCCCATTTTACAGATGAGGAAATTGAGGCCCAGTGAAGTGACGTGCCCAAGGACACATTGCACATCCATGGCAGAGCTGGGATTAGAATCCAGGTCCCCCTACTCCCAGGCCCGTGTTCTTTCGTTTAAGCCATGTTTGACCATTGGTAGTGATGTTGGTCCAGGGGAAAGAACCCAGGAGGTCTGGGTTCTAGTCTCAGCCCTGCAGGAATCCTGAAAAATGGCTGACTAAAGTGAGCGCTTATAGACCACAGTGGCTACTTTGGCAGCTTCCTGGAGATGTAGATTTGGGACTCATCCGGTTAGAGATGGTAATTGAAGCCATGGGAGCAAATGAGACCAGAACTGAACCTGGAGGGAATCCCACTGTCAGAGGTTGGGAAGCAGAGGTCCTCCAAAGAAACTGACAAGCAGCGGTCAGAGAGCTGGGAGGAGAACCACGAGAGGACAGTGTCTGTGAAATCGAGGTTGGATAACGTTTGAAGGAGAAGGTGAAAGAATGATAGGAGGCTGTTTGGTAAACATTCCCACCAGGAGTACCTCCGCTGTGTACACGCTTATTTCCTATATACTTGATCAGCCTCTCTCTCCCCTAACCTTGGATAAACAGGCTGACACTAACAAGCGGCATTCTGAGTCATAGTGAACCAACAGCCATTGCTAGCCCTTACATATGTGCATTTATAACAATTATTTGCACTTGTGTTTGTTTCTATTTTACATTCTCTTATTTATTTTCCTTCCACCATTTAAGTAATAGAAATAAGAAATAGTCTTATTTCTTCCTCTCCTATTAGAGTGTAAGTTCCTGTGGATAAAGAAGGTGCATTATACTTCTGTTATCCTATCCCAAGTGGTTAAGTACAGTGTATTTCTTCTACTACTACTATTTATTGAGTGCTTACTATGTGCACGGCACTTTACTAAGCACTTGGGAAAGTACAATAAGCTATAAAGTTGGTAGATGCTGACTCTGCCCTCCGAGAGAAGCAGTATGACCTAGTGGAAGGAACACAGGCCTGGGGGTCAAAGGAGCTGGGTTCTAATTCTGGCTCTTCCAATTGCCTGCTATGTGACCTTGGGTAAGTCATTCAACTTTTCTGTGCCTCAGTTCCTTCATCTGCAAAATAGGGTTTCAATACCTGTTCTCCCTCCTACTTAGACTGTAAGTCTCATAATAATAATAATGGCATTCATTAAGCGCTTACTATGTGCAAAGCACTGTTCTAAGCACTGGGGAGGCTACAAGGTGATCAGGTTGTCCCACGGGGGGCTCAGTCTTAATCCCCATTTTACAGATGAGGTAACTGAGGCCCAGAGAAGTTAAGTGACTTGCCCAAAGTCACACAGCTGACAATTGGCAGAGTCAGGATTTGAACCCATGACCTCTGACTCAAAAGCCCGTGCTCTTTTCCACTGAGCCACGCTGCTTCTCTCATGTGGGACCTGATTATTTTGTATCCATTCTGTACTTAGTACAGTGCCTGGTACATAGAAAGCTGTTAACAAATACCACCCTCCCCTCCCCCCCAAAAAACTTACAGTCTACAGGGGGAGACCAACGTTAAAATAAAGGTAGGGAAAATAGGCAAGTAAAAGGATGGGGACATAAGTGATGTGGGGCTGGGGTGAGTATCAAAGGACTTAATAGAGTCTTAATACTAATACAGAGACCTTAAAGGGCTATTACTACTAACTGTACTGCTGTACAGTTAGTATAGTACTACTGTACTAGTAGTACTACTGTACTAACTGTACTACTAACTACTACTAACTGTAATTGTGGTATTTGTTAAGCTCTTACTATGTGCCAGGCACTGTACTAAGCCCTGGGGTGGATACAAGCAAATTTGGCCGGACACAGTCCCTGTCCCACATGGGGCTAACACTCTCAATCCCCATTTTACAGATGAGGTAACTGAGACCCAGAGAAGTGAAGTGACTTGCCCAAAGTCCCACAGCAGACAGGTGGAAGTTCTGGATTAGAACCCAGGTCTGGGCTCTATCCACATAACCATGCTGCTTCTCCTACTATTAAAGCTGGGAGGTTCATTGAGTGAACCTCCCAGAGGTTCTCTTTGCAGAGTTCCCAACCCTCTGCCACAGTCTCGGTGGTCTTGCCTGGAAGGAGGTTGGGCCTGGGGAGGATCCAGGGATACGAATCAACCCTATCCACACTCCCGAAAACCTGTGGGGAATCTATGCCCTGAAAGGGTCACTGTCGTCAGTGTCCCTGGGGTGGACTTTCTGTGTTCAACTGCATTTGCGGTATGTGTTACCTTACTTTAAAGAAAGCCCAAGCTACTGCGTCTCCCAAAGCGTACTCCCTTTATGCCTGGATGACTCAGTTTGAAAGGGAATATACCTCTTTGGGAGAGTGAGTAGTCCCAGGAAGTCCTCAAGCTAACATCCTCCTGCCTGCCAAGAGGACAACGGGGCAGAATGCCCCAGACAATGCCAAAGGGGGTTGGGAGGCAATTATTGCCAATCCTGGCCTGTCCTCCAGAAAAGAGTAATCCTGTCACCCAGGAGACTCTGATCTCCGCCCCTGCTAGTGGAGTGTCCGGCCCAGCTTCCTTCCCGGTGACTAGGATTGGCCGGATAGCACAGTCTGCCCATGTGCCGGCTCGCTGCGTGGTTATTCGTTTGAGTTCGCTTAGAGCCGGCTTAGCAACCCAAAACCCCTGCAACCTGCAAGCTTAGAGAAGAAGATGTCTGGCAAATGGAAATTCAATTGGTTTAATATAGAGACTATTTTACTGCCATCTAACTGGAGCCTCTTATTAAGAATCTGATGGAATTTCTAAACAGGGAGCAGCAATCCCTTGGTGGGGGCCCTCTCCAATCACACACCAACATTGCTCTTGACATATTTATGACTCCAATAAAATCTCCCATCTGGTATATTTTAAAATAAAATTGAAAATTTATCACTTTCCTTTAGTTGGTTTGTCGTCCTCTCCGAGAGGAGATAGCCAGCCTGAGATTATTGCATCGGCCGCCTGTCAGCCGAGGTTAGACCGAGGTGTGATTTAAATTTCAATACCTTCCACATTACAGCTGTCTTGGGTGAGAAAATTGCCAGGAGAAAACCAGAGAGTGTGTTTCTTTGTTGTTTCTGTTTGTTAAGCCCTCCTGATTTGGTTTAGGGTGGGTTCTTTATTTTCCTTCTCTCCCTGTCTTGAGGTCTGACGACTCTGTTGCTTGGTGAGAGATCTCAGAGGAGATGGCCGTGGGAGTCCAGCGGAGTAAAGCTGTTCTTCTCTCCAGGCTCTCTCTCCTCTAACCTTGGTTGCTGGCCTGGGTGGCAAGTGGGCCTCAAGCTAATTGCCCTGGCCTGAAGGGCCACTCTCCCCATCCCCGGCCTAGGACTGAGATGATAGGAGGGAGGAAATGAAATCATCAGTCAATCAATCTATCCATTGAATTTATTTAGCACTTACGGTGTGCAGAGTGCTGTACAACACATTTGGAAGAGTGCAATATAACAGAGTTGGTGGGCACATTCCTTGCCCACAGTGAGCTTACAACCCAGAGGGGAAGATACACATTAATATGAATAAATTAATTATTGGTATGTACATAAGTGCTGTGGGGCTGAGGGAGGGGTGAATAAAATATATAAATCCAAGTGCCAAGGTGACACAGAAGGGAGTGGGAGAAGAGGAAATGAAGGCTTAATTGAGAAAGGCCTCTTGGAGGAGATGTGCTTTTTAATAATGAAAGCAGGAGGATGTTGTGTCGGCCCAGTGTTTCCGATGGGGATACAAATAAGGAAATGGTAAGCTTGGAATGAGAGTACTTCCTCTAGTATGGGTTTTGCACGTTGTGAGCCGTGTGAGATATTTTGAGAGATGTGATAGGTAATGTACTTTGAGAGGAAATGGGTGCTCTCTGTGATTCAGTAAATGCGTATATTTGCAGGTTCTGAATGTGCATCGTGAATGTGAGATGGTTTTCTGGGGGGAATCTTTGTAAGGGTTCAGAATGTGAGGTGATTGTATGTGAGTGTATGTTTGGACTGGTTTGTTCGTATGTGTTGCCCGCTTGTGGGTAGCAGGGGCCATGCGGTGGTGGGGGTGGGAGTGTTGATGTCTGGAATTCCACCATGGTTAAAATAAATGAAGACAAGACAGCATAGATTGTAATTTTCTCCAACTTCAACCAGCTTTCATGGTTTAAATTTCTAACTGTCCATCTAAGTGATGTATGTCAAAGCATCCGGGAAGGATATTTAAGAGATAATGCCCGAAGAATGGAGCGGTGTCATGAGATAGTACATTCTTGATGCTACATAAATGCTACAATGGTGGAGAAAGGGTACAAATAAAATATAATATGATCAAACAGGCTGGGGCAGAGCTGGTGTTTATTTTCAAATTGGGAGACATTTACCCATTAAGAGCTTTTTATTTTGATAGCTCTCTCTCTCTCTCTCTCTCTCCCTCTCTCCCTCCCTCCCTCCCCCCTTCTCTTTTGGGGTAGGGGGTAGTTTAGTGAGATGCCCAGCTGGTGCAAATCCAGAGTGGTATGGGTCAATAATTTCTCCCATCCAGTCTCTTCCTTTTTCTTGGGTTCTCATGCTTTGGGCCCCAGTTAAGGGGCTAGTTATCTCCATCCTCCCTTTAAATGACATTTTAAAAGACTTTGTAGCATAATAGCAATAATAGAAGCACCTGCTGTTTTGCTGGGTAATTATCCCCTTCCCTCATTGGGAACCAGATTATTGTCATCTGAAGGAGAACAGCACCCCCCCATTACCACTTAAATAAGAGGCAGCCACGCAGTTTCGGGATTACCCAATGCTGAATTCCTGCAGCATCAATTTGGGCTCACAGATGGAGAAATGATTTCACTCTGGCACTCGGTCACCCCTGGCTCAACACAATTGATCCAGGGAAAGAGGAAAGGAAAGGAGAAGGGCGATCAGGGATGGGAGGGAGAGACCAAATGAGGAAGATAAAGCTCCAGGGGGCTGGCAGCTCTGGATGTGATGAAGGGAAGGAGGAACAGAGGGGCAAAAACCATGACGAGGTGGGGAGATGCAAGCACAGGAGTGGAAAATGGGAAGGGAGGGAGGCTGGGAAGTAGAGGACGTGGGGGAAGGAGGAGGAGGTAGAGAGAAGAAGGATGGGGAGGATGGGGGAGGTGGAGGGAGGAAGGGTGTCATCAGGAAGTGTATGGATGGAAGATGGAAAGGTGAGGTGGAGGGAGAGCGAGGGGGAGTGTAGAGGTGGGGAGGTACAGGGAGGGTGGGGGGAGATGGAAGGAAGAGAGGTGGAGGGAGGGATAGGGAGAGTGAGGGGGAAGGTGAGGGAGGGATGGAGTGGGGAGGAGGAGGGGAGGAAGGATAGAGGAGGAGGGGAGGAAGGATAAGAAAAAAGGCTGGGAATAGTAAAAGGAAGGAGAGGAGAAGAAAGGGAAGGGAAGAAGGAGGGGAATGGCCCTTAGCTGAGCAGCTATAGGGCAGTGGAGCACTTGGCACTAGGGCTGGAAACAAGGATGGGGGAAGAGGGAACCATGGGAAAGTGCAGGCCCGGGTGGGGGTGAGGACACAGGCTGGGACAGGGAGGGGGAATGCAGGCCAGGGGCCTCCCAGCCTCATTGCTCAGAAGATGATTTCCCAACAGACTATCTCACAGCCTTCTAGTCAACTGTTCCCATTCCCGCCTCGGCTTGGAATTTGTTCCCAGACAGATGACGGGTTCCAAACTCCTTCCACACCCTGTTGACTTTGGCCTGTGCAAGAATGAATTTTGGGGTAGGTTTGGCGTGTGGGACAGTGGGAGCTCTTGACCAGGCCTCTCACAGCCCAGGTCCCAGGGTCAGTTCCAAAGACAAGGGGGGTAGAGGGAAGGGCTGTCCACTTTCCTGGCAGTACTAGTAGAAGTAGTAGTGGAAGTGGTATTTATGGAGTGCCAATCTTGTGTGCAGAGCAATGTACTAAACTCAGGGCATAGGTGAAAATTAGACACAGCCCCTGCCCCTCAGGGGACTCACAACCTAAGAATCAAAAGAGGGCAGGTTATATCTTGATTCAAGACTGTGAGCCTGTTGTTGGGTAGGGACCGTCTCTATATGTTGCCAACTTGTACTTCCCAAGCGCTTAGTACAGTGCTCTGCACACAGTAAGCGCTCAATAAATACAATTGAATGAATGAAATTCTCAAATCTCCATCTCCAACCTTAACCTCTCTCCTTCCCTGCAATCTCACATTTCCTTCTGCCTTCAGGACATCTCTACCTGGATGTCCCGCTGACACCTCCAACTAAACACATCCAAAACTGAATTCTTTGTCTTCTCACCCAAGCCTGGTCCTCCCTATGGCTTTCCCATCACTATCCTCCCTATCTCACAAGCCCATAACCTTGACGTTGTCCTCGACTCATCTCTCTCATTTCACCCACATATTCGATGTCACCAAAGCCTGTCGGTTCTACCTTCACAACATTGTTAAAAGCTGCCCTTTCCTCTCCATTCAAACTGCTACCACGCTGATCCAAGCACTTATCCTATCCCACCTTGACAACTGCATCTGCTCCTCTCTACCCTCCCGGCCTCCTGTCTCTCCCCACTCCAGTCCATACTTCACTCTGCTGCATGGATCATTTATCAACAAAAACATTCAGTACATGTCTCTCCACTCCTCAAGAACCTCCAGTGGCTGCCCATCCACCTCTGCATCGAACACAAACTCTCTCACTGATCTCTCATTGCAGTCCAGCCTTCACACTCCTCTCCTCTATTCAGCTTACTCACTTTTGCTTTTGATTTCGTCTATCTCGCCGCTGACCCCTTTCCCACATCCTCACCCTAGCCTGTAACTCTCTTCCCTCCCATATATTCCAGACCACCATTCTCTCCACCTTCAAAGCACTACTAAGGACACACCTCCTCCAGGAGGCCTTCCTTTATTAAGCCCTCTTTTCCCAGGCTCGCTTTCCCTTCTTCATCATCTCTGCACTGTGACCTTTGGCCATTTAATATTAGCCCCACCCCCAACCTCAGAGCACTTATACACATATCTTTAAATTATATATTATTAATTACTTATTTAATCATGTTAATGTCTCTCTCCCCCTCTAAGACTGTAAGCTCATTATGGACAGGGCACATAACTGCTAATTCTGTTGTACTCTCCCAAGCGCTTAGTACTGTGCTTTGCATAGAGTTAGTGCTCTATAAACACCATTGATTGAGTGATACCTGTCCCCTTTACTGCTTTAGCCCATGTTATAATAATAATGATGGCATTTATTAAGCACTTACCATGTGCAAAGCACTGTTCTAAGCACTGGGGAGGTTACAAGGTGATCAGGTTGTCCCATGGGGGGCTCACAGTCTTAATCCCCATTTTACAGATGAGGAACTGAGGCACAGAGAAGTGAAGTGACTTGCCCAAAGTCACACAGCTGACAATTGGCGGTGCCGGGGTTTGAACCCATGACCTCTAAGCTGGGAGAAGAGGGGGAGGTGGGGTATAGAGGGCAGCAGAGGCTGGGGGAGTTGGCTGGGGTCTTCTCGGGCCCTGGGAAGAGCAGTCATGAGCTCCTGTGGGGAGATCCCAAAGGGAAGGGAGCATGTGCTTGTGAAAACTGAACCTGATGAGGGAAGATTAAGCATTCTTCTCTTGTCCTTGCTCACGGTAGCAGCTTCAGCATCTATTTGAACTCAGAAACCTCAGGCACATTTTAGCCTCAGTGCTTCATCGGGTGTATACAAATGCAGGCCCGTCTCTGCCCATTCCACCCTCCCTCCCACCCCTCTGACCCTCCACCCAGACTGCGGGGGGCCTGGAGGGTCTCCAGAGCCGTGACCAGCCCAAGTGGGAGCCTTCACGTGTGTTTGGGATGTGGCAGCAGGCCTCTGGCTCAGTGGGCGGGAGGTGGAGGAGGAACAGGGAGCCATGTACTTCCAGCTGGAAGGGTCCATGCACACACCCCTTTCCCAGGAGTGAACCTCTTCCCCACCCCTAGGGAATGCCCTGTTGGTCTAGGTTTGAACCCCAACCCAACCCATCAGCTGCCAACCGTTTTCCTCATTAGCATCCCATTGACTTGGCTTTTGCTTTCCATTGCCCCTAGCAACCTTGCTCATCCCTCTGGGTCCCCATGGTCCTCTTCCTCCTCCTTAAGGGGTGGAACTTGTGGATTCTGGCCAAACCCTCCCCCGCCCCAACCAACCAACATTCCAATTCAGTCCCTGTTGGTATTGGGAATGAGAAAAGAGCTCTGAGGGTTCCTTAGGAGCCCTGACCAAGGGGGTTTCGGGATGAGCTCAGCCCAATCTCGTGGGAAAAGGTCAGGGGCCGCAAGCGGGAATGAAGAGGTCGCTGAGTTAGGGACGGGGGGGCACTATAACAGCCACAGAGTCCTTCCACTGGTCCATGTAAAGAAACACAGAGCCCGAGAGGGATGGGTCAGTCAGGCAAGGCTGGGTCCTGAAGATCTCTCCCTCCAGCTTCCAACCTGGGCTAGGATCAGGCTCCTTGCCAAGGCTGATGTTGAGCAGTTGGATTAGGACTGCAGGGTCTGGGAGATGGTGGTGGGAAGCTGGGGGAGCCTGGCCTGTGCTGTCAACCCCACTCGCCATCCATCTAGGGTCTGTGGAGCTCCAGGGTACAGCTGGACGAGGACCTACCTTCCAGAAAGGAAATTCAATCAATCAATCAATCGAATTTATTGGGCTCTTACTCTGTGCAAAGCACTGTATTAAGCCCTTGGGAGAGTGTACAGTGTAACAATAAATGGACACATTCTCTGTCCACCGTGAGCTCACAGTCTAGAGATCAGGTCACTGAATCTAGCACAGTACCTGGCACATACTAAGCACTTAACAATTATCACAGCAGCATGGCCTAGTGGAAAAAGCACAAGTGTGTGAATCAGAAGACCGGGGTTCTTATCTCTGGCTCTGCCACTTGCCTGCTGTGTGACCTTGGGCACATCACTTAACTTCTCTGTACCTCATTTCCTCATCTGCAAGGGTGCAGCCAGAGGTGCAATCCTGGGATTTTGGATTCTAATCCCAGCTCCACCACTTGTCTGCTGGGTAATTTGGGCATGTAACTCACTTCTCTGGGCCTCAATAACCTCATCTTTAAAATGGGGATTAACAATACTGGTGGTATTAAGCGCTTACTATGTGCCAAGCACTGTTTGAGCCCCATGTGGGACAGGGACTGTGTCTAACCTGATTAACTTGTGTCAACCCCAGCACTTGGAACAATGTTTGGCACATAGTAAGCACTTAAGTACCAAAGTTACTAATTATTATTATTATTCGAACTCATGCAAATAAAAAGCAGCCACCTTCTGTCCTCTAACTGAGGTGGGAGGGGGGCCAGAGCCCCTAGCTATTGTGATGTTCCCAAAATTCTTCCTCGACTCCCAGCGAAAATTCCCTAGGAATGTGTTTCTGGAGTCTGCCTTTCTTCCTCAAAAATCTCCAGTAATCAATCTGCGTATCAGGCAGAAACTCCTCACCCTCGGCTTCAATTCTGTCCATCACCTCGCCCCCTCCTACCTCACCTCCCTTCTCTCCTTCTACAGCCCAGCCTGCACCCTCCACTCCTCTGCCGCTAATTTCCTCACCGTGCCTCGTTCTCGCCTGTCCCGCCATCGACCCCCGGCCCACGTCCTCCCCCGGGCCTGGAATGCCCTCCCTCTGCCCATCCGCCAAGCTAGCTCTCTTCCTCCCTTCAAGGCCCTACTGAGAGCCCACCTCCTCCAGGAGGCCTTCCCAGACTGAGCCTTCCTTCCTCTCCCCCTCGTCCCCCTCTCCATCCCCCCATCTTACCTCCTTCCCTTCCCCACAGCACCTGTACATATGTATATATGTTTGTACATATTTATTACTCTATTTTACTGGTACATATCTATTCTATTTATTTTATTTTGCTAGTATGTTTGCTTTTGTTCTCTGTCTCCCCCTTTTAGACTGTGAGCCCGCTGTTGGGTAGGGACTGTCTCTATGTGTTGCCAACTTGGACTTCCCAAGCACTTAGTACAGTGCTCTGCACACAGTAAGCGCTCAATAAATACGATTGATTGATTGATTGATTCTACGGAATCTAGCGGGCTGCAAATCATCAATCGTATTTATTGAGCGCTTACTGTGTGCAGAGCACTGTACTAAGCGTTTAAAATGCTTAGTCAAGTTAAATGCTAGTAATATGCTTAGTAAAGGTTTATTGCTGCGATCTTCATTACGATTGATGAGGATAATCACGCTGATACGAAAGGAGCTATTATTAATTCTAGGTAAACTGAGGCCTTCTTCTGGGGAAATGCTGCCCCCTGCTGGGTGGAAGACCAGGCCTGCTGCCATGACTCTGGGGCTCCGCTGCCCTCTAGTGGCCGGAGGCCCGCTGGGAATCTAGAGGAGGCACCAAGAAAAGTGGTCCCCAATGAAAGGGCTACTATCATCATCATCAATCGTATTTATTGAGCGCTTACTGTGTGCAGAGCACTGTACTAAGCGCTTGGGAAGTACAAGCTGGAAACATATAGAGACAGTCCCTACCCAACAGTGGGCTCACAGTCTAAAAAGGCTACTAGCCTTTTGGCTTTGAACTGGGCAATCTCTGAGCCCTCCCTTCCCTCAAGACCGGCACAACAACCCAATGGACAGTGACCCCGGGGCAGACGAGGACATCAGCAGCACTGTCCTCACCGCATCTGCTTGTGCGCAAGGGGGATGCTGAAATTAACTCTCACCTCCCTCCCTCCCACCCACCCCGGCCACCCCCCAGGATTGATTAATCAAATACTTTAAATAATTGCCGCAGTGATGATTGATGGCTGCAGCATAGCTAATTACCCCGGGGATTCAAATGACTGTTTCTGTTTAAAAAGGCCGCAAACGAGTTAATTATTTACTCTGCTCACCTCTCTAACCTTGTTACACTTCTAAATGAATAGAAATATTGATCTTGGAACTGATTTGGGGTATTACACAGTCTAAGTTACTTTAATTAGGGTTTTTAAAAGTTACAGTACCTGCTCCTTCGGGCCAAGGAAATTAGCATTCTACTTACCTCTCTCAGATTCAGTGGAAGGGAGGACCAGTAGGCCAACTGATAAAAATGATAATTGTGGTATTTGTTAAAGCGCTTACTATGAGGAAGCACTGTACTTAAGCTCTGTGAGAGAAAGGAGATTGTCGGATCGGAGAGAGTCCCTGTCCCACCTGGGTCTAAGGGGGAGGGAGAACAGGTATGACACGTCCATTTTACAAAAGAGGAAGCTGAGAAGCAGAGTGGCCTGGAGGAAAGAGCATAGCCCTGGGAGCCCGAGGATCTGGGTTCTAATCCTGATTCTGCCACTTGCCTTCTGTATGACCTTCGGCTATTCACTTCTCTGGGCCTCAGTTTCCACAACTGAAAAATGGGGATTCAAGGCCCATGAAGCAGTTTGGCTCAGTGGAAAGAACCCGGGCTTGGGAGTCAGAGGTCGTGGGTTCTCATCCCGGCTCCTCCACTTGTCAGCTGTGTGACTTTGGGCAAGTCACTTAACTTTTCTGGGCCTCACTTACCTCGTCTGTAAAATGGGGATTAAGACTGTGAGCCTCACATGGGACAATCTGATCACCTTGTATGCCCCCCCCCCAGCACTTAGAACAGTGCTTGACACAGTTAGCGCTTAACAAATGCCATCATTATTATTATTATTTTTGTTATTACTTAGATGGGGAACCCCATGTGGGCAAGGACTTGTGTCCCACCTAAATTGTGTCTATCCCAATGCTCAGAAGTGTGGTTGGTGCATAATAAATGCTTAACAAATGCCATTAAAAAACAACAACAACAACACCGAGCTCCAGAGAAGTTAATTGACTTGTCCAAGGTCACACTTCAGGTAAATTGGGAAGCAAGGATTCGAACTCAGTCTTCCGACTCCCAGGCTCCTGCTCTTTCCTCTGGGCCACAACTAGGGCATACCTGATCTGGGGAAAGTAGAGGATGAAGAGAGGCCTCTCCATCTTTTCCCCAACTGTCTTTTTGGACCTCTTCTCAAATCTTGGCTTTCCAGCACAGGCAACTGAAATGTTTTTGCCTTTCCCTGTAGGCCGTCAATCTGCGCTCAGCCTCCATCAATCAATCAATCAATCGTATTTATTGAGCGCTTACTGTGTGCAGAGCACTGTACTAAGTACTTGGGAAGTACAAGTTGGCAACATATAGAGACAGTCCAGTCAATCAACCAATAAATGGCATTTAGTGAACGCTTACTGTACTAAGCAGTTGAGAGAGTGCAATAAAACAGGGTTAGTAGACTCATTCCCTGCCCAAAAGGAGCTTACAGTCTAAAGGGAGAGACAGTTATTAATATAAATCAATTATGGATTTTGTAATTAAGTGCCATAGGATTGAGGATGGGGTGAATAAAGTGTGCAAATCCAATTACGAGGGTGATGCAGGTGAGGTTATTCCTGTGGGATTTTTCATTTAATAATAATAATGATATTTGTTAGTTGCTTACTCTGTGTCAAGCACTGTTCTAAACACTGGGGTAAATACATGATAATCAGGTTGGACACAGTCCCTGTCCCACATGGGGCTCACAGTCTTAATCCCCGTTTTACAGACGAGGTCACTGAGGGCCAGAGAAGTGAAGTGACTTGCCCAAGGGCCCACAGCAGACACGTGATGGGATCAGGATTTGAACTCAGATCCTTCTGACTCTCAAGTGCATGCTCTACCCACTAGGCCATGACATTTATATTAATATCTGCCTGCCCCTCTAGACTGTAAGCTCATTGTGGGCAGGGAACTTGTCTGTCACCTCTGTTGTATGCTGAGCTTAGTCCTGTGGTCTTGCGCACAGTAGGCACTCAATAAATACCATTGATTAAGAGGTTTAGTCCAGCCCCTCTAGCTCCTCCTCTCCACCTAGGTAAAAATGCTACCTACCCAGGCTGGGCCATATTACCGACCAGTGATGGATCAACTCTGGAAAACAGATGAGGTGGGATTGATTCTTCGGCTTAGCTCCGAGCGTGTAGACTGTAAGCTTGTTGGGGGCAGGGACCTTATCGATCAACTCGGGTTTATCGTACTCTCCCAAGTGCTTAGTATAGTGCTCTGCACACTCAATAAATACTCGTGATGATTGATTGATTGAACGAGAGTGGACTCAGGGACAGAAAAGGCAGGAAGCCGACCCTAGCAGGCTCCGGGAGATTGCAAATGCAGAGACATCTGAAGGCGCTGTGGGGGAAGGAAGGAAGAAGAGAAGCGTGGGCAAGTAAGGAGCAGTCCGTGGCGGGGAAGGTGACTTATGTGATGCCAATTTGTACTTCCCAAGCGCTTAGTACAGTGCTCTGCACATAGTAAGCGCTCAATAAATACGATTGATTGATTGATTGATTGATTCTAAGATGGTCAGTTTCAGAAAGGGGGAAGTGGGTGGCAATTCAGTAGGTTGGGGGACTGTTTGGAGATCTCAGTGGTCATGGCCTGACTGGGAATCTGGGATGGGAAGGAAGGCAGTCGGGATGCAAGGCAGCGCCGTGGAGCCCCAAGGGTAGCTCGGGACAGGGAAGAACAGGTCTGAGCGGTGGCAGGCAGGTGCTTTGCGGGGGTAACAGTGGCGGCCTCAGTGCCTGGGATTTAATACCACAGCGGTGGCAGTTTGGATTATGTTCTCCTGTGTTTGGTCACTGGCCTACTATCTTTGCAATTCTCCATTAATCTTTCCTTCTAGACCTTAGGCTCACAGTGGGAAGAGAATGTGCTGTTCACTGTTTCACTGTACTCTCCCAAGTGCTTAGTACAGTGTTCTGCACACAATAAGCGCTCAATAAATACAATTGACTTCCTGAGAGTTCCTGAGAATGTCTCCCCTTTGTCTTACACTGCTCAGAGCTCAATGGGTTGCCATCGAGCAACTGGCTGGCTGAGTTCAATTTTCCCTTCCTGTCAAGCTGCTAGCTGACCAAGTTCAGTTCTCCCCTCCTGCCAAGCTACTGGATGACCAGTGCAATTCTCCCCTCCCCACTGAGACGTGTGAGTTCCCTGGACCCCAAAGGGAGAAGAGCCCCCTCCATCCCTCTCCGCCCATCCTAATTTGCTCCCACATGGCCACCAGTGTGATCATTTCTTGGGGCAAAGAGAGAGGTCTCTCTGTTCCCTGAAAGTCAGCAAAGGGCTCCCATGGCCCTCATCCTACCTGCCACCCCACAGTGGGAGAGTCAGGCTCTCATTAATAATAATAATAATAATGGCATTTATTAAGCACTTAACATGTGCAAAGCACTGTTCTAAGCACTGGGGAGGTTACAAGGTGATCAGATTGTCCCACGGGGGGCTCACAGTCTTAATCCCCATTTTACAGATGAGGTAACTGAAGCACAGAGAAGTGAAGTGACTTGCCCAAAGTCACCCAGCTGACAACTGGTGGAGCTGGGATTTGAACCCACAACCTCTGACTCCAAAGCCTGTGCTCTTTCCACTGAGCTCTGCTGCTTCTCCTTTACAATCAAGGCACCCTGTTCACACCGCCTCTTTAACAGACCCCCCAGAGAAAGCTTTCCAGAGCTGCTCTGTGCCAAGACCTGCCCGAGTTCAGCCCTGGTGCCCTTGCAATCGACAACTTACAACCCTGGCACCTCTGGGCTTGGCCGTTCAAAACCCTGGCACCTCTTGACTTTTCTGATCAGATCTCTGCCACCTCTGAACTTGATGGTTCATGGCTCCAGCATGATCATTCTTGATCATGCTGATCATGCTTGATCATTCATTCAATTGTATTTATGGAGCGCTTACTGTGTACTTGGGAAGTACAATTCAGCAACAAATAGAGACAATCCTTGCCCACAGTGGGCTCACAGTCTAGCCTTGGCACCTTCGGGCTTGACCGTTCATGACCCTGACATCTCTGGCTGTTCAGAACCCTGGCACCTTTGAGCTCGACCACTTATAGCCCTGACATCTCTGGGCTTGGGCATTTATAGCCTGGCACTGCTGGTCTTCACCGTTCGTAGCCCAGTACCTCTGGGGTTGATTATTCCTAGCCCCAGATCGCCTAGGGTTGTTGTAACCATGGCAATGAAATCACTGATACCAATGATACCAAAGTCATTTCAAAGGAAAAATGATATCATCGCTTGAAACCTGGCACCTCTTTCCTGATAAACCAAGGCCTCTAGGCCTCTCCTGTGGTCCAGTGCAGACGAGTCCGCCCGCCAATCCCGGCCCCTCCATCCCGGCCCCTCCACCCTCCTCCTTTCCCGAAGGGGAACAGAGAGGCGCAATGTTTTGGAAGCCCTGGCTTGGGGACCAGGCTGACCATGATCTGTGGCCGTGCTCAACCCCCTCGAGGGGCAGGTAAGTCAGGTCGAAGCAATCCCCCAGCCAAAAAGTGGATCTGGCTGGACTCCGAAAAGCCTAGCTGAGGCCTGGCTGCTTGGAAATGGATTCACTTCCTTTTGATTAACCAACGTGGCTGCATTTCCTGGCAGCCCGAGCAAACGGCTGTGAAAAATAGTGGCGCTTCCTAAGCTAAATTGGTGTCAACCTTTATTTCAGGTCATTTGAAACTAATCAATATAAGTCTCCCCCCAGCCAATAAAATCGTTGCCTCGGCCAACTGTGCTCTCCCTCCCCAGACCTCTGGGCTCCCTGTAACCTCTGCAAGTCTGATCCCCTGAGGCTCCCAATGTTCTCTGCCAACAAGCTTTATTCCTGCCATTTTCCAAATGGGAAGGAGTGAGGAAACGGAAGATCAGAGAGGTTAAATGATTTGACTAAGGCCACATAGCAGGCAGGCAGCAGAACCAGGAATGACACGTCAGACTCTCCTTGCTGAACCCCACTCCAAGAGGTTGCAGAGGGATCTGAGCTTTCTATGTTTCTCTACCACCGCTGGCAAATGCGTCCATTAAAGTACGACAGAAGGGAAAGGAGCACAACGGATCAGAGGTCTGGAGAGAGGGGCAGAACACTTACCCTCTCTGTTTCCGAGCAGGAAAGGAGGAAGTTGAGGGGGCCATGGTTGGCGGTGGGGGGCTTTTCTCCACAGAGACTCAGGAGAGGCTCACCGGCCTTGGTTTGTCAGGAAAGTGGTACTTGTGCCCAAGCAATAATGTGACTTTTCCTTAAAGCCACTTGGAGAGTTGGAACAGAACTAGGCATAGGTCACTGGGTTCAAACGCCCAGGCCCAAGACTCCTGCTCCTGACCCACCTTGCTTCAAGAGGATCTGGGTTCTAATTCCTGCTCTGCTACTTGTCTGCTGTATGACCTTGGGCCCTTCTCTGGGCCCCAGTTTTCTCACCTGTAAAATGGGGTTGAAATATCTGTTCATCTCTGGCATTTCATCTCTGTTCTCCCTCCCTCTTTGACTGTGAGCCTCTATGTTGGAGAGGGACTGTATCCGACATGATTATCTTGTATCTACGCCGGAGTTTAGCAAAGTGCTTGGCACAAATAGTAAGTGCTTAACAAATACCACAATTATTATGGTCTTTTCCAAAGGCAGGCCAAAGTTCATATCGGAAAAGCCGTTGGCGTAACTCCAAGCATTGAGAATCATTCATTCATTCAATCATATTTATTGAGCACTTACTCTGTGCAGAACACTGTACTAAGAGCTTGGGAAGTACAAATCGGCAACATATAGAGACGGTCCCTACCCAACAAGGGGCTCACAGTCTAGAAGGGGGAGACAAACAACAAAATAAAACAAGTAGACAGGTGTCAATATTATCAGAATAAACAGAGTTATAGCTAGTGTTTGACTTTTGAGGGAATCTTGGGATTTATGTATATTAATTATATCGTTCATATTAATATTATATTTACATTATATGATATGATATACTAATTGATTGATTGATTAAATGCAAATGATTGATGAGAATATGAGAAGCAGCATGGAAAGAGCACCGGCCTGAGAGTCAGAAGGGCATAGCACTGTACTAAGCGCTTGGGAAGTACAAGTTGGCAACATATAGAGACGTTTCCTACCCAACAGTGGGCTCGCAGTCTAGAAGGGGGAGACAGACAACAAAACAAAACATATTAACAAAATAAAATAAATAGAATAAATATGTACAAATAAAATAAATAAATAAATAAATAAATAAGCAGCATGGCATAGTGGATAGAGCACGGGCCTGGGTGTCAGAAGGTCATGGGTTCTAATCCCAGCATCGCCACTTGTCTATTGTGTGACCTTGGGCAAGTCACTTCATTTGTGCCTCAGTTCCCTCATCTGTAAAATGGGGATTGAGACTGTGAGCCCCACGTGGGACAGGGACTTTGTCCAACCCGATTTGCTTGTATCCACCCTAGCGCTTAGTAAAGCTCCTGGCACATAGTAAGCACTTAACAAATCAGAGAAGCAGCGTGGCTCAGTGGAAAGAGCACGGGCTTGGGAGTCAGAGGTCATGGGTTCGAATTCCAGCTCTGCCACTTGTCACCCGTGTGACCTTGGGCAAGCCACTTCTCTGTGCCTCAGTTACCTCACCTGCAAAATGGGGATTAAGACTGTGAGCCCCACGAGGGACAACCTGATCACCCTGTATCCCCTCAGCACATAGTAAGCGCTTAACAAATACCATAAAAATACCACTATTATTATTACTACTGTTAAAATGAAGGGCCTACTGGATCCACAGATAAGATTCTCAGACCTGGAGTCATGGAGAGTCATCAGTCCAGTTAGTAGGGGATACTGTGTCCACAGACTGGGTTTGGGGGGGCTAGCAGGGTGCTTTCGTTCAAGCGGTGAGAGACCCCTCCCTTGGAGCGTTAATTTCCCCAGAGACGCTGGGCCCTCTCTGTCTCCCAGCCACCCTCCTGGGATACAGTTGGGTAGGGAAGTTTGCATCCCCACCCTGTCACCATTCAAGCGCTCTGCCCCAGTTATGGACCTGTCTCGGATGAGCTGGCAAAGGTTAACTGGATTATTTAGTAAATCTCGGCCGCAAAAAGGGTCCGCAATCACCTACATAATGGAACGGAGGAAAGAGAGAATGCCGGGCTGCCGCCAGAGAGAAGGGAGCTTGTCGGAGTCTGAAAGAGGCTGTAGGCAGGTGAGCCCCAGGGCTCCTGGAGCAGAACGAAATGTATTATTATTTTTAATGGAAATTCAAAACGCGCTCTGTAGGCGTGTTGGGCTGAGACAGAGCGGGGAAATTGCTAATTCTACTGGGGGAAGCTGGGGGTCCCAGGGGGCGTCGGGGGGAGTCGTTCCCCCGGCGGGTACGTGAACTGCAATCGGGGCAGTTCTGGACCGGAGATGAGAAAAGGGATTTTGCATCTGGGCTTGTGCTTAGTAGAAGCTGTGCAGCCCAGACTGATTCCTCCATGGCTCTAGCTACTCTGGGGTTTGCAGCCTGGTGTAGTGAATAGAGCATGGGCTTGGGAGTCAGAATGTCATGGGTTCTAATTCTGGCTCCACCACACGTCTGCTGTATCAGGCAAGTCATTTTACTTTACTGTGTCTCAGCTACCTCATCTGTAAAATGGGAATGGAGACGGTGAGCCCCACGTGAGAAAGGAACTGGGTCCAACCTGATTTGCTTGTATCCACCCCAGTGCTTAGTATGGTGCTTGGCACATAGTAAGCACTTAACCAATGTCATTTTCCCCACATCTCTCTCCCTCTCC
Organism: Tachyglossus aculeatus; assembly: GCF_015852505.1. Taxonomy (NCBI): domain Eukaryota; kingdom Metazoa; phylum Chordata; class Mammalia; order Monotremata; family Tachyglossidae; genus Tachyglossus; species Tachyglossus aculeatus. The sequence continues at coordinate 13,971,165 of NC_052091.1, forward strand.
TTTCCAATGTTGGCCTGTTCCTCTTGGCATCAAGCAGAAACTGCTGACTGTTGACCGTAAAGCACTCAGCCAGCTCTCTCCTTCCTTCCTTATTTGTGGCCTAGTGGAAAGAGTGCAGTCCTGGGAGTCAGAGGATCTGGGTCCCAACCCCAAATCCCTACTTACCTGTTGTGTGACCATGGGCAAGTCACTTCTCTTCTCTGGGCCTCAGTTCCCTCATCTGCAGAATGGGGATTCAGTACCTGTTCTTCTTCTTCGTACTTTGACTATGAGCCCCCTGTGGGACCTGATTATCTTGCATCTACCCCTGAGTTTAGTACAGTGCTTTGCACATAGTAAACACTTGACAAATATCACAGTTGTTATTAGTCACTCTCTCTCCCACTAGACCCCAGATCACACCCTTTGTGTCCTGCAGTGAGTCTCTCCCACCTACTCCCCTGCCTGAAACTCCTTCTTCCTTCACCTTCCTTTCATCATCATCATCAATCGTATTTATTGAGCGCTTACTATGTGCAGAGCACTGTACTAAGCGCTTGGGAACTACAAATTTGCAACATATAGAGACAGTCCCTACCCAACAGTGGGCTTACAGTCTACCGCCCTTCGCATCTTCAAAGCCCTTTGAAATCACACCTCCTCCAGGAGGCCTTCCCTAATTAACTTTAATCTCCCCACTTTATATCTTCCTACTGACACTTCAGTATCTCTGGGCCACTTAAGTACTCTCTTCCTCCTGAAACACTTCTGTACCCATCTTTCATACCCTATTTCTTTAGTACTAACTTGTACACACATTTTCCCTTTCCTGTCTTTGTTCCATCTATAATTAATTTTACCGTCTCCCCTGCAAGATTAAGCACTTAGAACAATGTTCTGCCCACTGTAAGCGCTCAGTAAATACCAGTGATTGTTTGATTGATTAATTATAAGCTTCTTGAGGGCAGGGGCCATGTTAACTAATTCGATCATATTCTCCTAAGCACTTAGTAAGAGTGGTCTGCACCTAGGAAATGCTCATTCATTATCACTGATGGAAGAATTGATTGATAGGTGGCAGACTGGATCTGGGTATCAACTAAGACCATGGTGCCCCAGGCTATGGGAGGGATTTCTTCTGGGAAGACATCCCTGAAAGCCTGAAAAAAGCCAGGCTACCTGCCGGTAAGCCTCCCTCTGCTGCTAGAAGCAGGATGGCATAGTGGATAGACCATGGGCCTAGGAGTCAGAAGGCCATGGGTTCTAATCCAAGCTCTGCCATGCGTCTGCTGTGTGACCCTGGGTGAGTCACTTCACTTCTCCATGCCTCAGTTACCTCATGTGTAAAATAGGGATTGAGGACTGTGAGCCCCAGATGGGACAGAGACTGTGCCCAACCTGATTTGCTTATATCCACCGCAGCGGTTAGTACAGTGCCTGGCATATAGTAAGTGCTCAACAAATACCACAATTATTATTATAGCTGAGCTTGCTCTTTTCTCGAAGAAGATTGTGTTGGGGCTCTCATACTCTAGAACCTCTTGTTGGCTTCCTGGGGCTTTGGGTTAACTATAACTATTAGGGTTATTACTACTATGATTCTGTTCCCTGGATTTCCCCCTGTGTCCAGCCCTGTTCATTCATTCATTCATTCATTCATTCTTCAATCTTATTTATTAAGTGCTTACTGCTTTACTAAGCTCTTGGGAAAGAACAGTACAACAATAAACAGTGACAATTCCCACCCACAACGAGCTCACAGTCTAGAGCCAGGGAGACAGACATCAATACAAATAAATAAAATGATGGATATTTACATAAGTGCTGTGCCTAAGGAGGTAGTCCCCAACTTTGGGGAGGGTCTGCTTTCAGCTCCGTTGTGCAGCTCCTGGGCTCCATGGGCTGGACTCTCCCCTCAGGACAATCCCCTGGACAATCCCCTCCCTGCCAGTGGAGGAACTAGAAGTACCAGAGATGGAGAGAGGACAGTGCATCTCTATGTTTGCTCTGGATGTGTGAGTGTGTGTGTGTGTTTTTGCGACAGGTGTGTGTGTGTGTGTGTTTTATGTGTGGCTGATGTTGTGGGTGTTTGTGTTCTGGGTGGATTGGATTGCACCCACCTGGGGTTTCTAAGTCCCGTTGGCTATAGCAGAAATCGTTTTGTTTTCTCCTTCCGGCAGCTACTTTCCTGCTGTGACTTCGTGCTTTGAAAGCCCATTCCCCAGCTGTTCCCGCTGGAGTGTTTAACCGGGCTGGGCTATTGGCTGGACTGGGGGCTGGGCCTGGGCCTGGTTAGGGCTGGGCAGGGAAGTCCCGAAGGCCGCAGCAGTGAGGGGAGCGAAGGCTTGAGCCATTGGTATGTTCAATTACTTATTCTGCTCCTTCATACTGTTTAATGTGACTGTCATCTGCTCCAATGCACACGCTATTTGTGTTCTTTATCTGTCTGTTCGTCTGTCTCCCCCTTTCGACTGGGAGCTCCCTTAGTAAAGGGAATGTGTGCCGTTTTTCCGGTTGTACTTACCAAAAGCTTAGTACGGTGTTTCACACTCAGTGGGTGCTCAATGAATACCACTCAATCAACTCACCCCCTCTACCTTACCTCACTGATTTCCCACTACAACTCAGCCCGCACATTCTGCTCCTCTGAGACCAACCTACTTTCTGTAGCACGCTATCATTTATCTTGCTGCCGACCCCTTTCCCACATCCTTCCTCTAGCCTGGAACTCCATCCCCACTTCATATAAGACAGTTAACCATTCTACCCACCTTCAAAGTACTCCTAAAATCACTTCTCCTCCAGGAGACCTTCCCAGACTAGGACTTCATTTCTCCACCCTATTCACCCTCCCCGTTGAGTTGCCTATGTTCTTGGGTCTGTACCCCTTAAGCACTTTGATGTTTACCCCACCCCAGCACCTAGAGTATTTACGGACATGATCTGCTATTTGCCTTACCCATAATTTAAGTTTATCTTCCCTCTAGACTGGGAGCTTTTTGAGAGCAGGGATCATGAATACCACTCTAGTATACTGTAGTAGTAGTAGTAGTAGTTGTAAGTGCTTAGTACAGTGCTCTATGCGCAGAAAGTGCTTAAGAAATACCACTGATTGATAGCAATACTAGTTACCGAATACCATGTGCAGAATGCTGTACTAAGCACTGGGAGAGAATACGCAGGTAGAAATTAGACATTGACCTGTCCCTCAGGGGACTCAAAATCCAAAAGTTTAAGTGGGAAGAAGGGATTGGAGACGGACAAGTCAGGTGTGATGGAAATATTAAAATACAACACAAAAAGATAAAAGAAGTTCACAGTCTCTATTGGGATAGAGGAGTGTGAGAACGTGCGGGAGTAGATATTATCCTTTGCCCGGGGGGCATGCAGCATGCTGGGAGCGGGGACCTTTGATTGAGGGAGGGAAGGCCGTGGTCACCACAGTGCTTTTTTGGTGGGGATGGAGGAGTCTGAGAGCTCTTGGGAACAGTTTTTATCTCCAGCCCGGCAGGTACGGAGCTTGCCGGGAACAGAAATGCCAGGGGAGGGGAGGAGGGAGGGAAGGATGGAGGGCAGTTGTTACTATGGTGCTTTTCATAACAGCGATGGAAGAATATTCTCCCAAGTGCTTAGTACAGTGTTCTGCACACAGTAAGCGCTCAATAAATCCCACTGAATTTTTGATCATGAATTGATTGATTGGGTAGCAGAGACATGGCTGACCCTGAGCCATTAAAAAGCCAGGTGTGGGGCAGCTGCTGCGCTGCTTCTCATCTGCCTGGAGTCCTTGAGTTTTGTGGGGACTCTTTGCCGCTGCCTGCCCCTGCTCCCTCAGGTCAAGAGGACATTTCACCAGGTCTGTGGCTATGGGGCCAATGTGGTTTTTGCGTAGTTGTTTTTGAATGGTATCTGTTAAGCACATACTAGGTTTCAAGCACCGTTCTAAGCAATGGGGTAGATACAAGTTAATCAGGCTTAATACAGTCCTTGTCCCACAAGATGGAGCTCAGTCTAAGAAGGATGGAGAATGGTTACTGAATCTCTGTTTTGCAGTTGAGGAAATCGAGGCACAGAGAAGTTAAGTGACTTGCTCAAGGCTAAACAGCAGGCAAGTGCCTGAGCGGGGATTAGAACCCAGGTCCTCTGACTCCCAGGACTGAGCTCTATCTACCAGGTCACGCTGCTTTTCACTAGACCACAGTGTTTCCCAGCGTGTTTGCACGGACACCAGGGCGGCTGGGAAGGAGGAGCAGACTAGGCCATGCCAGTCTCTCCTTAGGCCCAGAATTGCCCCCCTGCCCTCAGGGAAGGGTTGGGCCACCTCCATCCTGGTGAAGGGACAGCAAGGTGTGGTTGTGGTGGGTGGGAGGAAGGTACTGCCATAACTGACCCGGCCACCAGCTCTGGGCAAGAACTCCAGCGAGGAAGAGGAGGTTGGTGAGGGACGGAAGGAAAGGAGAAAACTCTAGCTTTGAACCAAACCCGCGGAGACTAATGGACCTTGACAAGTCCTGCGCAACGTGGAAAGTATTAAAAAAGGAGGATTGATTAAAGCCCCAGCCCACGGTGTCCGTGTCGGTGTCGTCCTGGGGATCCCCCGGCTCTTAACCCCGTGTTGGAGCTCAGGGAGCGGGGAACGCCTCCTCCCCTTCCCCACAATTAGCATCTCTTGTCACTAATTGATTCTTCTGGTGCTCACAGGACAATTAGAATTTAAATTGCCTCTTCCAAAGGTCACGAAAACATGATAAAAGACGAATCTATTAGAGGGATCAGTCTGGATTCTTGCTTCCCTCGGTGGGAAGTCGATGACTGGCAGATGGGGCTCTGGGGTGGGGCTAGAGGTTGGGATGGACCCCACCCCTACCCTTGGCAGGCCTGTCTGGTAGCAGGGAGCACCGTGTTGGTACTGGGAGGCCTGGCGGGGATGGGTGTTTGATTTTTACTGCCAGTGCTGCTGTGGTCACAGTGCCATTCAATGTCAGCTCCACGGCCCAGGGGGCCTGCGGTCCGTCTGGCTTCTGGATAGATAATAATAATGATAATAAAAATAATGGTATTTGTTAAGCGCTTACTATGTGCCTGTCACTGTTCTAAGTGCTGCGGTAGATACAAGAAACACAGTCCCTGTCCCACATAGGGCTCGCAGTCTTACTCCCCATTTTACAGATGGGGGAACTGAGGCACAGAGAAGTTAAGTGACTTGCCCCAGGTCACACAGCAGACAAGTGGTGGAGTCGGGATTAGAACTCATGACTGAGCCCCTTCCTTCCTCTCCCCCTCATCCCCCTCTCCATTCCCCCCAACTTACCTCCTTCCCTTCCCCACAGCACCTGTATATATGTATATATGTTTGTACATATTTATTACTCTATTTATTTATTTTGCTTGTACATATCTATTCTATTTATTTTATTTTGTTAGTATGTTTGGTTTTGTTCTCTGTCTCCCCCTTTTAGACTGTGAGCCCACTGTTGGGTAGGGACTGTCTCCATATGTTGCCAATTTGTACTTCCCAAACGCTTAGTACAGTGCTCTGCACATAGTAAGTGCTCAATAAATACGATTGATGATGATGATGATGATGATTTTCTGGCTCCCAGGCCTGGGCTCTATCCACTATGCCCATAGGAGCAGGTTTTCCCAGGGCTGGTTTATCCCTCTAAGATTCCAATCTCACTGTGGGCAGGGAATGCATCTGTTTATTGTTATATTGTTCTCTCCCAAGCTCTCAGGACAGTGCTGTGCACACAGTAAGTGCTCAATAAATATGATTGAAAGAGTGAGCCCCCACATGGGGCTCACAGTCTTCATCCTCATTTTACAAATGAGGTGACTGAGGCACAGAAAAGTTAAGTGACTTGTCCAAGGTCACACAGCAGACAATTTGTGGAGCTGGGATTAGAACCCAGGTTCTTCTGACTTCCAGTTCCGTGCTCTGGAGACACAGTCTAGGGAGGTGGAGAAGACTTGAGCCCCCAAGGCCACCCGCATGGCTCCCGAGGGAGGACCAGCAATGAATGGGTCTCTGGATGACTACTGTTTCTCCACCACAATTCTCCAAGAGGGTGATGGGGACCAAGGGCACCAGTGCACAGGCATCTCCATACTAGACTGTGGGCAAACAGGGCCGTGGGGGGATAGTGGGGGGGATTTCCAACCGTGATCTTCAAGTGCCCCTAGGGCTGCTGAGAATTTTGAAAGCCACTTTGGCAGAATTTTGAAAGCCACTTTGGCAAACCCGCTTCCCTCTGTGATGTTAATATAGTAAACACAGCAGCCGGGGAACCCTCCTATTTAGCTGATTTATTTAAAATGTGCCCATTGCCCTGGGGGCCCGGGGCGTGTGTGTGCAATGCAAATCTGGAATTTGAACAAACCAAGCAGCGTGGGCTCCCCAGAAAGAAGGAAATGGACAACAGAAGCCCAGTAGCAGCAGGGGTCTCGGACTCGACAGCTTGCCTATCTAGAGCACTTAACTTCTGCTTCCAAGAGAGGTGCCATGAGTGCTTAGAGGAACTGCAGGGAATTTTGGGTGAAACAGTGGGGACCCCGAACTGGATAGTTCAAATCGTCTGGACTCATCAATCAATCAATTAATTGTATTTATTGAGCATTTACTGTGTGCAGAGCACTGGACTAAGCATTTGGGAGAGTAATAATAATAATAATTTTGGTACTTGTTAAGTGCTCACTATGCGCCAACAACTGTTCTAAGTGCTGGGGGAGATGCAAGGTAATCAGGTTGTCCCACATGGGGCTCACAGTCTTAATCCCCATTTTCCAGATGAGGTAACTGAGGCACAGAGAAGTTAAGTGACTTGCCCCAAGTCACACAGCAGACAAGTGGCAGAGCCGGGATTAGAATCCACGACTTCTGAATCCCAAGCCTGCGCTCTTTCCACTGAGCCACGCTGCTTCTCTACATAATACATAGTACAACGTAATAAAGTTGGTAGACACATTGTCTATCCACAGTGACCTTGCTGTTTTGAGGGGAGACAGACATTAATATAAATAAATTAATTCTGGATATCAGTCAGTCTGTCAATAATATTTATTGAGTGCTTACTCTGTGCAGAGCACTGTACCAAGTGCTTGGGAGAGTACAGTATAGTAATATAACAGCCACATTCCTTGCCCACAACAAGCTTACAGTCCGGAGGGGGAGACAGACATAAATAGAAACAAATAAATTACAGATATGTACATAAGTGCTGTGGGGCTAGAATGGGAGATGAATAAAGGGAGCAAGTCAGGGTGACTAAGAAGGGACTTGAAGAAAAGGAAAAGAGGGCTTAGTCAGGTAAGTGCTGTGGGGCTGAGGGAAAGGTGAATAAAGGGTGAAAATCCAAGTTCAAGGATGATACTGAAGGGAGTGGAAAAGAGGAAATGAGGGCTTAGTTTGGGAAGGCCTCTTGGAGGAGATGTGCCTTCAGTAAGGCTTTGAAGGTGGAGAGAGTGATTGTATGTTGGATATAAAGAGGGAGGGCATTCCAGGCCAGAGACAGGACGTGTGCGAGAGGTTGGTGGCGAGATAGACAAGACTGAGGTACAATGAGTAGGTTAGCATTAGAGGAGTGAAGTGAGCAGGCTGCGATGTAGTAGGAGAGCAGGAAGGTAAGTTAGGCAAGTAAATAACTTAGGCGGGGAGCCTCCTGTGGGACCCAAATCCCACCATTACCCCAGGCCACCACCATTAATTAACCTCCAAACCTCACTATCATCTTCAGCTTTCACCATCACCCAATCCCCACAATCATCCCGACTCCCACCACCACTCCTGACCCTCATCATCACCCTCTTTTTCAAAGGACTCTTCACCCAGGACTCAAATCAGCAGTCTGAGGATCCCTAGATCGCATCTCAGTCATCTTATCCTATGCACCATCCTGATTGGTCAAGGAGGGCGGGGTAGACTTCTAATTATCAAGTGCCGTTGAGTCGTTTCCGATTCACAGCAACTCTATGAATATACTTTCTCCAGAACGTTCTGTCTTCAGCCAAAATGCGTAACCTTTCTAATCGTTCTTCCGTTATCATTGTTATGGTCTCTATCCATCTAGCTGCCGCTCTGCCTCTTCCGCAGTTTCCATGGACTTTTCCTAGCATTAGTGTTTTCTCCAGAGAATTAGTCCTCCTGATTATGTGTCCAAAATATGCTAATCTAAGTCAAGTTATTTGGCCTTCCTAAAGACCATTTTGGTTTAATTTGCTCCAAAATCCATCTGTTTGTTTTTCTGTCAGTCCGTGGTATTTGCAAAAGCCTTCTCCAACAAAGACTTCTAAAGCAATGGATTTAAGCCCTGGTGGAAGGGAATTGCTCTTGTCCTTGCCTGAGCCGATGGAGCAAGGTCCGAAGAGGGAGAATCAGCATAGTTGGTGTGAGTGGGTGGATCCTGTCCACTTGAATCTGTGTCTTTCCCAGAGACTGGTGGTGACCCCTCAGGGCAGGAGAAATAATGAGTAAATACCTAATTCATTATTTATCAACCAGCAATCTGGGAGAAGCAACTCCTGGAGATTACCCGGTAATCCAGCATTATTATCTAGTTTCAGAGCTCTTCATGTCGATGTGGAAAAAGCTCTTGGGGAGAAGGCAGTGGGAGTCAATGAATGCATTGACTTTTGACCTGCTCAGGCACCGAACCTTTCCTGGATTGTACACGAGGAAACTGGAGAAGCAGCGGGCCGGCAAAGGAGAAGACAGGGAGAGCAAACAGCGATGGGGCAGGAGGAGTATAAATAATATTAATTGTTATTTGTTAAGCACCCAGCACTGTGGTAGATACAATGTAATCATGTCAGACACAGTCTCTTATCCACAGGGGGCTCCCAGTTTAGGTGGAAGGAGGACAGGTGTTTATTCCCCATTTCTCTCATGAGGTACAGAGAAGTGAAATGCTTTGCCCAAGGTCACTCAGTGGGAAAATGGCAGAGTTGGTAGTAGAACAAGGTCGCCTACACCTCAGGCCTGGGTGTGTTCCACTAGGCCAAGCAGCATCACAGAAAAGTGTGGGGTTTGATTAGACTCTCCTCATGACTAAAGACCCCTGCTGCTGTGACCAACACACTGTGGGATTCTCAGTCTCCCAGCTCCTCCTCCTGAGCACTGAACGGGTCTCCAGAGAGCAGCCTAGCCAGAGGCAGCACCGCGAGGCTGATCCTAGAGAGAAAAAGTTAACAGACACTCCATACCATCTGCTTTAAGGCACTCAGTCTAGGGAAGCAACGTGGCTCAGTGGAAAGAGCACGGGCTTTGGAGTCTGAGGTGATGGGTTCAAATCCCAGCTCTGCCAATTGTCAGCTGTGTGACTTTGGACAAGTCACTTAACTTCTTTGGACCTCAGTTCCCTCATCTGTAAAATGGGGATTAAGGCTGTGAGCCCCCCGTGGGACAACCTGATCACCTGGTATCCCCCCAGAGCTTAGAACAGTGCTTTGCACATAGTAAGCACTTAACAAATACCATTATTATTATTATTATTATTACTCAGTCAGCTCTCCCCCTCCTACCTTATCTCACTGATCTCCTACTTCAACCCAGCCCGCACACTCTACTCATCTAACACCAACGTACTCACTGTACCTTGATCTCATCTATCTCACGAATCCGTTGCCCACATTCTCCCTCCAACCTAGACCTCTCTATCCCTTTATATACAACAGTCCACCACTCTCCCCCACCTTCAAAATCTTATTAAAATCACATCTCCTCCAGGAGGCCTTCCCTGATTAAACCCTTAATTCCCCTACCTGGCCTCCCCCCTGCATCAACTACACATTTAGATCTGTACCCCTTAAGCATTTTATATTCACCCCAATCTCAAACGCACAGCACCTATGTCCATATTCTTATACTCTCCAGCCTCCTTTACCTGTAATTTATTTTATTGTCTGTGACACCTAGACTCTAAGGGCATTATTGTCTATCAGTTCCGTTGTATTGTAATCTGAAACAGAGAAGCAGCACGGTCTAGTGAGAAGCAATGGGGCCTACTGGAAAAAGCTTGGTCCTGGGAATCAGAGGACCTGGGTTCTAATCTCAGCTCTGCCACTTGTCTGCTGTCTGTGACCTTGGGAAAATCACTTAACTTCAGTTCCCTCACCTGTAAAATGGGGATTCAATACCTGTTCTCCCTCTTAATTAGATTGTGAGCCCCACTGGGGACCTGATTATCTTGTATCTACTCCAGTGTTAGTACAGTGCTTTTTACGTAGCCCTTAACAAATACCACAATTTATTTTTATTTTACTCTCCCAAGTACTAAGTACAACGCTGTGTACTTAGTAAGGGCTCGATAAACACCACTGATGGATTGTTTGGCACCTGATGGATCACAGATATGTTTGATGCCTATGTCACAAGTTCTATCTTTCTATTTTTGTGCATTCGTATTTATACGCACACATCAAAACCCTCCGGTGGTTGCCCATACATCCCCACATCAAGCAGAAACTCTGTCAGTGTTATTTATTGAGCGCTTATACTATACCAAGTGCTTAGGAGAGTACAATATAGCAGAGTTGGTAGGCTCGTTCCTTGACCACAAAGAGGACCTCTCATGATGAGCTTCAAAGCCCTCAATCATCTCATTTCTCTTGCTTATCCTCACACCTTACCTGTAAGGTGGGCAAGGAACGTGGGCAGGGTAGCGCTTAGCACACAGTAAGCACTCAAGAAATATGACCGACTGTTTTATTGATTGGCTGAGGAAACAGAAAGGGTGGGAAGGAAAAATAGCCCATGTATGTTCTTTCTTAAATATAAAAAAGGGAACCACAAACACCAAACGTCCCCTGCATCCAGTCTCTCTCCAAGGGCTGGGTTCAGGCTGCAGCTTGAAAGGGTTTCAGTGGTTTCCTTCAGCTCATTATATTCAGCAGTAGTATAATCTGAGCTTGTTTGTTTGCATTCAACACAGGCGGTCCTCTTGGCTTTCAGAGAAATTATGGACAGACAGAGGAGAGAATATTAGGTCGGGGAGAGAGTGTCAGCTGATAACAGGGGGCTCAGGGTATTGGGAAGGAGAGCCAGCCACAGCCTTTGGAGGCCTCCTCCACCCCTCAAGGCCTGCGGGGATGTGAAGTGAGCGAGGACCATTAACCCCCTGCAATGTACGGTGCTCTCCAGAAGAGAGAATAATGTCAACAACTGAAACGATTAGCCAAAAGGCAATTTGCAACAGTTACTTAATACTGAATTAAATGGGCAATGGCTCTGGCTTTGCTGGCATCACAGCTTCTGCCAGCCCCCACCCAGGTGAGGCTCTCCTGGGGGGGGGTCACCCACATTATTGGCAGCATTGGGGGGGAGGCACCAGACACCTCAGGGGGTGGTGCTCTGCAGGACTTAATACTTAGCTTGGCACATTGTAAAAGTGACCGTTATTAATTATTACTACTGTTAGTAGAATTGTCACTCCCCACTTTGCTGTGCATTCCCACGTCTATATTCTCTTCCAGCACTTCATATATTGCCCTGCACGCAATAAGTGCTCAATAAATATTATTATTACTATTACTACTACTCCCCTGAATGCCTCTCTGAGGAGTCCAGGTGAAGTGCTCAGCAGTTGTAGGTACCATCATCCCAGGATTGGGGAACTCAGTCTCCAGGCTTTAATCAATCAATCAATCAATCCATGGATCAGTCAGAGAAGGGAAGTGACTTGCTCAAGGTCACACAGCAGACATGTGGTGGAGTCAGAATTAGAACCCAGATCCTTCTGGCTCCCAGACATGTGCTGTATCCACTAAGCCATGTTACTTCTCTAACATCTCTCTCTTAAAATCTTTTAAGGTTTCTCTCTTAGGTAGAGACAGGAGTGGCCTGATAGTTGCCTGTCAAGGCTTGTAATTCTCACAACTGTCTCCTGGCTTCTCCCTTCATTTTGTGAGGGATGGGGACCGTGTCCAACCTCATTCAGCGTGGCTCAGTGGAAAGAGCCCTTGGGCTTTGGAGTTCAAACTCCGGCTCTGCCAATTGTCAGCTGTGTGACTTTGGGCAAGTCACTTAACTTCTCTGGGCCTCAGGTACCTCATCTGTAAAATGGGGATTAAGACTGCAAGCCCCCCTGTGAGACAACCTGATCACCTTGTAACCTCCCCAGCGCTTAGAACAGTGCTTTGCACATAGTAAGTGCTTATTAAAATGTTATTATGATTATTATTATTATTGTATGAATTCCCAGTGCTTAGGAGATAGTAGGCACTAAAAATCCCCACCGAAAATGATTATTCTGATTATTCTTTCCTCATCCTCTGCTGTCCCTGGATGGGACAGCCCTACCTTCCCCTCTCACCTGGGCTCTTTTCTAGGCAGTCTGTCACTTGCCCTTTGGCCTCTTCATTGTTGCCTGGTCAGGTCTTCCACTCTGGGCTATTTATTACTCTATTTATTTATTTATTTATTTATTTTACTTGTACATATCTATCCTATTTATTTTATTTTGTTAGTATGTTTGGTTTTGTTCTCTGTCTCCCCCTTTTAGACTGTGAGCCCACTGTTGGGTAGGGACTGTCTCTACATGTTGCCAATTTGTACTTCCCAATCGCTTAGTACAGTGCTCTGCACATAGAAAGCGCTCAATAAATACGATTGATGATGATGATGATGATGGGCTAGCTGCTTCCCGGCTCAGTGGCTCCCAGCCTGGGCTCTCTTTTTCAGCAGAGGGAGCCATTGGGCACCAGAAAATCCCCAGCTGAATCAGGAGAAGATTCCCAAATGCGGAGCGGTGTAGACAGGGAAGGGGTGCCATGGGAGAGTCTGGAAGGCATTGGGCAGCCAAGAAAGCCCTGCTGGAGCTGGCAGCCGGTTTAGCCTTGGGCCAGAATAGCCGGTAGCTTTGCTCCCCTAGGACTCTTTTCCATGAGCTTGGAAGCTGCTGGAGGGGAGGAGCAGGGGATGCCCTGGGCACCTCTGGACCAGCCCTTAGTTACCACGCAAGGTCTTGAGTCTCAGAGGTCTCCACGTGGCCACCGTATAGAGCTGGGTTGGGAGGCTGTTGACTGATTCCCGGTTACTGGTGGGGTTGGCAACCTGGTTTGGTGACTCCGCTGGGTGAAAGGTAGAAGCAGCAGGGCTCAGTGGAAAGGGCCCGGGCTTTGGAGTCTGAGGTCATGGGTTCAAATCCCAGCTCTGCCAATTGTCAGCTGTGTGCCTTTGGGCAAGTCACTTCACTTCTCTGGGCCTCAGTTACCTCATCTGGAAAATGGGGATTAAGACTGTGAGCCCCCTGTGGGACAACCTGATCACCTTGTAACCTCCCCAGTGCTTAGAACAGTGCTTTGCACATAGTAAGTGCTTAATAAATGCCATTATTATTATTATTATTATTATTATTATTATTATTTTGGCCCCATTTTTCTCACTTCTTCTTGAGGCTTGCCCAAAAACAAGCCTTCTAATGGGCCAAGGCTGCCATTCAGAAGCCTGCCTGGTCTTCTTCTCTTTGGCTCTTTCTTCCTCATTTTCCTCACCCCTTTCACTCCACCATTAATAGTAATTGTGGCATTTTTTTAAGTGCCTACTCTGTGCAAAGCACTGGACTGCACTGCACTGCTCGGGACAGTGCAAATTAATCAGGTGGGGCACAGTCCCTGTCCCACGTGGGGCTCACAGCCTAAGTTGGAGGGAGAACAGGTATTGAATCCCCATTTTACAGAAGAGGCTAAGCGACTTGCCCAAAACCACACAGGAGGAATTAGAATTCAGGTCCTCTGAGTCCCTGGCCTGTGCTCTTCCCATTAGACCACACTGCTTCTCAGCTCCCTTCTTAATGCTCAACTTCCCTCACACTGTTTGGAGTCGCCCTCCCCAACCCCCTCTCTACCCCCTCCTATGTCTCTGAGCCCCCTGGGGCCCTAACTCAGTTCCTGGCTGCTTGCCCTTGTGCTGCAGGCTTGGCCCCCCACTCCAGATTTCCTCACTGACCCTGGCCATGTTTATTATTTCTGGTATTTAAGTGCTTATTGTGTGCCGGGGCAGACACAAATTGATCAGATCAGACACCGCCCCTGACCCTCCTAGGGTTCACAGTCTAGGAAGGAAAAATAGACAGGTGAGGAAATGGAGGCCCAGAGTTGTTAAGTGACATACCCAAGGTCAATCAATCGTATTTATTGAGCGCTTACTGTGTGCAGAGCACTGTACTAAGCGCCTGGGAAGTACAAGTTGACAACACATAGAGATGGTCCCTACCCAACAGTGGGCTCACAGTCACCCAGCGATCCACGGGCCAAACTGGCACAAGAACCCTAGTCTCCTGACTGCTGGTCTATTGTTATGTCTATCTTGTCTGTCTCTCCACCAACCCCTCGCCCACATCCTCCCTCTGGTCTGGAACTTCCTCCCCCTCTATATATGACAGACCACCACTCTCCCCACCTTCAAAGCCTTATTCAAATCACATCTCCACCAAGAGACCTTCCTCGACAAAGCCCTTATTTCCCCTACTCCCTCTCCCTTCTGTGTCACCTTTGCACTTGGAGCTGTACCCTTTAAGCACTTGATAGTCACCCCACCTCAGCCCCTTAGCATTTATGTGCACATCTCTATTTTATATTAATGTCTGTCTCCCCCTCCATACTGTTAGTTACTGGTGGGCAGGGAATGTGTCTACCAACTCTGTTATATTGTACGCTCCTAAATGCCTAGTTCCATGCTCTGCACATAGTAAGTACTCAATAAATACCACTGATTGACTGCCAGTCCCGTGCCATCCTGGGGCCCCTGGATGGCAGGCAGGGAGGTGGGCGAATGGGTCTGGGGAGCAGTGGCAGACGCGTGGTTGGTCTCTGGCAGCGTCCTTCCCGGGACCCTCATCAGCAGTCGTAAATTCTCTTTCACTCAGATCCGCAAAAGCTGATGCAGTCAAATAAAGCCATCCTGACAGCAGCGTTTAATATCCCGCCTGCCTGCAGACGCCTGGATCCCGGCTCCCTGACAATGAATGGGCTGTTTTGACAAAGCAGGAATTTACTGTCTTCCGGCCGGATTTACGGTCCAACCGGCCTCTCCATATCCACACAGGGCAGCCTGTGTCGTGGATGTCGGGGCAGGCGCCCCTTCTCAGGCCTGGAGGACACGGCCTGCTGAGCTGGGCATGCCCAGGGCTCCTGGGGCTCTCCTGTTTGCTGAAGTCAGCGGGCTGTTACCTCATCCTTCACCGCAGAGGGGAGGGGAGGAAAGCTGGCCGGGACCAGATATGGCCGGACTGGCTTTCTAGTCCATGGTCCTGCTCAGTCTGAGGGAGGGGGCATAATGGGGGCGGTCCTGGGGAGCTGTTGGAGGACAGTGTCTGGGGCGGGGGGGGTCCCAGGATGAAATGATGGAGTGACCTCTGTAGCCCTGCAGTCCCTGGGTCCCCTGGAGCTGAGCTGTACCGGAGAACTCAGTCAGCTGGTCCCCCCAGCCGAGCCAGGGCTGCGGGGAGAGTTGGGGCCTGGGGCCGGCCAGGGAGCAGGGCCGGCAGCCGGCCCCGAAACACTCAATGGACAGGTGCCGGCCGCTGCCCCTTTCCTCCGAGCGGGCCCGGAACTCCTCGCTCTGACCTTTCTGACCCAGAGATGCTGCCTTCACTTGCCTGGCCTGGTCCGTTCCTAGACCAACCTGTGAACTCTTCCCGCCTGCTCATCTGCTCTCATTCCTCTTCTCCCCTCCTGCCCAGCTGGGGTCCCTCAGGCTCCTTCTCCCTTGGGTTCACGGGAGGCTCCGGAGACCACCCCCTGAAGGGCCAGTCGCCAAGAGGAGGATGGAAACATGCCAATAGGCTGCCCACAGAGCTGGGATGGACTGAACTGGCAAGGGCGCACAACACACACACACACACACACACACACACACACACACACACACACACACACTCTCTCTCTCTCTCTCTCTCTCTCTTTCACACACACACACACACACACACACACACACACACACACACACAAACAAGAAGTCAGAGGAATGTCCAGCATCCAACAGTGTAGGTCAGCAGGGGACAGCCGGATTGCTGGGAGGTACCAGGAGCAGGCAGGGTCAGCCACTGGCGGACCTTCAGTCAACGAATGAATCTTATTTGTCGAGTGCTACTGTCAACAAAAGGGTTGTTCTCCTGCCGCTTAGGCCACCGGATCATCCGGAGACCAAGAGACGGATGGGGAAACAGCATTGGTACTGCAGGTGGAGAAAGCATGAGCATGCCAAAGGACAATTTTTACACACACATGAACATAGATACCTACACACACTCACACACACACACACACACACACACAAAGAGGCTCTCTCTCTCTCTCCATCCCCCCCCCAACCACACTGGCTGGCCTAGAAAACGCCCTGGGAGCCAACTGCTGGGGTCACCATTCCCAACATGCCCCTGAGAACAGGGCAGCTGGGGGTTAAGCTGCCTTAGTGCCCGGTCTTCATAAATTTTGGATCTTTGGGAAGCTTCGGATGTGCCTGTAATCCTGCTACCCTGGGCGGCAGCTCCCTGAGGCCCCTACAGGACCCTTTCACCATGGGACTAAGTGGAATCTGAGCTTTGTTTTTCATGTTGTTTTTGTATTTCTATTATTTTCATTATTTTATCTGTCATACTGTGTGTCTGTCACCAAACTCCACCCCACCTTAGTTTAAAATCGTGAGGCCAGGAGGGTACGGTTCAATGTCTAACTCTTCCCTTGCTATTTTTTTTCCTAGAACTTTGTACAGTACTCTGCACATAGTAGGTGCTTAATAAATACTACTACTACTGCTACTACTACTACTATGACTACTGCTACTACAACCCTGTGGAATGGAGGGTTGGCCATGGAACAACTTTATCAATCAGACTGCGCTGCCAAGAAGCAATGTGGCCCAGTGGAATAATAATAATAATAATACTGATGGTGTTTGTTAAGCGCTTCCTATGTGCCAAGCACTGTTCTAAGCACTGGGGAAGGTACAAGGTAATCAGGTTGTCCCAAGTGTGGCCCACAGTCTTAATCCCTATTTTACAGATGAGGAACTGAGACACAGAGAAGTTAACTGATTTGCCCAAAGTAACACAGCTGACAAGTGGCGGAGCCAGGATTAGAACCCACTACCTCTGACTCCCAAGCCTGGGCTCTTTCCATTAAGCCACGCTAATGGAAAGGATATGGGTCTGGGAAGTCAGAGGACCCAGCTAATCCCAGCTCTGCCACTTGCCTGCCGTTACCTTGGGCAACTCACTTCTCAGTGCTTCAGACTCCTCATCTGTAAAATGGGGATGCAATACCTGTTCTCCCTCCTACTTATACCGAGAGCCCCAAGTGGGACAGCGACTGTGTCCGACATGATGATGGTATTTGTTAAGCGCTTGCTATGTGCCAAGTACTGTTCTAAGCGCTGAGGTAGACACAAGGTAATAAGGTTGTCCCACGTGGGGCTCACAGTTTTAATCCCCATTTTACAGATGAGGGAACTGAGACACAGAGAAGTGAAGTGACTTGCCCAAGGTCACACTGCAGACAAGTGGCGGAGCTGGGATTAGAACCCATGACCTCTGACTCCCAAGCTGGGGCTCTTGGTGGTGTCTGCCCCAGTGCTTGCCTACACAGAATGGGCTTAGCAAATACCAAAATTATAACTCCTTGTGAGTAGGGAAAATGTCTGCCAACTCTGTTGTAGTCTACTCTCCCAAGCACTTATTACAGTGCTTTGCCCATAGTAAGTGTTTAATAAATACCATCGATGACGATGATAATGATGATGATGATTATGTGATGGATCTCCTGTTTGTAGCATCACTACAGCCTCTCACTTCTAGTGTATAATAATAATAATAATGATGGCATTCATTAAGCGCTTACTATGTGCAAAGCACTGTTCTAAGCCCTGGGGAGGTTACAAGGTGATCAGGTTGTCCCACGGGGGGCTCACTGTCTTAATCCCTATTTTACAGATGAGATAACTGAGGCCCAGAGAAGTTAAGTGACTTGCTCAAAGTCACACAGCTGACAATTGGTGGAGCGGAGATTTGAACCCATGACCTCTGACTCCACAGCGCGTGCTCTTTCCACGGAGCCACACTGCTTCTGTATGTTCATCAGGGGTCCAGTACAGTGCTCAGTACACAATAGCTGCCCAGGAAATACTCCTGTGGCTGCTGCTGCTGATTGTCTTTGGACACAAAAGGGCGTCAGTGTTTGGAAAGGCGGCAATGCTCATGTGCTCAGCCCTTCTCCACCTGCTTCTTTCTCTCCTGCTCCTGCTTCTCTTCCATCTCCTGCTCCTCTTCTTCCTCCTCTTCTGCCTCCTCCTCCTCATAAGCGCTTTTCAGCTTCCCCAAGCTCATATGAATTTATATCCAACCTGAGCATCTATGCATATACACACTGTACTCATACAGAGGTGTATATTTAGTTGCACATCCAATTATTTATTCTGATTTAATCTACTATTTCATCCTGGCCTATTCGCTCTGCTCATACTACTACTACTAATATTCATTCATTCATTCAATCAATCAATTATATTTATTGAGCACTTAATGTGTGCAGAGCACTTGGGAGAGTACAATACAACAATAAACAGACTTATAACAATAATAACATTGTTTTAGACTGTAAGTCCACTGTTGGGTAGGGACTGTCTCTATATGTTGCCAACTTGTACTTCCCAAGCGCTTAGTACAGTGCTCTGCACACAGTAAGCGCTCAATAAATATGATTGATTGATTATAACAATAATAACATTTATTTAGTGCTGGCTATGAGCTAAGAGCTGTGGTAATAATAATAATGATGGCATTTGTTAAGTGCTTAATATGGGCAAAGCGCTGTTCTAAGCACTGGGGGGGATACAAGGTGATCAGGTTGTCCCACATGGGGCTCACAGTTATCATCCCCATTTTACAGATGAGGTAACTGAGGCTCCGAGAAGTTAAGCTACTTGCCCAAGGTCACGCAGCAGACACGTGCTGGAGCCAGGATTCGAACCCATGACCGCTGACTCCAAAGCCCGGGCTCTTTCCACTGAGCCACACTGCTTCTCTTGGTAAACACAAGGTTATCCAACTGGATACAGTCCTTATCCCCCAAGGGGCTCACAACCTATCATATACCCATTTTGCTCATGAGGAATCAGATCATCATCAATAGTATTTATTGAGTGCTTACTATGTGCAGAGCACTGTACTAAGCACTTGGGAAGTACAAATTGGCAACATATAGAGACAGTCCCTACCCAACAGTGGGCTCACAGTCTAAAAGTCAGATGCACAGAAGGATTAAGTGACTTGTCCCAGATGTCACAGAATTC
This sequence comes from Tachyglossus aculeatus, assembly GCF_015852505.1. Classification (NCBI taxonomy): domain Eukaryota; kingdom Metazoa; phylum Chordata; class Mammalia; order Monotremata; family Tachyglossidae; genus Tachyglossus; species Tachyglossus aculeatus. The sequence goes on from NC_052091.1 coordinate 13,990,423, forward strand.
CTAATGTTCCCACTCTTTGAAAATAATGTTGTCCGTGTATCTTCCCCCAAAAGGTTGCAAGTTAATTGTAGGCAGGGAACATGTGTTTTGCTAATGTTGCTCCTTTCCCAAGCCACTTAATACAATCTTGCACTAAGTAAGTGCCCAATAAAGGCGCCATGACAATTGAACTGACCTTTTTGAAACTAATCCTCATGTCAGGGTAAATGATCTATATTTGACTGACTCACAGGAGGCTTTACCAAGCAGTCTTTCCTGCCTTCAAGTCCATTTTGAAGAACTCTGACTCTACTAATAAAAAGGGGACTGAGTTGGGGAGAAGAGGACGTATTTTGAAACAAACAGCAGGGTCATAGAATGCAAGGCTGTTATGTACTTGTGGTCAAACATGTCTACCCACTGTCTATTTGTAATTTCTTAAGCTCTTAGTACCATGCTCTGCTCAAAGTAAGCACTCAATAAATACCATTGATTGATTGATACTGCTATTCATTCATTCATTCATTCATTCAATCGTATTTATTGAGCGCTTACTGTGTGCAGAGCACTGTACTAAGTGCTTGGGAAGTACAAATCAGTAACATATAGAGACGGCCTCTACCCAACAATGGGCTCACAGTCTAGAAGGGGGCTACTACTACTACTCTACTATTACTCCTACTCCTACTCCTACTACTGCTACTAATTGATTAATTAATCAATCATGGTATTTGTAAAGCACTTACTATGTGTCAGGCACTGTTCTAAGTGCTTGGATAGATACAAGATAATCAGGTTGGACACAGACTCTGTCCCACATGGGGCTCACAGTCTTAATAATAATAATAATAATAATGGTATTTGTTAAGCTTACATGGCTCAGTGGAAAGAGTACGGGCTTGGGAGTTAGAGGTCATGGGTTCTAATCCCGGCTCCGCTACTTGTCAGCTGTGTGACTTTGGGCAAGTCACTTAACTTCTCTGTGCCTCAGTTACCTCATCTGTAAAATGAGGATTAAGATTGTGAGCCCCATGTAGGACAACCTGATCACCTTGTATCTACCCCAGCACTTAGAACAGTGCTTGGCACATAGTAAGTGCTTAACAAATATCATAATCATTATTATTATTATTAATCAGTCATGGCATTTGATAAGCACTTACTATGTGCCAAGCACTCTTCTAAGTGCTGGGGTACATACAAGGTAATCAGGTTGGACACAGTCCCTGTCCCACACAGGGCTCACAGTCTCATTTTACAGATGAGGTAAATGAGGCATAGAGAAGTTAAGTAACTTGCCCAAGGTCACACAGCAGACAAGTGTGCTGACTGAGCCCCCTTTTTCCTCTACTCCTCCCCATCCCCCCTGCCCTACCTCCTTCCCCCCCCCCACAGAATCTGTTTATATGTTTGTACAGATTTATTACTATATTTATTTTACTTGTACATATTTACTATTCTATTTATTTTGTTAATGATGTGTATCTGGCTTTATTTTTATTTATTCTGGTGACTTGACACCTGTCCACTTGTTTTGTTTTGTTGTCTGTCTCCCCCTTCTAGACTGTGAGCCCGTTGTTGGGCAGGGACCATCTCTATATATTGCCAACTTGTACTTCCCAAGCGCTTAGTACAGTGCTCTGCACACAGTAAGCACTCAATGAATATGATTTAATGAATGAATGAATGAAAGTGTCAGAGCTGGGATTAGAATCCATGTCCTTCTGACTCCCCAGCTTGTGCTATACTCACTAGGTCATGCTGCTTCTCTACTAGTACTACAATTAGTTCTGCTGTTACTACTACTGCTACTACTACTACTACTATTGGTGCTGCTACTACTACTGCTACTACTACTACTACCACCATCCCTACATTGCCTGGGCTCCAGATTGACCGCTCTGGTTTCTGAAAAGAAACCACAGCTTCTTTAAAATAGTTTTTCTATCCCTCCAGATAATCAGACACCGAGCTCATTCATTCATGCAGTCAGCCGTATTTATTGAGTACTCATTGTGAGCAAAGCATTGTACTAAGCACTTGGGAGAGTACAATATAACAACAGTCACATTCCCTGCCCACAACTAGCTCACGGTCCAGAGGGGGTCACAGACTGAGAAGTTATGGATGACTCTGTAATCTAAAACATAGATTTGCAATCTCTCCATGTCAGTTGTTCATTCACTATTTGTTCATCTGCCCCAATCCAAGATTTCCAAACCTGGCCTTCAGGTCATGGACTATTTGAGCACTTCCTTAAAATAGCTCCATCTTCTCAGTGGGTCAGACCAATGGTGCACAATGATATTTGGGAGTTTTTAAATGATATCTGTTAAGCACTTATTATGTGCCAGACACTGTACTGAACACTGGGGTAAATACAGGATAATCGGGTTGAACATAGTTCCTGTCCCACATAGGGCTCACAGTCTTAATCCCCATTTTACAGATGAGGTAATTGAGGCAAATTAAGTAACTTGCCCAAGGTCACACAGACAGTAAGCGGCAGAGCCGGAATTAGAACTCAGGTCCTCTGGACTCACTAGCTGTCTTCCGCACTGGTAACTGAACGATACTAGAAGGAAGAAACAAAGTGGCAGCATCCTACCCTGGCATCCAACCTCAGGGCAAGGATGTACCTAGGTTTTCCCTCTAATAACCCATTATCGATCTGTTGTCTGTGAATTTCTACAAACCCATCTTGAACCTATTGATGTTAGGCTGGAGACTGAAACACTCAAAACATTCCCAGCCTTTCCTCTTTAATATGCAGGGCAAACTGCAGTGAGCGGGGAAACTCTTGTTGGCAATTAGTCTCTGAGAGACAGCTCTGCCTTGCACCCCCCAGGAATGCCAAGCAGCCAGAGAGCTCTTCACTTCCTCCCCTTGATAAGCAATTATGAACCTCTCATCCATGAATGTATCCCAAACCTTCTTGAACCTATTGATATTTTCTGCCTGCACCACTTCCTTTAGAAACACATTCCAGATGCTTAGCACCTGCTGGGTGAAGAAGTGTTTCCTTGTATTTACCTTCAACCCACCACTTTCAAGCTTTGGTATTGTGGGATTTGTCAGTGAACAATTCCATGTCTGCCCCTCCCTTCTCCACCCCGACTTCCTAACTCCCCATCCCCCCTGACTTTGCAGGCTTCAGTTCTGATTCCTCTCAGCTCGGGTCTTTCCAGACTGAAAACTCTTTAGGGTTTTCTGTCGCTCTCCTCATTCGCCTTTGCACTCTTTTTGAACGATATTTGTTAAGCACTTACTACGTGCCTGGCACTGTACTGAGCACTGGAGTAGATTGACTGAGAGCCAAAATTAGGAGATTCTAATCCTGGCTCTGCCACTTGTCTGCTGAGTGATCTTGGGCAAGCTGTTTCACTTCTCTGTGCCTCAGTTACCTCATCTATAAAATGGGGACTAAGACCGTGAGGCCCCATGTGGGACATGGACTGTGTCCAACCTGATTACCTTGCATCTACCCCACTCTTTGGTACAGTGCCTGGCTTATAGTAAGCACTTACAAAAATGATTTTTTTAAAAAGGCTCCCTCTCTGCCACTTTCCTCAATCCCTTCTAAGGAAGAAGGAATGGCAGACCCCAGGCCTCGCCGCCCCAACCGGAACCCTTCCTGCAATCAGACACAGTGAGCAGTTCCATTTGGAGCCGGGGATAATCAGGTAGCTAATTATGCAAATGAAGAGTTGAAGGAGCGCCTTTCCAAGCCTACTGTGTCCTGCTGGCTCGGTGTCCAGCTGTCTCAGTGGCCGTCTTGCTTGGTGGCCGATAGGAGACTGGTAGGTTGATGCTTTGTCAGCGAGCTGTTCCCATCAACTGGGGTTGGGTGTGGGGTGCAGCTGGCCCGTCCCCTCCTCCCCCACCCCTGCATCTCCTTCCACAATCCCGTTGCGGCTGAGTCGGTGCAGGCCTGTGGAGAGCGGAGATCTATTAGTCCACGCGCGGGTGTGCGGCTGCCGGGCCTCTGACCCCCGGCCCCTGCCCCCCGCCCCTCGAAGGGCAATGAGGCTGAGCCTCAGCAGGCTGCAGACTGATGTAATGAACCGCACTGGCCCCTGGCTGCGGGAAGGCTTGGGATATTCTGCCACGGAGACCGGGACACAACAAACCTCTCGACGATGAGCGAGAGCTTTCTGCCAAGTCAGAAATGCAACCCAGGCTAGCGGTCCTAGGCCTGGCCCCTTGATCGGGTCCCCCGTGCCGTGGGACAGCACCCTAGTCAAGCAAGCGGGCACACCGGTGGATTGACTCCTGGTCCGCCATCAGAGAGTGGATTGACCATTCGTCCTTTATTAAAGCAGACAGTCCAGCTTCCAGTGGGTCTGTCCCCAATCTAATGCAGCCGCGGCACTGGATTCATTCAGTTCATTCAATCCTATGCAGAGCACTGAACTAAACGCTTGGGAGAGTACAATATAACAATAAACAGGCACATTCCCTGCCCCCAGTGAGCTTACAGTCTAGAGAGATACCTATTTACTCTACTTTGTCCCCCATCCCTAAATCTATTTTCCCATCTGGCTCTCCACTGTAGGCTGGAAACTCCTTGCAGGTGGAAATCAAGTCTACCAGCTCTGTTAAATTTCATTTTCCCAGTTCACAGCACACAGTAAACACTCAATGATAGACCAATTAATTGATACCTGACACCCTTTACTGTGAAATTTTCTATGCCCAGCCTCCACCTGCCGTGACTCCGACTGCTGAGTGCCACAGCTTGGAAGTGGCACCCGTGTTCTTGGGGATCCGACAGGGGACACGGAAGCTCTGGAGCCAATGTCAGGCATCGATGGTGCACCCTGGAGATCTGCTGAGAAACCACATGTAGCGTCTACCGATTTCCACAAAGAACCGTTTAGGGCGTGGTCTTTCGATGCCCTTCCTCCCATAGCTTCCTGGAAAATGTGGTAGTCCTGCTTGTGTTAGTGGAGAGCTTGAGAATGGATGTTTTCTGGTCGGTTACAAAATGAAAATCTTAATTCCACAGGAGTGGACAGGAGCACAAACACTGGCTGTTCCCCCAAGGTAGATGAACCACTTTTTATCTTCACTATTTTGAATAGTTGTTCTTATATATTTTAATAGAAAGGTAAGTGGGAGGGGGAGGGTGTCTGGAGCGTTCATCCTCTCAGTAGCTACCAAAGCCCGGTGAACACCTCTAAAGGGGGACTGGCCGAAAGTTTCTTTGGAAGGAAGGAGGGAGAAGAGGAAGAGAAGGGACAGAAGGTACCAGTGCTGACCAACAATCTGGCACTAACAGATTTTCCCTTTCCCTGTTCTCTCTCCTTTTCCACAATCAACCAATCAGTAATATTTATGAACCCTAATTGCATGCAGAGAACCATGCGAAGATAGATCAAGTATCCTCCCCGTCTTGTTTGTCTTACAAACATGTACACACATATACACAAAGAGTCTTGTGCCAGTCTCAAGGGCTATAGGAATGCTCAGAGGCTGCTGAAAGCCAGGGTTCTCTCTCTCTTTTTTAAAAATAGTATTTGTTAAGCATTTGATTATGTGCCAGGCACTGTACTAATTGCTGGGGTAGATTCAAAATAATCAGATTAGACACAGACCCTGCCCCACATAGGACTCACAGTCTAATACTCCATTTTACAGATGAGATAACAGGTCTGAGAAGTGAAACGATTTTCCCAAGGTCACCCAGCAGACAAATCTTTCCAATGGCTTTCCCAAGAGTTCTCCGAGGTCAACGGCTCTGGGACATAGGCCTCACCCTTGTGACTTCACATGCTCTCATGACCACCATAGCCCCCTCCCACCAGGCCTCAGATTCAACTGTGACCTTGGCTAAGTCAGTTTCCCTCTCTGGACCTGTGGTGATCAGGCCAGAACTCTTCACTTAAGACACAGGGGGATCGGATAATGGCTCGGGATAATCACCATGGCACCCGAAGATGAAAGGGAAAGGACGAATCCTTACCTAGTCAGGGAATAAATACGATTTCAACAACCCTTCTCGACACTTTTCTTTCAAGACGACACTTCACAGAGATCACCCCTGCCTTTTGCAGAGAGGTTTGCATCTGCCTTGAAATTTTCACTTCTCTCACTTAGCGATATGTCCTTCCCTCACGGTCTCTGCCGGCAGTGGACTGACGAAGAGCTGTACCAGAAGGCTCAGCTCATTTTCGATTCTGGTTGAAATTCCTATTTGCCCACAAGCCAGCTTTCTCCTAGGTCCCGGGCCTAATTAACATGGTTGGGTGAGCTCATTTATCCCAGCAGGTAGGGATTAGCCCCTATTTTGTAAATAGAGAAACCTAAGCTCAGAGAAGTTAAGTAACCTCTGTCAAGTGGATCTGCCTCAGCCTCAGCCCTGCAGAAATCGCTTTCTCTCCGAGTGATGGCCCATTATGTCTCCGCTTTAGTGAATTTTCAAGGGAAGTGGCCTCGCCCCTCATTTCTATCCCCACCTCATCCCCTCTCCCTGTCATTCCCCCAGCTTTTCTGGACCCCATCTCCCAACATCCTGAACTCATCTCTTCTTATCTCTGCAGTTTCTTGCACCCCTCCAGCTGTAGTCTAGATCTATTCTTGTAATTGTTTTTTCCATTGCTGCAATGCGATGCGATGGATTTTGCCGCTGCTGCTACTGCTGTATCCTCCACCCCAGCCCCTTCTACAGCTGGGGTCCCCACCTGGAGGCTGCAAAGTCAGAGCCCAGCCTGGAATGGAGTTGAGCAGGGGCAGAGGATGGGGGCGAGGGATCCCGGGGTAGATGATCCTACCCTCCTCTCTTCTTCATTCCAGTCCACAGCACTTATGTAAATATCTTTAAACTCTACTGTTTCCCCTGTCTATAATTTATTTTATGTCTGTCTCCCTCTGTAAGCTCTGTGTGGACAGGGATAATATCGACCAGCTCTATTAAATTGTACTTTCCCAAGCACTTAATATGATGCTCTGTATGCAGAAAGTGCATAATCAATACTGTGGATTGATTGATTGATTGACTGATTGATTCCTTCTGCTTTGCAGACACTGGGACTCCCCTGATCCAGTCCTAGTCAGACTCCCTGACTTTGCAGCCATGGAAATCAGGGACTTCCAGCTACGGAAAGAGCTGTTGGGGGAAGGGGATATACCAGTGTCAGCAGGTTGAGTCTGTAGGAAAACAACTATAAGAATTGATATAGAATAGATATAGGATGTTCGGGGTGACCAGGGAAGTGAGTTTGGGGTGTGGGGAGGGTGCTACCCTCAGTGGTTCCTAGGAACAAGTTTGTGTACGAAACTTTCCAGGTTCCTAAAGAAGTGCTATTTACTCTTCAGAGATAAGCCATCAAGTTACCCAGCGACCCAAGGCCAGAAGACAGGGGTATTGACACCCAGCTACTTAGGCTATACTGCTTGCTTCTCCAGGAAGTCTTGATTGTTTCTTTATTTTTACAATCCTGCCTTCTTCCCCTCATTCATCCTGGCTTATAGCTCCCTTTCATTCATCATTTATTCATTCAATTGTATTTATTGAGTGATTACTGTGTGCAATGCACTATACTAAGTACTTGGGACAATACACTATAACAATAAACTGGCATACTCCCTGCCCACAATGAGCTTACAGTCTAGAGGGGGAGACAGACGTTAATATGGATAAATAAATTACAGATATGTTCATAAGTGCTGTGGGGCTGGGAAGGGGGATGAATAAAGGGAGCAAGACAGGGTGACTCCGAAGGGAGTGGGAGAAGAGGAAAGGAGGGCTAAGGGAAAGCCTCTTGGAGGAGATGATAATAGTAACAATAATAATTGTGGTGTTAGTTAAGTGCTTACTATGTACCAGGCACTGTTCTAAGGGCTGGGCTAGATACAAACAAATAGGGTTGGATACAGTCCCTGTCTTTTTTTTGTAATGACTTTTATTAAGTGCTTGCTATGTGCAAAGCACTGTTCTAAGCGCTGGGGAGGTTACAAGATGATCAGGTGGTCTCAAGGGGTCTCACAGTCTTAATCCCCATTTTACAGATGAGGTAACTGAGGCCCAAAGAAGTTAAGTGACTTGCCCAAAGTCACGAAGCTGATAAGTGGCGGAACCGGGATTTAAACCCATGACCTTTTTACTCCCAGGCCCATGCTTTATCCACTATGCTTTCAATAAGGCTTTGAAGTGGTAAAGAATAATTGACTCTCAGACATGAGGAGGGAGGACTTTCCGGGCCAGAGGAAGGATGTGGGCGAGAGGTCATCAGCAAGATAAATGAGACAGAGGCAGAGTGAGAAGGTTCAAGGAGCAAAGTGTGCGGGCTGGATTGTAATAGGAGAGTAGCGAGGTGAGGTAGGAGGGGGCAAGGTGGTTGAGTGCTTAGTAGAGGACAATGCCGAGGTTACAGGCTAGTGAGATAGGGAGGATAGTGGTGTTGTCTACAATGATGGGAATGACGGGTAAGACAGGGTTTGGGTAGGAAGATAATGAGTTCAATTTTGGACATGTTTAGTTTGAGGTGTCTGGGGGACATTGAAGTAGGTATATCTTGAAGGCTGGAGGAAATGAGAGATTGCAGGGAAGGAGAGAGGTCAGGGCTGGAGACGTAGATTTGGGAAACATCTGCATGGAGATGGTAATTGAAGCCATGGGAGCAAATGAGTTCTCCAAAACGGTGGGTGTAGGTGGAGATTAGAAGGGGACACAGAATTTAGCCTTGAGAAACTTCCACTGTCAAAGTTTGGGAGGCAGAGGAGGAGGCAGCAAGAAACTGAGAAGGAGCAGTCAGAGAGATAGGAGGAGAACCCAGAACGGACAGTGTCAGTGAAGCCCGAAGGTTGGAAAAACGTTCAAGGAGAAGGGGGTGGTCTACAGTGTCTAAGGCAGCCGAATGGTCTAGGAGGATTAGGATAGAGCAGAGGCCATCAGTTTTGGTAAGAAGAAAGTCATTGGTTACCATAAAGAGGGATGTTTCTGTGGAGTGAAGTGGGTGGAAGCCAGATCAGACGGGATATAGGAGAGACCTGCAGGAGAGAATGTGGAGACAGCAGATTGAAACATCTCTCTCTCCTGAAGTTTGGAGAGAAATGGTAGGATGGAGATGGGGTGATAACTGAAGGGAGCCATGGGACCACAGGAGGGTTTTTTTTTTAGGATAGGGGATATGTAAGCATGTTTGAAAGTAGTAGGGAAGAAGCCATTGGAAAGCAAATAGTCGAAGATGGCAGTCAAAGAGGGAAGAAGGGAGCAGGTGAGTGTTTTAAAAAGATATGAAGGGATGGGGTCAGAAGCACTGGGGAGGAGGTAGATTTCAAGAGGAAGTGAGAGATCTCATGGTGAGTCACTGCAGGGAATATAAAGGGAGTAGAAATGGGTGGAGGAGGAAGGGGGATTCAAGAGGAGCAGGGGAGATTTTAGGGGGATCATGCCTGATGGTTTCAATTTTGTTGATGAAGTATGTGGCCAGGTCGTTAAGGGAAAGGGATGGTGGTGGGGGTGGCTAGGGGAATGGAGGTTTGAGGAGGGAGTTAAATGTCTGGAACAGCTGGTGGAGACAGTGGACATTTGGGTGAATTAGGAAGGAGAAGTATTGTTGTCAGGTAGTGAAGAGGGCCAAATTGAAGCAGATAAGAATGAATTTAAGGTGAGCAAGGTCAGAGTTGTCTGGATTTCTGCCAAAAGCGCTCTACAGCTCGGGCACAGGAGAGGAGTAAACGTACTGTGGAGCTAATCCAGGGTTGTGGGTTAGTGGTATGAGATTGGTGGAGGGACAGAAGACAAGTGAGAGTAGGTGCTGCTTCAGAGAATCAGCATGGCTTAGTGGCAGGTGTCCCGACTGGGGATCAGAGGTCTTGGGTTCTAATCGTGGCTCTGCCCCTTATCAGCTGTGTGACTTTGGGCAAATCACTTCACTTCTCTGTACCTCAGTTACCTCATCTATAAAATGGGGATGAAGACTGTGAACACTACGTGGGGCAATCTTATTACCTTGTATCTACCCCAGTGCTTAGAACAGTGGTTGGCACATAATAAGTGCTTAACAAATACCATCGTCATTATTATTATTAGGTGGTGGTGAGTGCAGTGGGCATAAGTGCTGTGAGGTTGAAGATGGATTGAATACAGGATGCAAAATCCAAGTAGAGAAGGGAGAGGGAGAACAGGAAATGAGGGCTGAGTAAGGGAAGGGGATATGCTTTAAATAAGGCTTTAAAGGTGGGGAGAGTGATCATCTGTTAGATACGAAAAGGAAGAGATTGCAGGGAAGGAGAGAGGTCAGGGCTAGAGATGGCAGGACATGGGTGACGGGTCGGCGATGAGATAGATCAAGGTAGAGTGAGTAAGTTTTCATTAGAGGAGCAAAGCATGCAGGCTAGGTTGTAGTAGGAGGTATTTGGTATTTTGTAGTAAATACCAAAAGGAAGAAAGAAAGGGGGACCTATAAGATCTTCCCATTCAGACCATTCAACCTGTAGGTGACCATCAGGGAAAGGAGAGAAGGACTGGACTCTCCGATTGACCATTGCTTTTCCTCTGTTGGCTTCATGTTCATCTTCAAAATCAAGAGCAAAGCACGTTCTGGCAGTGGTTATGGTATTTGCTGAGCGTCAGATGGGTGTAGTGCACTGTACTAAGTGATTGGGAAAGGACAACAGATCATAAGTTAAGTCCCCTACCCACAAGCAGCTTACACTCTATCGTCCTCATCATCGTCATTAATGATGGTACTTATTGAGCCTTTACTATGTGCAGAGCACTGTACTAAGCACTTGGGAGAGTACAACAGCTATATTCCCTACCCACAGTGAGCTTACAACCTAGAGGGAGCTTACAGTCTAGAGTGGGAGACAGACATAAAAATGTACTAAAGCACCTCATCTCATGGGGGCTTGGGATACTCGTTGGATTTGGGAGTCCATTAAGTAGTAGTCATTAATGTATTTATTAATTGCCTATGTTATGCCGAGCACCGAGCTAAGCAATCTGGAAGGAAATAACGGAAGGAGGGAAAGAAAGCAGAAGTACAGGAGTAGTATCCTGCTATCCTTCTGACCCGAGGTGTCTTATGAAAGTGCTTTGTACAGTGCTCTGCAGACACTAAGGGCTCAATAAACTCCATTGATTGATTGATTGATAAAAGGGAAAAGCCAGAAGCAATTTGAAAAATGCCAAACCGGAGCTGGTTTTCATTAAAGTTGAGCAGTGAGAAGGCTCAGGGCGGCATTGCCTAAATTTACAGCCAATCTTCCAGAGGGAAAGTCATCCATCTTATGGGTTTAAGGGAGTAAGTAAAAAGTTGCAGTAGCCCCAGGAACCTGGAGCCTAGTGGTCACTACCCTGGAGGGACATACATAATGGGTTTTGGAGTGAGCAAAACTAACTCCTAATTCATGGGCCAAAGGGAAGGGGGTCGTGGGTGATCTACGAGGGGCTGGGTGGGAAAGAAGAGAGCACTGTAGATACTCAGTACACTTCTACTGGCCATGAAAATAAAAAAAGGTCCAGAGACCTGGTCACAGATGCAAGGCATTTTTTAACTAGTTCCTATTCCTTTAAGCTCTTCTGTTAGAGTGTAAGTTCCTGGGGGGAATGTGTCTACCAGCTTCGTTGTATTGTTCTTTCCCAAACACTTAGTATGATACTTTGCAAACGGTAAGCACTCAATAAGTACCCCTGACTGAGCCGCCCAAACAGAAGGGGGGAAGCCCCTAAATGGTGCCTTCCCATTTCAAAACCTTCCTAAAATTTACCTTCTCCGTGAAGCCCTCCCAGGTGAATCTCATATAATTCCAGACACTCTAATCCCTCCCGTGAGCCCTTCAACTATTTTCTATAGCTCAGCATGAGAGGAGGAGTACCTCACCGATACCTTGCTGCGTCTAGCTTTGCATTTCTGTAATTTATTTCTTATTTGAGTTGATCCCATCTCCTCTGTTAGAGTGTAAGCGACTTGAAGTGGGGTGGAGGGGAGGGGGACATTTTCTTGCTCTCCAGCTTTCTGCAATACCCCCCATTTGGGGCAACTCATAAGTTGAATGGGGGTAGGCTCAATTAATCAATCAACCAATAGCATTCATTGAGTGCTTCCTCTTTGCAGTGTGTAACTTTGGTCTTTCCCTTGGTCCTTCTTGAGGTTCAAGTACTTCATACCTCCAATATAGATGTCCAGTTGCATTTTTTTTTATTTTTATTTCATGGTATTTGTTATGTGCTTACTATGTGCCAGGCACTCTACTAACCACTGGGAAAAATACAAAATCATCAGTTTAGCCGCAATCCCTGTCCCATATGGGGCTCGCAGTCTTAATTCCCATTTTACTGATAAGGTAACTGAGGCCCAGAGAAGTGAAGTGACTTGCCCAAGGTCACACAGCAGACAAGTGGCGGAGCCTGGATTAGAAACCAGGTCCCTCTGACTCTCTGGGTGTATTGATTTGCTTTTTAACATTTCCAAAGAAGTTGAATCATCATCGTCGTTGGTATTCATTGAGTTCCTACTAAGGCTGAAGAACTGTAATACATGTTTGGGAAAGTACAACAGAAGCTAAACACATATTCCCTGCCCTCAAGGAAGTTCCCCTCTAGTGGTCCAGCACCAGCAGTAGTGATAGGGGAGGATTGTGGAGAACCTGAAATAGGAATTGAGTTGGTTGTTTGGCTCTTTGGCAGCTTCTATGCCCTAGATTGGCCAATTGCTACCCCATGAATCAACATGGCCTATTGTAAAACACATGGGCTTGGGAGTCACTTGGCTACTATATGGCCTTGGACAAATCACTTAACTTTTATGTGTCTTACTTGTCTTGCCTTATGCCATCAAGTCATCTTCGACCCATAGCAACACCACAGACACATCCCTCCCAGAACACTCCGCTCTCCATCTGCAATCATTCTGGTAGTGTGTCCATAAAGTTTTCTTGCTAAAAATATGGACGTGGTTTTCCATTGCTTCCTTCCGTGCAGTAAACTTGAGTCTCCAGCCTCGACACTCTCCCATGCTGCTGCTACCTAACATGGGTGAGTTTTGACTTGTAGCAGATTGTCTTCACTCGCTAGCCACTGGCCAAACTAGGAATAGAATGGGTATGCCACTGCTTGACTCTCCCTCCTGTAGACAAGACTGGTAGAGTACTGGAAACTCTTCAGTTGCAACCCTGAGAGGGGAATGTGTCTTACTACCTCATCTGTAAAATGGGGATTCAATCTTCCTCCCTCTGATGTAGACTGTGACCTTCATGTGGAATAGCCACTGTGTCCAACCTGATTATCTTGCATCTACCCTAGTAAGCACCTAGTAAGCATTTAACACTTAGAGAAGCAACATAGCTTAGTGGAAGTCAGAGGACCTGGGTTCTAATCCTAGCTTGGCCACTTGTCTGCTGTATGACCTTGGGCAAATCATTTAACAACTCCTCTGTACCTCAGTTACATCTGGATTAAAGCTGTAAGCCCCATGTGGAACATAGACTGTGTCCAACCTGATTGTTTGTATCCACCCAGGTCTTAGTTCAGTGCCTGGCATACAGTAAGCACTTAACAATTACCATTGAAAATGAAACAACAAAAAAAGTACTATTCAAAAAAAAAGGAATCATCCAAGCATTTAGTAAAAGGCACGGCATCCAGTGGGTGCTCAATAAATATATTATTACTTCAACATTTAGCTCTCTGGGTTTAACAAGATCTTCATGGGATGCCTCCACCTTCCCTGTCCCAAGACAAGATCCGGTGATCCCCACAACCCTATCCCACCCCCTCTCCCTCCACCTCCCGAAGCTGACTTCTCTCCATTTCCACCCATTCAGTCAGCACGTGGTCTTGACTTCATTCCTTTCTCCAGAAGAGTTCAGATTAGTACTGAATTCAGTTTCCAAAGAAGCTGAATCCAATTTTCTAGCTCAGCTATCTGAATCACCAGGGGCCTTTACAATAATAAACTATATGGGAATCAAAAGAGAACAATAATATTTAGAATTCATACAGACTTTTGAATTCTATGAGCTTGAAGTGTTGGAAAAAGGCACTTAACCATATCTAATCTTAGTATCACCAAATAAATAATGCATTTTAGAGTCTGGCCTAGACCACCAGCCCCAGAACTGTTAATGGTCAACAGTTGGGTCTCCCCAGAGGACGTAGCCCAGCACATCCCAGGTGACCTCTCAGGTCTGAGAGCTGCAGTGGTCCTCACCAGCCTCCATCTGGTCTGGACACCTGATTGCACCTGTGACCTCTGGGAATTTATTGGGCATGTTACTCCCCTCCTCAAAAATCTCCAGTGGCTGCCTGTCAACCTACGCATTAAGCAAAAACTCCTCACTCTTAGCTTCAAGGCTCTCCATCACCTCGCCCCCTCCTACCTCACCTCCCTTCTCTCCTTCTACAGCTGAGCCCACACCCTCCACTCCTCTGCTGCTAACCTCCTTACTGTACCTCGTTCTCGCCTGTCCCACTGTCGATTCCCGGCCCACGTCCTCCCCTTGGCCTGGAATGCCCTCCTTCCACACATTCGCCAAGCTAGCTCTCTTTCTCCCTTCAAGGCCCTACTGAGAGCTCACCTCCTCCAGGAGGTCTTCCCAGAATCTGTCCCCTTTTTCCTCTCCTCCTCCCCAATCCCCCTGCCCTACCACCTTCCCCTCCCCACAGCACCTGTGTATATGTTTGTACAGATTTATTACTCTATTCATTTTACTTGTACATATTTACTATTCTATTTATTTTGTTAATGAAGTGCATTTAGTTTTAATTCTATTTGTTCTGACGACTTGACACCTGTCCACATGTTTTGTTTTGTTGTCTGTCTCCCCATTCTAGACTGTGAGCCCACTGTTGGGTAGGGACTGTCTCTGTTGCCAACTTGTACTTCCCAAGCACTTAGTACAGTGCTCTGCACACAGTAAGCGCTCAATAAATACGATTGAATGAATGAATGAATGAAGGGTCACAGTTAATGCGGTCCAGGTCAGTCACCATCGTCTGAGTCATGGTCAGCCAACTTTGGAATATCATGGGAACATTCCAAGTCTAAAGAGTGGTCTCTCATTGATTCTCATGTAGTAGCAGGACTGCCACCATTAAAAGCCAACCAAGGGGACTGAACGTTGCCTGATTTCCAACTCATCAATTTCATCAGCATCAGTGGCATCTATTCATTCATTCTTAAATTTATTGTACTTATTGAGCACTTACTGTGTGCAGAGCACTGTACTAAGTGCTTGGGAGAGTACAGTACAGCAATAAGCAAACACATTCCCTGCCCATGAGCTTACAGTCTAGATGGGGAGACAGACATTAACATAAATAAATAAATTACAGATATGTATGCAAATGTTGTGGGGCCGGGTGGGGGGATGAATACAGGGAGTAAGTCAGGGAGATGCAGAATGGAGTGGGAGAAGAGGAAAGAAGGACTTAGTCAGGAATGGTCTCTTGGAGATGTGCCTTCAGTAAGGCTTTGAGCAGGGGGAAAGGAATTGTCTGTCGGATTTGAGGAGGGAGGATGATCCAGGACAGAGGCAGGATGTGGTTGAGGGGTTGGCAGTGCACTAGATGAGATGGAGGCACATTGAGAAGGTTAGCATTAGAGGAAAAAAGTATGCGAGCTGGGTTGAAATAGGAGAGTAGCAAAGTGAGGTAGTAGGAGGCAAGGTGATTGAGTGCTTTGAAGCCAATGGTGAGGAATTTTTTTTTGATGATGAGGTGAATGGGCAACCCTGGAGTTTCTTAAGGAGTGGGGAAACATGTCCTGAATGTTTCTATAGAAAAACAATCTGGGCAGCAGAGTGAAGTATGGACTAGAGTAGGGTGAGATAGGAGGCTGGGAGGTCAGCAAGGAGGCTGATACAGTAATCAAGGCAGGATAGGATAAGTGATCGTTTTAACGTGGTAATGGAGAGCACTGCATTGGGTGCTTAGGAGTCAGGAGGTTGCTACTGATAAGCAGCTCGGCTTAGCAGAAAGAACACAGGTCTGTGAGCTAGAAGGCCTGGATTTTAATCCCACCAAGTGATCTTGGCCAAGTTACTTTACTTCTTTGTAACAGTTTCCTCATCTGTAAAATGGGGTCTAAACAAACTTGCAAATAATGGGAAAAAGAGATGGAAAGATAGTTATGTGGGTAAGTAGATGTTTAAATAGTAGAATATGTCTGTCAAAATGTACAGAAGTGTCTTGAGGTAGCTGGGAGTACATAAGTGCTGAGCTGGTGGATAACGTCTAGACTGTAAGCTTGCTGTGGGAAAGGAATGTGTTTACCAACTCTGCTGTATTCTACTCTCCAAGATGTTTAGTATAGCGCTCTACTCACAGCAAGTCCTCAATGAATACTGTTGATCGATTGATTGGAAAAGCAGATTTATACATATGTACTGTGGGGAAGATGCATGAAGGAGCAAGTAAGAGCAGCGCAGAAGGGAGTGGAAGAAGAGGAGAGGAGAGCTTAGAGAGAGCTTCTCGGAGGAGATGTGCCTTCAGTAAGGTTTTGAAGTGGGAGAGAGCAATTATCTGTCTGATATGAAGAAGGAGGGCATTCCAGACCAGAGGAAGGCTGTGGCAGAGAGGTCAGTGACGACGTAGTTAAGATCGAGGTACGGTGCGCAGGTTAGCAGTTGTAGTAGCATTTGTGTTTCTTGCATTCACTGGGAGGTCTGCAGATGACTTTGACATGCTTCCCGCAGATTTCTCAAGTGCCAAGGATTGATATTATGAGTGGAGTATTCCTAGACCATGAGCCAGCCCGCACCAGCCAGACTCTTCACACGCATCTGCAGATTTCCATCTGCAACCCAGAGCCGAATGCTGTCATCCAGTTCACTTATCTCGTCAGTCCACTATCTCTAAGTGATGCATGCCTCAACAAAGAAGTAGGAAACAGAATCAAGATGTCCTTTGGGAGATTGACAGACAGTGTGGGGATCACCGGAGACATTGTTTCCACCCAATCTCAAGGGTTCCAAGGAAGTAGCAATGTCCAGCCTTAACTATAGCTTTCTGTCTTGATGTAGTAATGGTTGGGCACCAGTTGATGATGATGATAATGGTCTTTGTTAATCATTTACTGTACTGGGTAGTGCTGGGGTAGATTCAAGATGATCAGGTCAGACACAGGTCCTGTCCCACATAGGGCTCCCAGTCTGAGGGAGAACAGGTATTAAATCCCCACTTTACAGATGAGGAAACTGATGCCCAGAGAAGTGAAGTGACTTTCCCAAGGTCACACTGCAGACAAGTGGCAGAGCCAGGATTAGAACCCAGGTCCTCTGACTCCCAGGCTGGAGCTCTTTCCACTAGGTAGTGTTCTATGGTTTGAGCCACTACCCCTTCCAGGAATTTTCATCATCGTCAACATCATCATCATCGTCATCATCATCATCATCATCATCATCAACATCATCATCATTGTCATCATCACAGTCATCACTATAATCATATCATCATCTTCACCATTGCCTCCTCCATCACCACTCTATCATCAGCATCCACATCCATGTCTCCAGCATCATGGAACATGCCCAAGAAACCGAACCCCACACCAGCCAGGGACACATCACAGGTTCAGGATTGTAATCTCCTTGTGGACAGGGATAATGTCTTCCAAGTCTATCTTTTACTCTACTAACAGTTTAGTACAATGCTCTGTGCACAGTAAGCACCCAATAAATACTATTGTTCGATTATTCCTCCTGTCACCACATGGCACACGTGTGTTTTGGTGTTCAATCAATCAATGCTATTGATTGAGTGCTCGCTCTGTGTGGAGCAATGTACTACATCTACATCTCCAGCCCTTATCTCTTTCTCTCTCTCTCTGCAGTCTTGCCTTTCCTCCTGCCTTCAACAAATCTCTACTTGGATGACCTCCCTTCACCCCAGGTTTAACATGTCCAAAATTGAACTCCCTTATCTTCCCAACCCAAACCTGTCCTCTACATGACTTTCCCATCACTTTAGACAACACCACCATCCTTCCTGTCTCACAAGCCCATAACCTGAGCAGCGTGGCTCAGTGGAAAGATCCCAGGCTTTGGAGTCAGAGGTCATGGGTTCGAATTCCAACTACTATCCCCCACTTCAGAGCTTTATTGAAGGGCCATCTCCTCCAGGAGGACTTCCCAGACAAAGCCCCTCCTTTCTTCTTCTCCCACTCCCTTCTGTGTCACCCTGACTTGCTCCCTTTGGTCTTCCCCTCTCCCAGTCCCATAGCACGTATGTACATATCTGTAATTTATTTATTTGTATTAATGTCTGTCTCCCAGCCTCTAGACTGTAAGCTCATTGTGGGCAGGGAATGTGTCTGTTTATTGTTGTATTATACTTTCCCAAGCACTTACTACAGTGTGCTTCACACATTAAGCGCTCAATAAATACGATTGAATGCATTAATGAATGAATACTCAGCACTTGGGAGAGTATAATGCCACAGTTGGTAGACACATCCTTGCCTACAAGGAGCTTACGGTCTAGAGGGAAAATATGTTTAGTATTTTTGAGCAGGTTCACTGTCCACTCTAATCCAAAGATACTCTGAGGGCACAGAGGTGCCACATAGAGCCAGATAGGGGGACATCTTATTTTTCAAGGCCAGGTTACGGTGGTATGTTTTATGGGTCTGGGTCTGGCCAGCCAGGTAGAGTCCCTCCTCACACCCTGTCTGCTATCACCTACCCAGCCCATCTTACTTCCCCTCCATCCACAACCATTCTCCTGAGTATCCCCCTCCCAATCCCTCCGGTCTCACTCTCCCCGGCTTTGGTTTCAGGAAGCGGTGGACATCGGGGTCCAGGGGAGGGACCCAGCCCAGCAAGAACCTTGATAGCCAATGGCCGTTACAGAGCTGATTGGCAAGATACTCTCTTGGGCCCCATGTTTGGCTTCTGGAAACCATTCCCGGCCCCTGCATTTTGATGCAATTTCCAATTAAATCTTCTCTACAAGGAGAGACACAAGGAATCCATTAGCTTTAATAATTATGAGAACGCTTGAGGGAGTTGACTGTCCGTCATTACAAATAATTAATGCCCCTGGTTGTGAGGAGAGGGATTGTTCCTTTATTTTTTCTTTTTTTGGGGGGTGGGGATGAGATTTCTGCATTCATTTACATATACATGGAGCCTCATTGGGTATGTATGAGGTGGTTAAGTTGGGACCGAAGGAAGGGTGTCACCTTCGGAGACCTCTCAGAGTTCTAGAGAGGCATTTTCAGAAGCAGCAGTGGCTGGGTAAAGCTGCTCTTGGCAGACATGGCTCCCCTCTCCACTCGATGTCTTCATCTTGGCCCAGGCCAGGCTGATGGGAAGATATTCCGGAATTTGGAACCGGATGGCTTGAACAAATCAACTCCTCATTCTCTTTCTCATTCTTCTCCTCATCCTTCCCTCTCCTCCTATTCCTCTTTCTCCTCTTTCTTTCTGCTAATCTTCCTCCTTTCTTTTCTTCCCTCTCCTCCACTTTTTCTTTCTTCTCTTCCTCTTTCCTTTCCTTTCTCTTCCTTCTCCTCCTCCTCTTCCTCTTCCTCTTTCCCTTCCTTATCCTCTTTATTTTCCTCTTTCTCTTCTTCCTCCTCTTCCTCCTCTTTCTTCTCTTTTCCTCCTCTCCCTCTCCTCCCTCCCACCTCTCCCCAACCCTCCTCCTCCAGAACAAACAGAGGAATAAAAGCTGTTTCCAAGCAGCTTGTCTCTCCCCAAATGCACAAGGAAATCTAGCTGGAGGTGGAGAGAGAGTATTTTTGTGTGTTTTTTTCCTCCTTTAAGCTGTTGTGGGGAACCTGATTCCAGGTTGAGGGAATATTTTTAGTCAAAGCTCCTGACATTTATAGAGCAGCATCGCCTGCTGGACCAACTGTTTCTGTATCTTCCCAGTGCAGGATTCTTTGCCAAAGGAGCTCAAAGCCCTTCCGAAAGCTTCAGGCTCCATATCTGTCCCCCTCCCTGTCCTCGTCCTGGGCCCCTCTCCTACTGCACACAAGAAGACCTCTTTCCCATCTTCTAGTCGGAGGAACCGAGCCTGAGAGTGGATGATAGGAGGAGTCCGCTCAGGTGACCATGGTTCCATTGAGACCTGCCCCAAACCCAAGAGAATCCTGTTCTCCACTCCCTAAATCCCACAGTCTGAAATGCAGCTTTATTTCCAGGGGCCACTTCAAAGAAATGCAGAGAAATGGCTGAGTGATGAGAAAGTCAAGGCATCAGAAGCCACTACAGTCCACAGCCATCATTGGTATTTACTGGGCTCCAACTGTGTGCAGAACACTAGACAAGCCACTAGGAAACTTGCAATAGAAGCAAAAGACTGAACTTAACTCCAGAGTTACAAGCTGGGCAAACTTGCGAAATACATCAGCAAAAGGAGCATAGTTCCAAATGATTAGAAGACACATAGGCAGTGAGTGAATAAAGAAAATGTAGCTATGTAAATATGAGAAGCAGCATGGCTTAGAGGAAAGAGTATGGACCTGGAATCAGAGGACCTGGGTTCTAATCCTACTTCCTCCATTTGTCCACTGTGTGACCTTGGGCAAGTTTCTTAATTTCTCCGTGCCTCAGTAACCGCATCTGTAAAATGGGGATTAAGACTGTGAGCCCCATGTGGGATATGGACTGTGTCCAACCTGATTATCTTGTATCTACCCCAGCCCTTAATACAGTATCTGGCACATAGTAAGTGGTTAACAAATACTATTAAAAAAACCCAAAATAAATAGATATTTGGTGAGTGCTAAGAGGCTATTGCTGGAAGGTGGGAATTAATGCCAAGAGGAGTGTCTGTTAGAGGGGAAGGTTGGGTAAAAAGGGAAGCAGCATGGCCTAATGGAAAAAACATGGGTCTGGGGAACAGATGATGTCAATCAACTAATCAATCATGGTATTTATTGAGAGCTTACTGTGTGCAGAGTACCATACTAAGTGCCTGGGGAAGTATAACAGAATTGATAGGCATGACCCCTGCCCACAAGAAACTTACAGTCTACAGGGGGATACAGAAAATAACATAGGTTAGGGATAGGGGAAACAATTCTGGCTCTCCCCCTTGTATGATCTTGGGCAAGTCACTTCACTTCTCTGGGCCTCAATTTTGTCATCTGAAAATGGGCGTAAAACAACTCTTTTCCCTCTCCCTTAGGCTGTGATCCCGGTATGGAACAGGAACCGTTTCTGATTTGAATATTGTATATCTATCCCCGGAACTTAGTACAGTGCTGACGCACATTGAGTGCTTATCAAATACTACAATAATAATAATGATTGAGCTGGAGGTTGCCTGGCCAAGCCTTCCACTGGGCAGGACTACCCTTGAACCCTGTGGTAGAAACCCCTCCCATTGAGGTGGAAGAGGGATTCTGGGCTGGGGCTTGGTTGTAGCATGGGCAGCCTGGCTATCTTGAGCTAAGCTTTTAGCTTTTCCTCTATACCTCCTGGCCCCTTTGCAATTAGGCGTCCTGTGAGTTAAAATTCATTCTCTCTGATGGGCTGGGCCCTCTGCAGACAGCTGGAAATGATGAATTAGCTGAAGGCCGAATGTCAGTCCAAGTTGGACAGGATTTGATTACACTGGGACGAGCTTGTGGTGGCTTTGGGGCTGCTCCCTGAGTTTGAAGCATTGCTCGGGGCATTTGTAAGCAGCGGGCAGTGCCACTGGGACCTTCCTGCCCTGCGCAATTGCCACAAGTCAACCTTGATACACGAGCTTGGCCCCATGAAGGGAAATGGGGGTGAAACAGCCTTCTTTCAGCCCTGACCCAAAGGAGCAGCAGGTGAGAGATAGAGATCCTGATCCTAGTTTTTGTCATTCCTCCCGCTCTGTCCCTTCTCTCCACCTTCCCACACTGCCTCCTGGAATCCTGAGGTGGATTTAAGTGGCACTCAGATGCAGGTAGATGGTGTGCAGTGATCTCCTTAGCCTCATGTCCCCAGGCTTCACCTGCTTCTCTCCTTTCTGTCCTCCCTTGCCTGTGCATGCCAGCTATTAACAATAATTGCAGTAGCCAGTTAATCGATCAATTGCATTTATTCATTCAATTATATTTATTGAGTGCTTACTGTGTGCAAAGCACTGTACCAAGCACTTGGGAGAGTATAATAATAATAATAATAATAATAATAATAATGGCATTTATTAAGTGCTTACTATGTGCAAAGCACTATTCTAAGCACTGGGGAGGTTACACCGTGGGACTCACAGTCTTCATCCCCATTTTACTGATGAGGGAACTGAGGCACAGAGAAGTGAAGTGACTTGCCCAAAGTCACACAGCTGACAATTGGCAAAGCCAGGATTTGAACCCATGACCTCTGACTCCCAAGCCTGTGCTCTTTCCACTGAGCCATGCTGCTTCCCATGAGCCATGCTGCTTCCCATATCATGTAACAGGGTTGGTAGACCTGTTCTCTGACCACTTCATGCTTACAATATAGAATCGTTAAGTGCTTACTATGTGTTAAGCACTGTGCTAAGCAGTGAGCAATCAGATCAGACACAGTTTACTCCCTAAAAGGGGCTCATTGTATAAGGGGAAGGGATGACAGGTTTTGAATCACCTTTTTAAAGATGAGAAAGCTGAGGCAGAGAGAACTTAAGGGACAAGTCCAAGGCTACCCAGCAGATAAATGGCAGAGTCAGTCAGTCATTCAGTTGTATTTACTGAGCATTTACTGTGTGCAGAACACTGTACTAAGTGCTTGGGAGAATGCAGTACAACAATAGACACATTCCTTGCCCACAGTGAGCTTACAGTCTAGAGGAGATGCAGGATTAGAAACCAGTCAGTTGCTTTTTTCACTAGGCCACCCTGTTGTGATGTTGGGTCTGGCCCAGGATCACAGGTCCCAAAATGGAAGCCTGCTGGGCTCACCCTGGTTCAGATGTTCCCATTTCATAGGGTCTCAGGCCAGGGGGTCTGCAACACCCTGCACTGGGGCCCCTGCAAATCTTAGGCCAGAGCAGTCCACGCAGAGTTGGGCCAGCGAATTCAGCCCCCATCCCACCTGGACCAAGGCTGGAAATCATGGGTCTGGGCCAACTCTAAGTGGGCTGTGACTTCCTCCTGTTCCTGGAGTCTGGGGATCAGGAAGGACCCCAGGCCTCAGGCCAGTTTCCTGCTCAAGGGAAGGGACTGTTATGAAATCAGCTCTGAGGTTGAAAGGCAGAGACAGATGGGTGGCCCCTTACCCTGGGTGGGGCCTTCTAGCCAGGACCCGGCCCACCCAAGTGAGTCTAGTAGGTCAAACCCATCCTGGTGGACTTGCATCATGCGACCTTCAAACCTGTTAGTCTATAATCAATCGATAGATAGATCGATTGTATTTATTAAGCACCTACAGTATGCTGAGTACTGTACTAAGCACTTGGGAGAGTGTATTTTAACAGTTGGTAGACACATTCCCTGCCCACAACAAGCTTACAGTCTAGAGGGGCTAGCCTCTGGTTTTGGTCCACAAGGTTCTGTTTCCTAAGTATCTCCCATACACATACACCCAGGACCCAGTGGCAGGGTGTATGAACCAATCAAAAAATCAGTGGTATTTATTGAGCAGAACACTGTACTAAGTGCAAAGGAGACTATAGTATAACAGAGCTGATAGATAAAATCCTGGCCCACACCCTCCTACTTAGACTGTGAGCCCCATGTGGGATAGGGATTGGGTCTGACCTGATTAATTTGGATCTGCTCCTGGGCTTAAAAGAGTACTTGGAACATAGTAAATTCCTAACAAATGTAATAGTAATAATAATCATCTTATAGACTAGCTAGCTCCCAGTTTTCTGCCAGCCTCCTGGAGCTTATTAGCATTGTGGTATAAATTTTCAGTCAGTGGGAGCTGTTTGGAAGCGGTGATTGGGGAGTACCCCTCCCTCCTTCTCTTTGTTGTACCACTCCAATCTCTATAGTGGGGGAAAAGTCTTCCTTTCTCTGTGTATTATCGTGCATTCAGTGCTCAGGGAAAGTGACATTTGAGAAGAGCCAGACTTTTTTCTTTTTTTACTATTGGCAGGTTGGGAGTGTGTCTAGAGAAAGAAAGGACAATCAATCAATCAGTTAATAGTATTTATTAAGCACTTACTGTTTTCAGAGCATTGTGCTGAGTGCTTGGAGAGAGTACAATAGAGTTAATACAGTTAACTACAATAACAATTAATAAATATTAACTACAATAGAGTTAGTTAATAGAATTATTTAAGTTAGAGAAGCAGCATGGCTTAGTGGATACAGCACAGCCTGGGAGTCAGAAGGTCATGAGTTCTAATCCCGATTCCGCCACTCGTCTGCTATGTGACTTTGGGCAAGTCACTTCACTTCTCTCTGACTCAGTTACCTCATCTGTAAAATGGGGTTTGAGACTGTGAGCCCCACTTGGGACAGGGACTGGGTCCAATCTGATTTGCTTGTATCCACCCCAGCGCTTAGAACAGTTCCTGGCACATAGTAAGTGCTTAACAAATACCATGATAATAATTATTGGTAGTAGTAGTAATAGTCCCCGCCCTCAAGGAGCTGACAAGCTGTTCTGTGCAAAGCACTGTACTAAGCCCTTGATAGAATAGAGTTAGTAGATATACTATCTGCCCACAAGAAACTGACAATCTAGTCTGTGCACAGCACTTTACTAAGTGCTTGGGACAATACAGTAGAGTTAGTAAAGAACGGCACTTAAGGAACTGACCGTAGACCGTGGCACTGGGAGTCAAAAGGACCTGGGTTCTATTCCCAGCTCCACCCCATGTCTGCAATGTGACCTTGGGCAAGTCACCTAACTTCTCTGGGCCTCAGTTACCTCATCCGTAAAACGGGGACCAAGAGTGGAGCAGGGACCGTGTCCAACCTAATTAACTTGTATCTACCCCAGCGCTTAGAACAGCGCTTGCCACATAGTAAGCATTTAACAAGTACCATTATTATCATTATTATTATTGTATAGAAGACCTTTGCTCCATTCATTCATTCATTCATTCAATCATATTTATTGAGTGCTTACTGTGTGCAGGGCACTGTACTAAGCGCTTGGGAAGTACAAGTTGGCAACATATAGAGTCGGTCCCTACCCAACAGCGGGCTCACAGTCTAGAAGGGGGAGACAGACAACAAAACAAAACATGTAGACAGGTGACAAAGTCGTCAGAACAAATAGAATTAAAGCTATTTTACAGCTAATCCCTGTAAAATGGGGCTTAATAATAATAATAATAATGCCATTTATTAAGCACTTACTATGTGCAAAGCACTGTTCTAAGCGCTGGGGAGGTTACAAGGTGATCAGGTTGTCCCACGGGGGGGCACACAGTCTTAATCTCCATTTTACAGATGAAGTAACTGAGGCACAGAGAAGTGAAGTCACTTGCCCAAAGTCACACAGCTGACAATTGGCGGAGCCGGGATTTGAACCCATGAACTCTGACTCCAAAGCCCGTGCTCTTTCCACTGAGCCACGCTGCTTATTATTATTATTATTATTATTACTACTACTACTACAACTGGTACTACTATTACTACCTCTAATCATACTCCTATTGTTACTATAGTTGTTACTACTACTGTTACTACTATTAATACTACCACTGCTGTTACTATTATGAAAGAGAAAACACCAATCACATACCTCCCCCCTCAAGTCTTCCCAAAGCGATCCTTTTCCCAGAAAAAGCAAAGCCTCCTTCTTTGGGAGAGTGTTGGGGAAGTGGGTTGGGTGAAAGGGGGGTTGAAGAACAGCAAACCAACAAACCCTGGAGATCACCACTGGCATAAGTTAAATCCAACATCAAAGCAGAGTGTTCAAAGACCCCCTGTCTTCTTCCTGGAAAAGACAGATTGTCACTTTGATTAAGGGACTGGAACAAGAGAGAAAGGAGAGAGAGGGTGAGAGAGGAGTTTTCATTTTCCAGCATGCCTCCCTTTGCCATCCAAACTTGCCATTTAAACTTGGGGGTTTAAAGGAAATAAGGCAGATAAAGCCAGTGTAAAGTAAGTTAGAATGGAATAATGAATTATTTAAAGGGGAAGAAAAAGTAACCGTGTGCTTGGAAAAAAAAATGGGAAAAGCTATTATTGAAATGTCAGAACAAATAGTCAGTTTGATCTGCATTAATATGACAAATACTAATATATTCATTCCCCCTGGTATTGCCGGGTTATAACAGGGGTACAACTGCAACCACTTGCTTACAGTAATCAGGTCAGAACGGCTTTCAGGAGCCTCAGAAGAAGGGCAAAGCAGTCTGGGCTATGTTATCCAAACCTGCTGTGCAAAGCTCTGTGTGACTGCCCTCCTCTCCCTGCAGTCGATATGAACCCCAGACTCTCTGGGTTGGCTAAACTGTGACTCTGAAGATTCAAAGAGCCGGAGAGATTCCTACATGGTAAGGAGATGGGATGCGGAAACACTGACTAGTAATGGAGCGGGGAGCAGTGGGGCCTGGGGGAAAAGGCATGCCCCTATGTTCTAATCCTGGCACTGTCACTTGCCCGTAGTGTGATCTTTTGTAAGTGACTTAAGTCTTGGTTTTCTCCTTTGTAAAATGGGGCTTCAATACCTGTTGGGAATTATAATAATTATCATTTTAAATAGTATTTGTTAAGCACTTACTACGTGCCAGGCAGTGCACTAAGCACTAGGGTAGGTGCAAGATAATTAGGTTGGACACAGTCCGTGTTCCATATAGGGCTTACAGCCTGAATCCCCATTTTACAGATGAGGTAACCGGAGGCACTGAGAAGTGAAATCTCTTGCTCAAGGTCATGCAGCAGACAAGTGGTGGAGCCAGGCCCATGTTCTTTCTAGTAGGCCACACGGCTTCTCTATCTGTTAAGCACTTCTTGTGTCAAACATTGTTCTAAATGTTGGAGTAGATACAAGTTAAAATGGTCCCTGTCCCATATGGGATTCATAATCTAAGCGGGAGAGAGAACAAGTTCCGAATCCCCATTTTGCAAATGAGGAAACTGAGGCACAGAGAAGTGAAATAACTGCTTCCTTTCCTGTTTAGTCTGTGAGCCCTATGTGGAACACAGACTCCAACCTGCATAGCTTGTGCCTATTCATTCATTCATTCAATCGTATTTATTGAGTACTTACTGTGTGCAGAACACTGTACTAAGCGCTTGGGAAGTACAGGTTGTCTATGCTGGTCTTTGACCCAGAGCAAGCATTTAACAAATAACACTATTATTAGAGTGACTATTTTTCTGTTTTTGAGCCAGCCTGCCCTTGTCCTTAGCATCGGTACCTTGGCATGGGGTACCTTTAGTGGCAGATGTGTGTTTTTATTCTCAGCACCCAGCCTCCCTCTGTTTTGGCTCCTGCTGCCAAGTGCTGTGGCTCGGAAGCAGCGCCTGTGCTCAAAGGAACATGGGAGGGGAATCAGGAAATTCCGCAATCAGTGGGGTTGAGTCAGGTTTGGAGTCCTCCCATCTTTGGAAGACGGAAAGGAAGAGGAAGGGGGGAAGGTGATGGGGCTAAGAAGAGCAGGGATCACTGGAATGTAATCAGCCCTTACCCTGATGTCATGGGTTCGTATCCCGGCTCTGCCACATGTCTGCTGTGTGACCTTGGGCAAGTCACTTCACTTCTCTGAGCCTCAGTTACCTCATCTGTAAAATGGGGATTAAGACTGTGAACCCCACGTGGGACAGCCTGATCACTTTGTATCCCCCCCCTAGTGCTTAGAACAGTGCTTTGCACATAGTAAGCGCTTAACAAATGCCAGCATTATTATTATTATTTTCCTTATCCCTTTTGACCCTCACCTAAATCCTAGCTTTGCTGACCCTCTTTAAAGACTATCAGGCAGAGTTCAGTCCTCTAATCTGTAAACTCATTATGTGCAGGGAACGTACCTCCTAATTCTGTTGTACTCTCCCAAGTGCTCGTAAAGTGCTCTGCACATAGTCATCACTCAACAAAAACCCTGATTGATTGATTGAGGGAAGGGATGGAGAGAGGGCTTGAAATAGCTGAACTTTCATCCATTCATTCATTCAATCATATTTATTGGGCACTTATTGTGTGCAGAGCACTGTACTAAGAGCTTGGGAAGTACAAGTTGGCAACGTACTCAGATGATCCCTACCCAACAATGGGCTCACAGTCTAGAAGGGGGAGACAACACAATGAAACAAGTAGACAGGTGTCAAAACCATCAGAATAAATAGAATTATAGCTATATGCCCATCATTAATAAAATAGAGTAGTAAATATGTACAAGGAAAATTAATAAAGTAATAAATATGTACAAATATATACAAGTGCTGTGGGGAGGGGAAGGGGGTAGGGCTGAGGGAGGAGGGGGGACGATGGGGAGGGGAAGAGGAAGAGGAGGAGGAGAGGAAAAAGGGGGCTCAGCCCTTGGTTCTCTCTTCTGCTGTTGATTTGAATGGAGGTCTGGCTGTACCTGGTCCACTGGGCAATTCCTGAGATTCCAAGACTATGGCTTCTATGGATTGGTGACAATCTATATGTTGTCTTAGAGGTTGAGGTTAGAGGCAGGACAAAGTCTCTGCTCACCACTCCAGCTCAGCTCCTCCCTGGAAAAGGGGGAAAAGTGAAATTGATCCAATAATCCATCAGTAGTATTTATTGAGCCCATACTATGTGCACCAGGGAAATAACCCAACAGCAACCCCCAACTGGAGGCATAGTTTGACCCTAACTAAACCCAAGTCTATTTAGGGAAGGGGAGGGGAGAAGCTTTGGGGTTCTCTAGTCTGTGAGGCTGATCTGGGAGATTTTCATTAATCGATCAGTGGTGTTTATTGAGCACCTCTTAGGACAGAGCACTATTCTGAATGCTTGGGAGAGCACAATTGTTATATTGTACTCTCCCAAGTGCACTTAGGTACATATCTATAAACTGCATGTTCTACATTATTTATATTAATGTCTGTCTCCCCTTCAAGACCGTATGCTCACTGTGGGTAGGGAATGTATCTACCAACTCTGTTGTGTCAAACACTCCCAGGTGCTTAGTACAGTGCTCTGCCCATAATAAGTGCTCAGTAAATACCATTGGTGGATTGACTGACTGAATGACTTACAGTCTGGCGGATCAGTGGGCTCCAGAGGTACCTCTCTTGTCCCATTCGCCGTTTCCAAATTCAGCTGGGAATGCTTTCCCTGGACTGGTTGGGTTACCCCTGCTAAACCTGAGGGTTTGGATTATTTATTCTGCCTTCACGGCTTCTAACTCCTTCCCCATCTTCAACCTCTTCAGAGACAAGACAAAATGCCCACTTTATTGGGACTATCAGCTGCTCCAAGCATCCCCCAGAGCCCCCCGACCCGGGTGGTGGGAATGCACACACTCTTAGCCTCCTCTGAGGGCAGAGACCCAGTGGACAGGGAGTCAATTGGCCATTGGGGGCTCCGGCAGCACCCTGGGGTCCTGGAGTGGTTTCGGCCTACCCCCGAATGCCTATGGTGGGCTGGGCCCCCCAGAGAGTCAGGTGCAGCTGGGCATGGGCTTGGATTTTTATGGTGGGGGGGAGTCTGGAGGGTGGGGCATTTTCTGTTCTTCCCTCAGGGTCTGGATCAGCTTGGGGGGTGGTCACAGAAGGGTCTGAGTCCAGGGTAGGAAGTGGAGAGACCAGCCCTTTTGGGGCCTCAGGGATCCTCACGGCTCCATGGGGGGACAAGAACTTGTCAGCCTGGGAAGTTCTGCCTGTTAGACTTGAGCATCCTTTGCAACCTCCACGATCACCGCTAAACAACCAGTGAAGCCACCCTAGACTCGGTCAATGGGAATCCACACGTCATTCTGGGATGCTGATGGCAGTCAACCACTGTGCTTAGGTCTGAAAGAGTCCGAGAAGCATCATGGCCTAGTGGAAAGAGTACAGGACTTAAATCATGGAGACCTGGCTTCTAATCCTTGCTCTGCCACTTCTCTGCTGTGTGGCCAGGGGCAAGTCACTTAACTTCTCTGTGCTTCAGTTACCTCATCTGTAAAATGGGGATTAAGACAGCGAGACCCATGTGGGAAATGGACTGTATTCATTCATTTAATCGTATTTATTGAGCACTTACTGTGTGCTCAATAACTGTACTAAGCACTTGGAAAGCACAATTTGGCTCCAACCTGATTAGCTTGTATGTACCCTGTGCTTAGTACAGTGCCTGGCACATAGTAAGCACTTAATAAATGCCATTCAAAAATCTGTTCTCTAGCTGTAAAATATGTATCAAGTAGCTCTTATCCTTGCCTTTTAGACTGTAAACCCCCTATGGGACAGGGATTGTGCTTGATCTGATTTTATTGTATCTACTCCAGTGCTTGGTACAAATTAATTACTGTTATTATTGAGAGCTTGGGGCTTTGTCTGTGAGCTCAGGGAAGACTAAAGGGTGCCAGCCATAATTTTCAGGATGGAACAGTCCAGTGGTAATCTTGCAAGCTGTATATCAGGGCTCTATCTTGCCCTCTCTTTCCTCCTCCTGAAGCCCACCCTCTTCCTCCTTCTGCTCCTCATGCTGGCCCAAAGGATTCTGGCAGCTTCCACCTCACCTCTGCCACAGGATCAGTTAGAACGGTGACCTTCAGCCCTGGGCCCAGAGGACGCAGATGGAGACTGGAGATGGAGGATCAGAGCTAAAAATAATATAAGAGAGTGAATTTTGGAAATCCTCTCCCTCCAAATGGGGAGAGCTGGCAGGGAAGGGAGGTGGGGTGTGACCCAGGAAGCCCTTTGGCTGAAGCATTTATCGGTTCAAAACCGATGACAGGGACGCTTTCACTTGGGCTCAGGGACCTCGGGCATGAGGCGGTGTGTCCAGGCGACTGCCCAACTTCTCAATTATGGGAATGTGTGTTCCTCATTATTGATGCATTTATTTCCTCTGGAGGCATTCCAGAAGGGGGACGAGCCAGCTGGGAATGGCCACATCAGCCTCAGACGGTAGCAGCAGCAGGAAATCCTGGGGCCCAGATGCTTCATGTCTCTCTCTGCCCTAGGAATCAATCATTTTGCATCGCCTATTGGAATCGAACCCACACATTCACAGCCCCATGGGCAATGAAGTCAAATGCCATATGATTCTGATAATAGTATTTGTTAAGCGCTTACTGTGTGCCAAACACTGAACTAAGTGGAAGAGTAGATACAAGATAATCAGGTTGGACTCACTCCCTGTCCTACATGGGATCACAGTGTAAGTAGGAGGGAGAACAGGGATCAAATTTCCATTTTATTCATTCAATCGTATTTATTGAGCACTTACTGTGTGCAGAGCACTCTACTAAGCGCTTGGGAAGTACAGGTTGGCAACATATTGAGTCTGTCCCTAACCAACAACGGGCTCACAGTCTAGAAGGGGTTTTACAGGTAAGGCAACTGAGGCACAGAGAAGCGAAGTGAATTGTCCAAAGTGACACAGCAGGCCAATGGCAGAGCCAGAATTAGAATCCAAGTCCTCTGATGCCCAGGTCTGTGCTTTTTTCACCAGGCCAAAATAATAATAACAAGAGTAATAATAATTATGATAATTATGGTATTTGTTCAGCACCTACTATGTGTCAAGCACTGTTCAAAGCACTGGGATAGATACAAACTAATGTTAGGACACAGTCTCTGTCCCACCTCTAACTAGAAGGGCGAACAGGTGATGAATCCCCATTGTACAGTTGAGGAAACTGAGACGTAGAGAAATTGAGTGACTTGCCCAAGGTCACCCAGCAGGCACATGCAAAGAAGCATGGTCTCGTGCAAAGAGCCTGGGCCTGACAGGTCAAGAGGACCTGGGTGCTAATCCCAGTTCCACCTCTTGTCTGCTGCGTGACTTTAGACAAGACACTTCTCTTCTCGTACCTCCTCTGTAAAATGGGTATTAAGTCTATGATCCCTGTGTGGGACCAGGACTGGGTTCAACCCAATTATCTTGCATC
The DNA here is from genome assembly GCF_015852505.1 of Tachyglossus aculeatus. Classification (NCBI taxonomy): domain Eukaryota; kingdom Metazoa; phylum Chordata; class Mammalia; order Monotremata; family Tachyglossidae; genus Tachyglossus; species Tachyglossus aculeatus. The sequence goes on from NC_052091.1 coordinate 14,022,233, forward strand.
TACCCCAGTGCTTAGTACAGTACCCGACAAATGTAAACAATTAACAGAGAGTATTGAAAAAAGGAAACATGGTGGCACTGAGATTAGAATACCAGGTCTTCTGAATATCATGTTCACACTCTTTTCACTAGGGCATGCTACTTCTAGGCCATGCCTGACACGGATGAACCCAGAAAGTGTGGGGTACATGCGATGCATAAAATCCTTATGACACAGTAAAGAGCCTTGAGTTTTTCTCTCCCACGACCCCTCCCTTGCCCCCCAGTTCTGCTCATGGTTGTTTTCCTGGTGCTCTGATGGAATGGACTCAGGCTGGTTGAAGACAAGACGGTGACTTCATGAAATAGGTGGAAATAGATGGAAGATTCCCATTGCAGTCATCCTTGGGCCATTAGCTAGTATGTTCTTGTAAGACTCCTTTTCCATCTACTATATTCTCCCAAGTGCTCTATACAGAGTAAATAGACACTCAAAAAAATAGTATTTACTGAGCACTTACTGTGTACAGAGCACTGTACTAAGTGCTTGGGGGAGTATAATAGTAATAATAATAATAACAATAATAATGGTATTTGTTAAGCACTTACTATGTGCCAGTCACTGTACTAAGCACAAGGGTGGATACAAGCAAATCGGGTTGGTCCCTGTCCTTTGTGAGGCTCACAATCTCTATAAAGTTAGTAGTAATTATCTCTGCCCTGAAGGAGCTTAAAATCCAGTGGGGAAGAAAGACATGAAAATGAATTATAGGTAGGAGAAGAAACCAACTGTAGAAACTTGAACATAAGTGCTATGAGGTTGGAGAAAAGGGTTAAAACCTAGGCTATTTGGCGATACAGACTCAAATACATGGGTGATTGCAGTGGGAAGGGTAATAGGATAGGGAGATAATAATAATAATGATTGCATTTATTAAGCACTGACTATGTGCAAAGCACTGTTCTAAGCACTGGGGAGGTTACAAGGTGATCAGGTTGTCCCATGGGGGGCTCACAGTCTTAATCCCCATTTTACAGATGAGGGAACTGAGGCACAGAGAAGTTAAGTGACTTGCCCAAAGTCACACAGCTGACAATTGGCGGAGCTGGGATGAGAGATCAGGCAGGGAAGATGTCATTTCAGAGGGGCTTTGAAGATGGGAAAGAGTGTTGTTTTGTTCTGTTATGGAGGGATTTCCAGACAGTGGGGAAGAGCTTGAGTAAGGGATTGCTGGTGATAGAATAAAGTAATTTCTTTCCAGTTGGGATGAGACTATATTGCTGTCTCTTTTTTACAGGAGGGGAAACTGAGGCCCAGCCAGTAAGCAGTAGGTAGGGAGCATCCTCTGCAAGCAGAGCATTGTACTAGGTGCTCTGGAGGATGAGAAGGAAGAACGAAATGCCACCTTTGGTCAGTGGAGAAAACTGGCTGTCCTTGTGTCTGGGGGATGTGCTTCCCCAACCATAAACCTCTCTGTCCCTTTTCTCTCCCTGTTCCCATCACTGCCCTACCATCCTTCCCTCTAACCCTGGTCAGGGCGCAGGACTCCTTCTTCATAAAACAGATGGCACGCAACCAAAACAGCTGAGCAGAGAACCTGTCCCTACCCTGGGCTGTTTGTAATCACTGAAGGGGAGTAATTACCGTGACCTTAATTGGCTGTCTGCAGTCCTGTGGCCCATTTAGTAATAAATACTGCACACTTAGGAGCAGGATGAGATGTTATGGTTCTGAGCAGCTTCCTCCCCCAACATCTTCCCCCTCCTCCACTTCCTCCTTTCATTCTTCCCCCATCTTTCCCTTGCTCTTTACTCTCCTCCTTTCAGGCCTGAACCAGCCAACCAAGAGAGGTGATGCAGAGCTGGGAGGGGAGGGTCTCCGGTGAGTTAGCCGAGGTTATCAAGTCCTGTTTGGTCCCTAACCTCTCTGATGCCCACGTCTCCATCCTCTCCAACCAGACCTCCCGGTCACCCCCAGAGTCAAACGGCCAGCTGGTCGACCCCCGCACTGTCTCCGATGTCTCCTCCTTGGCTTCTCCCCTTCCGAAGCCCTTCCAAAGCTCCCGTTCATTAGAGGAGAGGCAGGCAGTGTGATGCCAATTACTCACAGTTTTAGGCTGCCTCGAAACCCACCCCGGACTGGTAATAGCTATTAAGTGAGGGTGCGACCTTAACTACATGCCATTCCATTAAGTTTCAAGTTGATATATAACTGGAGCAAATTGAATTCCAGCTGCTATCCCGTCTAACATTTGTTACATTCCAACGCCTGCTCTTTTGTTTTTGAGTCAATAGCTATTGCTTTCGAGAAATATGGATTATTAGAATTTATAGCTCGTCCAGTGCGTCTTTTCAAACACTCATATCCTTTTATCATTCTTTGTGTTGTTGCTCTGGCCCTCGCAGCCTGCGTTCCTTCAGTTTTCAGCACCTGGGACACTCGCCACTTGTGCTAAATCAATAGTGCTTGTCGTCATTGCTTTAATATACACAACCATTTGTGTGATGCATGAATTGCAGAAGGTTTTCTACCCGCAATTGCCATTTATTCCGCTCGCAATTGCCTGCTTGCCCTCCCCGTGCTAGCTGACTTGCCCACTCTTTGGAAGGAACACAAAAATCTACATTTAAATCCATTTAAATGTAGATTTTCCTCAGACAGGGGTTGGGCTTGTGTTCTCATCCCCGGGAGAGTGGTGTCGTTGCAGCCATGGCATTATTTCAGTAAAACAAGTGGTATTTTGGGTTCCCTATTTATTCAACGACTGGGGACAGGTTAGAGTATATGCAGTTGGGCATGCTAAAGCGACAGGAACCCTTCCCGGAAACCCCGCTCTCTAGACACGAGACAGACGGCCACCCTGGAGTCATCGACATTACTCTGCTGTCCGATTAGTCCCCAGGCCTGCTCCTGCCTCCGTCACCAAATTGCTCCGTGGCTTTGGGAGAGTCACTCAACTTCTCTGGGCTTTGGGTGGCAGGCGCTAAAAGAAAGCACAAGTCCTGAAGGGATCCAGGGAGAAGGCATGCCGATGACCAGATTAGACCTTGCAAAGGGCTCTGGGCTTCTGCCACAAAGGGCTTAGAGAACCAGGCCACAGAGCAAAGTCTGTGGAGACCTTCACTAGAGGGAGGTTTTCATATTTAGTGGGACAGGTACTTAATCATTACTTCTGGAGCTCCCTGTTTCAGCCCGCTCAGCCTGACTGAATGCAGGTGGTATGGTGTGAGTTCTATCTCACCTCCTCACCGCTCCACCTCTGTTGGGGGTTTCTGAGCTTTTTCTGAGCCATGGGCATCTTCAAAATCTTACTACTAATAATAATCATAGTGACATTTGTTAAGCGTGTACTGTGTGTCAAACACTGCACTAAAAGCTGGGGTAATAATAATAATAATGGTATTTGTTAAGTACTTACTATGTGCCCAGCACTGTTCTAAGCACTGGGGGGGTTACAAGGTGATCAGGTTGCCCCACGTGGGGCTCACAGTCTTAATCCCCATTTTACAGATGAGGTAACTGAGGCACAGAGAAGTGAAGCAGCATGGCTCAGTGGAAGGAGCCTGGGCTTTGGAGTCAGAGGTCATGGGTTCAAATCCTGGCCCCACCACCTGTCAGCTGTGTGACTTTGGGCAAGTCACTTCACTTCTCTGGGCCTCAGTTCCCTCATCTGTAAAATGGGGATGAAGACTGTGAGCCCCCCGTGGGATAATCTGATCACCTTGTAACCTCCCTAGCGCTTAGAACAGTGCCTTGCACATAGTGCTTAATAAATGCTATTATTATTATTAAGTGGCTTGACTAAGGTCATACAGCTGACGAGTGGTGGGGTTGGGATTCGAACCCATGACCTCTGACTTCCAAGCCCATGCTCTTTCCACTGAGCCACATTAAGATAATCAGTTCCCATATGGGGCTCAAGGCCCAAGTAATAATAATAATAATTATGGTACTTGTTAAGTGCTTACTATGTGTTAGGCACTGTTCTAAGCACTGGAGTAGATACAAGTTAATCAGGTTGGACATTTTCCCGTCTCGTATGGGGCTCAAACTCTTAATCCCCATTTTACAGATGAGGTAACTGAGGGATGGAAAAGTGAAGTGATTCGCCCAAGATCACACAGCAGACAAGGGGTGAAGCCGGGATTGGAACCCATGACCCTCTGACTCCTAGGTCCCTGCTCTATCCACTAAGTCATGCTGCTTAGGAGGGCAAACAAGGTATTGAATCCCCGTTTTGCCAATGAGGGATCTGAGGCACAGAGAAGTTAAGTGATTTCCCCAAGTTCTCATGGCAGACAAGTTGTAGAGCTGGAATTAGCACTCAGGTTCTCTGACTCTCTGGCCCAAGCTCTTTCCCCTAGGCCACACTGCTTCCCTTAACTTCTCCATTCTTACTCCGTTTTCTTCTCCCTTCATTTCTTCCCGCTATTCCCGTAAGCTTGGGGTTAGAGCGGGTGGAATTGAAAACACTGGAAAATGCTAGTGTGAATGGAACATTCAGGGCCAACCTCTTCCCATCCTTCCCACCAAGAAGAAGCAGGAAATAACCCCAAAAGAACTTCCCGAGGGAGCAATATCCCGTAAGCCCTTCTGCCTGGTCACCATCTGTAATCTGGGCTGTTGTAGGACTCCCAGTAGTTTTCATCCTTGTGCCTTTAACCTCTTTCCTGCCCCGACATTAGGCCAAACTAATAGGGGATTAATTCGCTTTGGTGTGGAGGAATATAGCAGAGGAAGGAGGTGGCAAATGCCTGTGCCGAGATTCTGTGAGAAGAATTTAAACACACGTTTGAATTGCTGAATCCCATCCATTAGATTAGCCGAGGAGCCAGTGTTCTGGGAAGATTTATGCCGCCATTCTCTTTTGGGCAGGAACCGAGATGTACCGGGGTATCTTTAATTTTTGCTTAGGGCTTTATAGGTAAAAATTGCTTGAAGCTCTAATTGCCTTATACAACCCAATTAAGGTAGCAAAACCTTAACAGACTTTAGTAAGTTACCTAGCAGTGTGGGTGGCATCAGTGTATTTTTAAAAATATAAATGCGACTGAATATAAAGATTATTTACATTCCCGAGTGAAGCTGCCAAACAGTTTTTAAGTGCCCGTTAACGGCATTTCTCTCTCTCTCCTCTCTTTCTCTCCCTCAGTGATAAGGGGCCATAAACAAGACTGACACATTTATAATAACCTTTTCTTTCCTTTCCCTTTCATCCTCTCTTTCTCTCCTGATTCAAGCTGCTCTCTCACATGCTGTGTCAGATAATTTTTTTATTATTCTGCCATTAACTGGGTATATAGAGTTTGGATGGAGAAAAATAAAACGTCCAATCATTTTTGGGGAAGTTTTGTTTTTCAGCTGCAGCAGCAGCTGTTCAAATGCCACTAGCAGATATTAGGCTTTAAAACTTTTTTTCCTTCTCTTTTTTTTTTCCTCCCACGTCTACCCTTCGAAAGGTCATCTTGAGGGATACATTTGAGGCAGGCTTGGGTCATTCACTGCCCCCCACACCCCCCAATCCTATTACCCCCTACAGACCCAAAAAGGGCTCCTTGAAAATCAATGGAGTCAATCCATCAATGGTATTTATTGAGCACATACTGTGAAAATGGGAACGAGGTTAAAGCATTGATTAAAAAAGGTTATTAAAAAAATTTAACGTCTTCCATCAAACAGCATGGGTTTTAAAAGGCCCTTGGTACTCAGAAACGTCAGTGACAGGTAACTCACTCCACTGATTCTGTCTTTGCCTATTTAGCACGAGTGCGGAGAGGGCACCAGTGCGGAGAGGGCACCAGTGGTCCAGTTTTAACCTGAACAGTCCAGTTTTCAGCTGAGCTGTCTCCTGTCTGGTGAAGTTGGGGCACCAGATTCCCTCCTTCTGCCTCTGGGCCGGCAGTCGTGATCTATGCCCTCTTCTAGAGGGACCTGGGTGGAAAAGAAAAAAGCTCCGGAGAAAGTTGGGGCCAGGACTCCCCTGTAAACACATTCTATGTCCGGAGAACTTGGCATACTTCCCTGCAATGGTGTGCCTGGCATTGTTACATTCATTGCGTGATGCTGTGTGCCTGGCCCATGTATGTGATGTCACGTATGTCTCTGTGTCCTTTGTTCTTGGGCACCTTCAATGGCTGCCCTAAAAGGGGGCAAAGGTTTAATTCCTGCTGGATCTGACCTGGTGACTGGGGCACCAGAGGACTTGCACACTGAAGGTTGGCTTTTTTTTTTTTTTGGCTCTGGAGGCCCTGGGTTGAGCTGTGAGTGTTTTATCAATCATCATCAACGTCATCGTCATCATCAGCAGCAGCATCATGAAAATAGTAACAATGAATAAGCAGCGAGGAAAGAGCGTGGACCTTGGATTCAGAGAACCTGAGTTCTAATCCTGGCTCTGCTGCTTGCCTACTGTTAGATCTTGGGCAAGCTACATAATTTCTCTGGGCCTCAGTTTCCTCATCTATTAGATCTTACTTTAGCTACGAGCCTCATTTGGGCAAGGGACTGTGCCCAATCTAATTATCTTGTATCTACTTTAGCACTTGGTACGGTGCTTAGCACATAGTAAATATTTAACAAGTATCATTATTATTATTGTTATAATTATATAACAATATGAGAAGCAGCATGGCTTAGTGGAAAGAACCCGGGCTTGGGAGTTGGAGGTCATGGGTTCTAATCCCGGCTCTGCCATTTGTCATCTGTGTGACTCTGGGCAAGTCATTTAACTTCTCTGTGCCTCAGTTACCTCATCTGTCAAATGGGGATTAAGACTTTGAGCCCCAAGTGGGACAACCTGATAACCTTGTATCTACCCCAGCGCTTAGAACAGTGCTTGGCACATAGGAAGCGCTCAAAAAATACCATCATTATTATTATTACTATTATTACCATAATATATTACTACCATAATCATAATTGTGGTATTTTTAAATGCTTACATGCCAAACACTGTATTAATCACTGGGCTAGATACAGAATGATCAAATCATTGCCCCTAGGCCACAAGTAGCAGTGTGGCCTAGCAGAAGAAACACAGGCCTGGGAGTCAGGTGACCTGGGTTCTAATCCCACCTTGCCACTTTACTGTTGTGAGACCTTGGGCAAGTCATTTCACATCTCTGTTCCTCAGCCTATCTGATAAATGGGGCTAAAATATCTGTTCTCCCTCCCCCTTGCCAGATGGAAAGTCCCACGTGGGACAGAGACTGTCTGATCTAATTGCCTTTATCTTCCCCAATGCTTATCACATTGCTTGCCAGATAGTAAATGCTTAACAAATAGCCCAGTTATTAAAGTCTCTATTATTCCTCAATGGAGCAGGCTGGTGCCTCTGAACTGCATTGGATGAAGGTGTAAGGCTGGCATTATCTGATGGCACAGACATCTCAGGTGATGCTTTCCAGCTCCTGGTCCACCTGCCCAGGAGGCTGTCCATTCTGAAACCTGGACAAATGGTCAGTCATTCAATAATAATACGGATAATAATAACTGTGGTATTTGTTAAGCACTTACTATGTGTCTAGCATTGTTCTAAGCACTGGGGTAGTTACAAGTTAATCAAGTCAGAGTCCCTCTCCCACATGGGGCTCACAGTCTAAGCAGGAGGGAGAACAGGCAGGGAATCCCCATGTTACAGATGAAGAAACTGAGGCACAGAGAGGTTAAGCGACTTGCCCAAGTTCACACAGCAGACAGGTGGCAGAGCTGGGAATAGAACTCAGGTCTTCTGATTTCCAGGTCAGTGCTCTTTTCACTAGGCCACTCCCCTAAGCCACCTCTCCTTCTTCCCCGGGGTAGAGATGAGATGGCCAGAGGGCACCGCCCATAATGGAGTCAGAGTTCTAAGAGCGAAGAATTTCTCCTCCATCTCAGTCACTTAATCAATGGTATTTATTCAGTGCTTACTGTGTGCAGAGCACTGAACTAAGCACTTGGGAGAATACAACAGAATTTGGCTTCAAGGATCTCCATCACCTCACCCCCTCCTACCTCACCTCCCTTCTCTCCTTCTCCAACCCAAGCCGCACCCTCCACTCCTCTGCCGTTAACCTCCTCACTGGGCCTCATTCTCACCTGTCCCACCATCCACCCCCCGCCCACATCCTTCCCATGCCTGAAATGCCTTCCCTCCACACATCCGCCAAACTAGCTCTCGTCCTCCCTTCAAAGCCCTACTGAGCACTCACCTCCCTCAGGAGGCCTTCCCAGACTGAGCCCCCTTTTCCCTCTCCTCCTCCCCCCGCCCCCCTCTGCCCTACCTCCTCCCCCTCGCCACAGCACTTGTATATATTTGTACAGATTTATTACTCTATTTTCCTTGTACATATATACTACTCTATTTTGTTAATGATGTGCATATAGCTATAATTCTATTTATTCTGATGTTTTTGACACCTGTCTACATATTTTGTTTTGTTGTCTGTCTCCCCCTTCTAGGCTGTGAGCCCATTGTTGGGTAGGAACCGCCTCTATATGTTGCCAACTTGTGCTTCCCAAGCGCTTAGTACAGTGCTCTGCACACAGTAAGCGCTCAATAAATATGATTGAATGAAAAAAGAGTGAACTGGTAGACATGTTCCCTCCCCATAAGGAGCTTACAGTCTGGAGAGGGAGACAGTCAAAGAAAGAAATTACAGGTGGGGAAAGTAGCTCAGTATGAGGAGATGTACAAAAGTGCTGTGGGGATGGGGTTGGGGTGAGTATGAAAGTGCTTAAGGGGTACAGGCCAAAGTGCACAGGCACAGAATGGAGGGTGAATAGAGTAGGGAAAGGAAAAGTTAGTGAGAGAAATGAGAAGTTATTTATTTATATTAATGTTTGTCTACCCCTCTAGACTGTAAGCTCGTTATGGGCAAAGTGTTTGCTAATTCTATTGCATTGTACTCTCCCAAGCGCTTAATACAGTCTTCTGCACATAGTAAGCACTCAATATCACTGATTGATTGACAGAAGGCTTCTTAGAAGGGATATGATTTTAGTAGAGCTTTGAAGATTGGTCAATCAATCATATTTATTGAGCACTGAGCAGTGTACTAAATCAATCAATCAATCGTATTTATTGAGCGCTTACTGTGTGCAGAGCACTGTACTAAGCGCTTGGGAAGTACAAGCTGGCAACATATAGAGACAGTCCCTACCCAACAGTGGGCTCACAGTCTAGAAGGGGGAGACAGAGAACAAAACCAAACATACTAACAAAATAAAATAAATGGAATAGATAGGTACAAGTAGAATAAATAGAGTAATAAATATGTACAAACATATATACATAGATACAGGTGCTGTGGGGAAGGGAAGGAGGTAAGATGTGGGGGATGGAGAGGGGGACGAGGGGGAGAGGAAGGAAGGGGCTCAGTCTGGGAAGGCCTCCTGGAGAAGATGAGCTCTCAGTAGGGCCTTGAAGGGAGGAAGAGAGCTAGCTTGGAGGATGGGCAGAGGGAGGGCATCCCAGGCCCGGGGGAGGACGTGGGCCGGGGGTCGATGGTGGGACAGGAGGGCTGAGTAGGTGCGAATGAGGTTGTCGTTAATGTAACTTGGTGATAACAAGGGCCTTTTTCCCGGGGTGGGGAGAGTCAGGACCGGACCGGGAAGGGGGGTTGGGGGGCACTATAAGGAAGGTCTCAAGTGGGGGGGTGGGGGGGTGGAAGCAGGGGGCATCTATGGCAGCGCTCAGAGGAGAGGAGCCTTCCGGGAGCAGCGGGGTCCATGCGGTGTGATTGATTGAGAGATGATTGAGAGAGTACAATATAAGATGGGGACAGTGTCTATCTCTCAGATAAAACACTCCAGCCAATTTCCTGGACTGCTCCAAACTAGAAATGTCTAGGCAGCAGGCTTTGTTGTCTGTTCAGTGGGTTTATGAAAAGAATTGTCCAGGCTGGTCTTCTGGCCATTTCGCTCCGAGAGAAATAGTCCAACAAACTCCAGGAAGAGAGAGCTTGACTGAGCTCCATCTAACGCCTGGCTCAGATCAATCAATCAATCAATCAATCGTATTTATTGAGCACTTACTGTGTGCAGAGCACTGTAGTAAGCGCTTGGGAAGTACAAGTCGGCAACACATACAGTCCCTACCCAACAGCAGGCTCACAGTCTAGAAAGGGAAGAGGAGGAAAGGGAGGAGGGAAAAAGAGGGGAAAGGAGGAGGGAAAAAGAGGGGAGAGGAGGAGGGAAAAAGAGAGGAGAGGAAAAGGGAGGAGGGGGAAAGGGAACACAGGGAAAGGGAGGAGGGAGGAAGGGGGAGGGGGAAAGGGGAGTGGGGGGGAAAGGGAGGAGGGGGAAAATAATAATGATGACATTTGTTAAGTGCTTACTATTCGCAGAGCACTGCTCTAAGCACTGGGGGGAATACAAGGTGATCAAGTTTTCCCACGTGGGGCTCACAGTCTTAATCAGCATGGCTCAGTGGAAAGAGCACGAGCCTTGGAGTCAGAGGTCAGGGGTTCCAATCCCGGCTCCACCAACTGTCAGCTGTGTGAACCTGGGCAAGTCACCTCACCTCTCTGGGCCCCAGTTCCCTCATCTGGAAAATGGGGATGAAGACTGTGACACAGATCCTGTTTGTGCCTCATCAGAGAACTCCAGCTGGCCTCAAGTCTGGTCTGTATCGGCACATCCAACATAGTAGAAACAGGAGAACACCTGGGTTCTAGTCCCAGCTCATTCTTTGAGCTGCACTGTGTCCTCTCCCTGGACCTCCACCTTCCCCTTGCCCAATCCCTTCAGTCAGTTGGGAGGGCTGGGATGTTTCCTCACAGAAAACTGCAGGAAAAGGCAGTCCTCTGAAGGTGCTAGCTAAATACAGGGAAGAAGCCAACCCCAATCTCTGAGCAAATTAGACTGATCCCCTGCTGATGGACTGAATAGACAGAGCTATAGCCAGAGATGAAATGGTGAGAGAGAATAGGGTGGGGGGCAGACACAGAGAGGGAGGCAGAGACAGAGAAGGAGAAAGCATGGTAGAAAGAAACAGAGATAGAGGAAGGGGCAGAAGTGAAAGACAGAAAAGGAAGGAAGGGAGGAGGGGAACTGAGATAGAGAAACAGAAAGGAAAAGAGAAAGAGAAACCGAGAGAGGCGGGAGTGGAATTGATAGAGACAGAGAAAGAAAAAGACAGGAAAGGGAGAAACATAGAGGCAGGTAATGAGAGAGAGAGAAAAATATATAGAGGGAAAGACAGAGAAAAAAGATAAAGCTACACTTTGAAAGATACCTAAGGAAAAGGAAATAGAGTGGAAAAGAGAAAGGGTTTTGATGTCTGGCTCACCCATGACTGTAAGCTTCTTGATTAAGTTCAGGAATCTTGTCTACTGAGAAGCAGCATGACTTAGCAGAAACAGCACGGGCTTGGGAGTCAGAGGTTGTGGGTTCTAATTCCGGGTCTGCCACATGTCTGCTGTATGATCTTGGGCAAGTCACTTCACTTCTCTGTACCTCATCTGTAAAATGGGAATTAAAACTGTGAGCCCCATGTGGGACAACCTGATTACCTTGCATCTGCCCCGGTGCAAAGAACAGTGCTTGGCATATAGTAAGTACTTAACAAATACCATAATTATCATTATTACCAACTCCATTGTACTGTACTCTCTCAAGTACTTAGAGTGTTCTACATAGTGCACAAGAAATACCATTGCTTGATTGACATGCTAACTAAGCGTTTACACATCAGCTGAAATTTCAATCAGTTATCAATCAATAACATTTACTCATTGTCATCATCTTCCACAATGATATTTACTGAGCTCTTACTATGTGTGGAGCACTGTACTAAGCACCTGGAAAAGTACAACTGAGTTGGCAGACTGAGCTTAAAGTCTTCGGGGGAGATGAACATTAATATAAATAAATGATTTAAATATAATTTAAAGATATGTACCTATGAGCTGTGGAGTTGTGTGCATACTGTGTAAAGAGCATTATTCAAAGCATTTGGCTAAATCCTCTTCAGAGGAAGCTGTTGATTGGGGCCGGGAAATTTGTTCCCACAGTTCAGTTTTAGCAGGTCATTAAAATGGGGTAGCAGCAGAGCTGAGAATTGGGCATGTTGGAAGTGTCCAGGGACAGAGCTGGGGTGGTCCTGGTCATCCTTCTATGGTCTCTGTCCTTCAGGACAGTGGTACAGCCTGGCAAAGAGGACTGGAAAGGCAGAATGTCAAGCGTATGAGTTGTTGTGAGGTTGGAAAGGGATTTCTCTACATCCTCATCTGCTCTTTATTCCCTTCTTCGTGATGACAAATTCAAATTTAAAGGCACAGCAGCCAACATGACCAAGGATAAAGAATCAACTTCCTCAAAATTAGAAGTTCAGTCCTATATAATCTCCAAAGAATTGTACCATTCTCCTTCCTCTGAATCCAGCCCGATTTAGGGCTAAGGTGAGTGTTTGGATCAATGGTAAGAGTTAGGTTCAGTCAATCCATCAATCAATAGTATTTATTGAGCACTTACTGTATGAAGAGTACTGTAGAAAGCACTTGGGAGAGTACAATATAACAGAGTTGATAGCCACATCCCCTGCCCACAACAGCTTACAGTCTAGAGGGAGAGACAGACATTAAAATAAATAAATAAATTATGTATATATATATATATGCTTAAGTACTGTGGAGCTGAGGGAGGAGTGAATGAAAGGTACAAAATAAAGTGCAAGGGTGATGTAGAAAGGAGTGGGAGAAGAGGAAATGAGAGCTTAGTCAGGGAAGGCCTCTTGAAGGAAATGTGCTTTCAGGTTTTGAAGGTGGGGAGAGTGATAGTCTGTCATATATGAAGAGGGAGGGCATTCCAGGTCAGAGGCAGGAGGTGCGAGAGAGGTTGGCGATGAGATAGATGACATTGAAGTACAGTGAGTAGGTTGGCATTAGAGGATCGAAATGAGTGGGCTGGGTTTTATAGGAAAGCCATGAGGTAAGGTAGAAAGGGGAAAGGTGACAGAGCCCATGATAAGGAGTTTCTGTTGGATGTGGAGGTGGAGGGGCAACCACTGGAGGTTTCTGAGGAGTGGGGAAACATGGACTGAGCAGTTTTGTAGAAAAATGATCTGGGCAGCAGAGTGAAGTTTAGGCTGAAGTGAAGAGAGACGGGAGGCAGAAAGGTCAGCAAGGAGGCTGATACAGAAACCAAGATGGGATAGGAGTAACGTGGGAGCAGTTTGAATGGAGAGGAAAGGGTGGATTTCAGTGATATTGGAAGGTCAAACTGGCAGGACTTAGTGATGGATTGAATATGTGAATATGTGGGTTGAATGAGAGAGAGGAGTCAAGGATAATGCCAAGGTTACAGGCTTATGAGACTGGACAAAATGGTAATGCCATCTATAGGTTAGGGATAAGATTTGAGTATTGGTATGTGCCTTTTCTGCTGGATTCATTATTTAATATTTTGGGATTCGATAAGATACTCATCATTTGAATTCTTTCACTGAATCTTGATAATGTCTGTAATGGGAAGCAGTGAGGCCCAGTGGAAAGAGAATGGGCTTGGGAGTCAGAGGAGCTCTGCCAGTTGGTAGCTGTGTGACTTTGGGCGAGTCCACTTAACTTCTCTGGGCCTCAGTTTCCTCATGTGTAAAATTGGGATTCAATACCTATTTTCCCTCCTACTTAGGCTGTGTGTCCCATATGGGGCAGGGACTGTGTCCAACATAAGTTGTATCAACCCCAGAGCTTAGAACAGTTCTTGACACATAGTAAGCTACACTGACACTGTCCTCTCCAGGTTTTCTTCCTATCTTTCTGGCTATTCATTCTCAGTCTCTTTCATTCGATCCTCTTCTGCCTCCCACCCCCTAATTGCGGGAGTCCCTCAAGGCTCAGTGCTGGGTTTCCTTCTATTCTTATCTGCACCCACTCCCTTGGAGAACTCATTTACTCCCAAAACTTCAATTATCATCTTTATGCAGATGAATCCCAAATGAGAAGCAGCATGGCTTAGTGGAAAGAGCCCAGGCTTGTGAGTCAGAGGACATGGGTTCTAATCCCAGCTCCTCCACTTGTCTGCTGTGTGACCTTGGGCAAGCCACTTAACTTCTCTGGGCCTCAGTTCCTCATCTGTAAAATGGGGATTAAGACTGTGAGCCCCATGTGGGGCAACCTCATTACCTTTTATCTACCCCAGGGCTCAGAACAGTGCTTGGCACACAGTGCTGAATACCATAATAATTATTATCAGTGCTTAAAACAATGCTTGGCACATAGTAAGTCCTTAATAAATACCATTATTATTATTATCTACATCTTAAGCCGTGATCTTTCGTCTTCTTTGCAGTCTCTTTTCCCTCCTGTCTTCAGGATATCTCTACTTGAATGTTTCACTGACATCTCAAACTAAATATTTCCAAAACAGAACTCATTTTCCCATTTTCTTCCCCTGACTCTTACATCACTGTAGACAGCACTACCATCCTCCCAGTCTCACAAGCCCCTAACCTTGGCATTATCCTCAACTCGTTCTCTCATTCCAACCGCATGTTTGATCTGTCACCAAATCCTGTCCGTTCAACCTTCACAACATTGCTAAAGTCTGCCCTTTCCTTTCCATCCACACTGCTACTCTGCTGATTCAAGCATTTATCCTATCTCACCTTGACTACTGCATCAGCCTCCTTGTTGACCTTTCTGCCTCCTGTCTCTCCCAACTCCAGTCCATACTTTATTCTGCTGCCTGGGTCATTTTTCTTAAAATCCATTCAGTCCATGTTTCTCCACTCCTCAAAAACCTCTGGTGGTTGTCCATCCAACTCTGCATCAAACAAAAACTCTTTACCATCGGCTTTAAAGCACTCAATCACCTTGCCCCCTCCTACCTTACCTCCATGAGCTCCTACTATAACCTAGCATGCTCAGTTTGTTCCTCTAATGTCACCCTACTCTCTGCACCTCAATCTCTTCTACCTCACAGCAGACCCCTTGCTGACGTACTCCCTCTTGCTTGGAACTCCCTCCCCCCTTTGTATCCAATAGACCATCACTCTCTCCCTCTTCAAAGGTTTATTAAAAATACATCTCCTTTAAGAGGTCTTAACTAAGCCCTCATTCCCTCTACTCCCTTTCCCTTCTGGGTTGCCCTTGCACTAGGATCTGTACCTTTTATTCACCCACCCCAGCCCCACAGCACTTATGTAGAAATCCATAATTTAGGTTAATATCTGTCTCCCCCTTCTAGACCATAAGCTCCTTGTGGACAGAGAACAGTGCCTGCTACATAGTAAGAGCTTAACAAATACCATAAAACAAAGGGGGAACATAACCAATTCTGTTATATTGTACTCTTCCAAGTGTTTAGTACAGTGTTCTTCACACAAGGTGCAATAAATACCATTTATTAGTTGATTGATTAGGTAGATACAAATTCCAGGACCCACCCCTTTCTCTATCACACTGGTCCGGCACATATTTCAGTTTGATTACTGTATCACCTTCTTCATGGATCACTTTGCCTTCACTCTGCCATACTTCACCCTGTTGCCCAGATCATTTTTCTAAAGCTTAATTCTGCCTACATCTCCCTACTTGCTAAAATTGTTACCCATTCCTCTCTGCAGGTCCTGACCAGTGGATTTAAGACACCCAATCAGCTCTCTCCCTTGTATTTATCTACTCTCTTCCCACACTACACCCTAGCTTGCACTCTTCATTACTCTCAAGCTAGCCTACTCACTGTGCCTTGTTCTAGTTTCTCCTGCTACTGGCCTCTTGCTTACCCCCTCCTCCCTACCTGAACTTCTCTCCCCTTAACATCTGACCGGCCACATCTCTTCCCATCTTCAAGGCCTTTCTGAATTCACAAGTCCACTAGGAGACCTTTCCCAACTAATCCAAGAGGCCTTCCCCAGTGAAGCCCTCTTCACCCTGGCTCCCTTTCCCTCTGTGTTATCAGTGCACTTGGATCTGTGCCCTTCAGGCATTTGATACTGGCCTTAACCTCAGCCCCTCAGGACTTATGCACATATCTATGTTTGTTTCCCTCTTTAGACTGTAAGCTCATTATGGGCAGGGAACATATCTACCAACTCCGTTGAATGGTTCTCACCCAAGCACTTAGTAGTGCTCTGTATTCAGTAATTCCAAGAATCAATCATCGCTAATCTACCCAGTTTATAACTTCCCAACTGGCACTTCAATTTTTTATGTCACTGATGGACTTAACATAAGAGAAGCAGTGTGACATAGGAGAAAGAGCAGGGGCTTGGGAGTCAGAGGTTGTGGGTTCTAATCCCGGGTCTGCCACATGTCTGCTGTATGATCTTGGGCCAGTCATTTCACTTCTCTGTACCTCAATTACCTCATCTGTAAAATTGGGATTATGACTGTGAACCCCATGTGAACTCCATGTCCAATATGATTACCTTGTATCTACCCCAGGGCTTGGAACAATGCTTGGCACATAGTAAATGCCACAATTATTATGATTATTATTATACTCTTACTTCCTGCTAGCTGTACTTTGCTTTAGTATCTGTCTCCCCACTTCCCTTGCTAGATTGTAGATTCCTTGAAGGCAGGGATCAACTACTTCTACTAAGTCTCCTAAGCCCTTAATACAGTGCTCTGCACACAGTTAATACTACTGAGTGATCTTTGATGAAACTGGTTGATTAGAAGTGAGCAGTTCATTCATTCATTCATTTATTCAATCGTTTTTACTGAGTGCTTACTGTGTGCAGAGCACTGTACTAAGCGCTTGGGAAGTACGAGTTGGCAACATAGAGACGGTCCCTACCCAACAACGGGCTCACAGTCTAGAAGGGGGAGACAGACAACAAAACAAAACATGTGGACAGGTGTCAAGTTGTCAGAACAAATAGAATTAAAGCTAAATGCACATCATTAACAAAATAAATAGAATAGTAAATATGTTCAAGTAAAATAAATAGAGTAATAAATCTGTAGAAACATATATACAGGTGCTCTGGGGAGGGGAAGGAGGTAGGGTGGGGGGGATGGGGAGGAGGAGAGGAAAAAGGAGGCTCAGTCTGGGAAGGCCTCTTGGAGGAGGTGAGCTCTCAGTACGGCTTTGAAGGGAGGAAGAGAGCTAGCTTGGCGGATGTGCGGAGGGAGGGTATTCCAGGCCAGGGAGAGGACATGGGCCGGGGGTAAATAGCAGAACAGGTGAGAATGAGGTACAGTTCTCCTCACTGCCTGCATAATCCATTGTGAATACAAGAGAGAGATAAACTGATGACTTTTTTTTAGTGGAGGGGTGATATAAGGTATGTCAGAGTCCAGTGGGTGACATAGGTTGACAAAGTTTGAAAATCATCGAGAGGTAGTGAGACCTAGATTTCACAAATGGAAGAGCTTTGGAAAATGGGAGTAAATATGGGTTCTCTTCACCCTCTACTTCCCCACACAGCTTGGATTCTTCGCTCCTGCCAAGCCAGCTCTCTTAACTGTACCTTGTTCTCCCATCTCTGAGCCCTCACTCATGTTGGTCCCCAAGCCTGGAAATGCCTCCCCCTCAAATCCACCAGAGTACAACCCTCCCCATCTTTGAAATCCTCCTCAAACCCCATCCCCTCCAGGAAGCCTTCCCCAATTAATTCCCAACACCCTATGCTGCCTCAGTGCTTGTGCACTTTATTCTTCTGCTCAGTACTCGTATTGTTGTAGTTATTTATGTATTATTAAATATTCATCAGTATAAGGATAAATGAATTCAGTTATTTATTCAGCTGTTGTATCTTAATCTGTTTTACTCCTGTTCTTTCTCTGGCTTTAACTATCTGTAAATAATTTTGTTCTGCCTCTCCTATTAAACTGTAACCTTCTTGAAGGCAGGGAACCAATGCCTTGCTATGGTTGTTGTCTTCCAAGTGTTTAGGACCATGCCTAGTGCCCAGAAGGGTCTCAGTAAATGATTATTAATTGACTGAGCGATTGATTGATTGGAATTAGTTACCTGGGAGGGAGCCGGGGGTTGTGAAATTGGGGTAAAAATTCCACACCTGCCTTAGGTGGGCTACACTGATGGAGGAGGGAATTGTTTGAAATGAGATCACTTTACTGTTTGTTTAAGCTATTTGTTTTCCTTTCAAAAGTACAGAAGGGTAATTAATTTCATTACCTGTCTCCCCCTCTAGTCTTGTGGCAGGGATCACATCTGCCAACTCTTGCATTGTCCTCTCTCTAACACTTTGTACAGTACTTTGGGCACTTTTGCCCAAGGTCACAGAGCAAGTGCTCAATAAATACCACCAATTGATGAATTGTTTGATTGCTCTCCAAAGCCTAATTCCTGGATTGCCTGCCCTCAACTCTGGCCCCTGGATCCTTTGCCTGGTCCAGAAGTGGAACTTGGAGCCTTGTCCTCTTGCTGATCCTGCCTCTTTTGCCTCCTCCTTTTTCTCTTCTTCCTCTTCCTCCTCCTTTTGTTCCTCTCCTTCTCATCCTCCTCTCTTTCTCCTACTCCCTCTCCCTCTCTTCCTCTCTTCCTCTCCTCCTTCTCTTCTTCCTTTTACTCCTGTCTTCTTCCCTTCTCTCCCTCCTTCTCTCTTATTTTAGTTGTGTTTGTTAAGTGCTTACTACATGTCAAGCACTGTTTTAAGCTCTGGGGTACATACAAGTTCTGACACAGTTCCTGTCCCTCGTGGGGCTCACAGTCTAAGTAGGCGGGAGACCAGGAGAATTGAGGCACAGAGAAGTAAGTGACTCACCCAAGGTCACACAGCAGGCGATTGGCAGAGTTAAGATTAGAAACCAAGTCCATCTGACTCCAAGGTCCCTGCTGTATCCACTAAGCCATGCTCTTCCTCCTTTGTTCCTCCTTCCCTTCCTTCTCTTCCTCCTTCCCTTCCTTCTTTTCCTCCTTCCCTTCCTTTTCCTCCTTCCCTTCCTTCTCTTCCTCTCCTTCCTCCTTCACTTTCTCCTCCCCCTCTTCCTCCTCCTCTTCATTCCCCTCCTTCTTTTCTTCATCCTTCTCTTTTTCCCTTTTTTCTTCTTCTCCTCTTCCCTGTGCTCCTCTTCTGGAGTTTCCAGTCCTGTCCCTTTCCCTTCCTTCTTCCCCCACCAATCCATCTCCCCCTTCTCCCCCCCGATTTGGTATGTGTACATGCTCCTTCTTAGGATCCTAGCCTGTTCTGAAAATGATCCTGACTGAAGCATCTGCAGTAATGCAACATGAAAACCTCATCACATGAGCCATTTTCCAGTGTATTAATATTCATTTTGCACTAATGCAGGATGCATACATTTAAATGTTTGGCCAGAGCTTATTAGTCATTTTTATGCCACACTCACAGAATGCATCATTGTGATCTATCATGGATTTTAACATAATCCTAAACAATCACATCCACTATTTCATTTGGGCACACATGGGACCAGAGAGGTCTAGAGTTAGCATCCAGTGGACATGGGGCATACTCAGAAAAACAGAAATAAATTAAAATATATTAATCTGGAGAGAATGCCATGGTTTGAATAAATTACCAGCAGCGGTCTAACCTTTACTTGGGCTGTCATCTGTCTTATTAGTGGCCTTTTTTTTAGTTTTTAGTTTATTCCTCCCTGGGTGGCCATGGAGGAAACTTGTCTGGAATTCAGCCTTTGCCAAAGGGAAAGAAGGTTTATGGCTTGACTGTCTCAGCCAAGGGAGCGAGAGACTGACCAAAGAGACACCCAGAAAGAGATATTTGCCATAAATGTCAACTCTGCATTTGGAGAGTGGGGAAGAGAAGGTGGCAGGGTGGAGCTTAGGAGGGGGCAGGCCTCAAAGAGCAAACAGGTGAGAGAGACACTTTTTTGAGTCTCTCTTCAGCCACGGGGGAGGCCTGTTCAGAGATCAGAGTCTGGCTTTAAGGGTGGTGGAGTGAGTCCCAACCTTGGCTTCCCTGGAGGGGGCTGCTGAGATCACTGCCCTCGCACTTCTTTGCCACACACTTTTTTTTGTGGTATGTGTTAAGTGCTTACTGTGTGCCAGAAATTGAACTAAGCACTGGGGTAGATACAAACTAATCAGGGTGGACACAGTCCCTGTCCCATATAAGGCTCACAACCTTAATCCCTATTTTACAGATGGGATAACTGAGGCACAGAGAAGCCAAGTGACCCCAGGTCATTCAGTAGACACATGGTGGAGCTCAGATTAGAACCGAAGTCCTTCTGATTCCCAGGCCCATGCTCTGACCACAAGGCCACACTGCTTGCCTGAAGCCTGGACCCAGAAGGCTTGGGGACAGAGGCCTCCCCTGGCCCTTGATAAGTGGGCAGCCCCTCTCCCAGAAGAGAGGGGTGAAAGCAGGCCAGGATGGGGCCATGGGGATGGGGCCATGGGATGGACCACCTCGGTGGTCCAGGGCTCCTGGAGAGGATAGAATAGTATCAAGCCAGCTGAGCCAGGGAGGAGCAGAGCTCTGGGTGGGGCAGGTGGCCTGCAGAGACCGGGGGTGAGTGGGGTGGAAAGGCTGCTCCAGGACAGGCCTGGCCTGGGGAGTCACTGAGGGAGCTGTGAAGGAGCTGCTGTTGCAGGGGTCTGGATAACGGAAGAGCTGGTGAGGTGGGGAGGAGTGGGTGGAGGTGGGGAGGAAGATGGTGGAGGAGGAAGAGGAGGTGCAAAGGAAAGGAGGGAGGAAAGGGGAGCAGGAGGAAGGTGGGGAGGAAGAGAGGAGTAGGAGGAGGGTGGGGAGGAAGGGGAAGAGCAGGAGGAGGGTGAGGGAGAGGGGAAAAGGGGGAAAGTAGGGAGAAAGGGGGAGGAGCAGGAGGAGGGCAAAGGTACCTGTGGGTGGGAGGAGATTTAGATTGACAGGGAGGGGCCAGGAGAGCCCTGGAGGCAGGGCAATTATGACCCAGATTGGAGCCTTGTTTTTTATTTTTCTCATGTTTTGGCCGGGGGCAGTGGTGTTTAGTAATTTAGACCAAATGGATTTGAAGAGTCACAGCAAAGGGTAGTTCAAAAATCAATAGCTGTTAGAAAGGGTGGCTGATGTCATGAAGAGATTAAGAGCTGTGAGGAGAGATAACACTCCTGGATGCCACTCACACAGTGGCCTGGTTCAGGCCTGAAGCCCTGAGGGATAGGGATCAGAGAAGGGAGAAGCCACCAGAGACACCTTGCCTCACGCCTCCCTCCAGGGTTCTGACACTCTCTGCTCTAGGTCTCCCCTTAAGAAGTCTGGTACTCCCTGCCCTCCGCCTCCCCAAGGGGTCTGATGCCCACTGCCCCAGGAGTCTGGCACTTCCTGCCCCCTGAGGGGTCTGACATCCTCCCACCCACTGCCCTATGCTTCCCCCCTAAGGTTCTGACACCCCCTGCCCCAGGTCTCTCCCCAGGAGTCTGGCACTCCTTGCCCTCTGCCTCCTCCAAGGAGTCTGACATCTCCTCCAAGGGTTCTGACACCCCCTGACCCAGGTCTCTCCCAAAGGATCTGTCACCCCTCAGCCCACGTCTCCCCTCAGGGGTTTGATACCCCCTGCCTTCTGACTCCAGCCAGGGACAGAGATGATGGAGCCAAGGGAAGAGTATGGGGAAGGGGCAGGAAGAGGAGGAGGCTGGGCATTTCCTGAGTGTGCTGTGAGTCAAGCGGCTGGTAGATTCTTCTTCTAATCCCAACCGACCCCGGGGAGGGCGCTGGGAAGGTGCCAGTGGCAGTGTTAAATCATCCAAGAGGAGATGACTCACTAGGCAGACGGTTCACACCACGGAAGGGCAAATTTTACGAGCGTCCCCTTGCCAGCCAGATAACTCCCTGTTTAAGCTTCCCTGCAATTTACCCCCTCCTCCAACCCACCATTCACCTCCATCCTGGCTGCTGGACACAAGATGGGGGCCCTGCCCCTCGTGAGAGGGAGGGGCCTGGGTCAAAACCCCCAAGTTTTAGGGGTGAAATCTCAGGTTCAGGGCCTGGGTCCGGGGAGCTGGCTGTTTCCTGAGTGATTTGGAAAAATGCTCACGTTTCTGGTCCGTGAGTGTATTTATAGCCTCTGCAGTCACACTAGCGAGGAGGAGATTACAAACGGCCATTAGTCCCCAGAGCTGAGCCCCCACAGAGGCCCATGACAGACTTCCTCATTCCCAGGATGTGGGGGACGAGGGGCGAAGTCCAAGGCAGCTGGAACACCCTACACCCTAAGAGGTTGGAAGCCCCGCATGGGGTAGGGTCGATATCTGACCTAGTGATGTTGCATTGGCCCCAGTGTTTAGCACGGGGCTTGGTTACTAGTTAATGAAATTACTAGTGATTCTATCTCAGACTTCGTGCTGGTTCTGGGAGTGGCCTTGGGGGTCCGCTCAGCTCCCGGGCTTTCTGTGGGAATGCCAGGCTTCATCGGTCTGAGGGGCTAGTTCCTGAGGAGCAGAGGGCTGGAGGCCCAGTGGCATTCCTTAGCCACCTCTCAGCTTGGATGGTTAGTCTCTGAGGGCACTTTAGGGGACCCCTAGGCCACCATATCAGATGGGGCTTCTTCTGGGATGAGTGCTGCTTGGGCCAGCTGACATTCTGCTCTCCCTCTCTCCCATACGGCAACTCCCACAAATATCTGGGAGGCACAAAACAGAAGGAATGGGGTTGGGCTGGTCTACAGAGCAGGCCTGGGGGATATCTCACAAAACCTCAAATGACTAGATTTTCTGGTGGTCAAAACTAGCTCAGAGTGGATACTACTGCCTGGGTCAGGGAGGGTGAGTTTTCTGGATCAGTGAGTTTGTGTGTGTGTACATGTGTGATTGTGTGTGGGTTTGAGTGGGTCAATTTGGGTGGGCTTGAGTGGGTCATTGTGGGTAGATTCGAGTGGGTAACTGTAGGTGGGCTTGAGTAAGCCCTGGCTTTTTTCAGTTCAGCCTCGCCCCACTCCCATCTCCATAATAATAATAATGAATTAATTAATGATGGTTTTTGTTAAGCGCTTACTATGTGCCAAGCACTGTTCTAAATAATTGTGAAGTGCTTACTAAGTGTCAGGCACTGTTCTAAGTGCTGGGGTGGATACAAACAAGTCAGGTTGGATGCAGTCCCTGTCCCACATGTGGCTCACAATCTTAATCCTCATTTTATAGATGAAGTAACTAAGGCACAGGGAAGTTAAGTGACTTTCCCAAGGTCACACAGCAGGTTAGTGGTGGAGCTGGGATTAGAACTCAGATCTTTCTGACTTCCAGGCCCATACTCTAGCCCCTAGACCACTCTGCTTCTCATTCATTCATTCATTCATTCAATCGTATTTGTTGAGCGCTTACTGTGTGCAGGGCACTGTACTAAGCGCTTGGGAAGTACAAGTTTGCAACATATAGAGACAGTCCCTACCCAACAGTGGGCTCACAGTCTAGAAGGGGGAGACAGACAACAAAACAAAACATATAAACCAAATAAAATTAATAGAATAAATATGTACAAGTAAAATACGTTTTTCCTTTCATCCTGCTTTCAGATTCCAGAGCCCTTTCTGGAGCACCTTCGGGATAAGCAGCAGCCACCTTGAGTTTTGGCCCTGCCTTTCCTTACCTCCTTGTTCTTTCTCTGAACAGGACAGAGACTGGGAGGGGGACAGTTTTGAGGAGTGCACCCCCTGCCTCCGTTGTCCCCCTACAGCCCCCCACAGTGGCCCCCCATGGCCTGTCTGACAGTGGGATTTGTGTCAGCCTACGCAATGGCAACTCTCCAGGCCTCTCACAATCCCTGCTTTCCGGCATGTGCAGAAGCAGGCTCAGAGGGGCTTTAGTGCTCATTTACATTGCTCTGTGCTAGGGCCAACCAGGGGCTGCTTTCATGAAAGTGGGATATTTTTGTTGGGAGATATGACAGAAACCATTATTTGTTTGGTCTTGGGACTTTTCTGCCAAGGATGGGTGTCTAGTCACTTTAATAATGCCCCTCCTCAGTGGGGGTTTGTAGTGTCTGGAGGTCACTTTCAGGGGTGAGGCTAGGACGGCCAGGAGCATAGAGGGCCACTGGCAAAATCCAACTCTGAACAAAGTGTGAACGCCAAGTCCAGATTCTCGGTGCCACCCAAGACACCCCCGGCCATGAGTCTGAAATAGAACAAGGGCTCTGGCTTCCTGCTGTTCCTGCAAGACAGCCGGGTTTTACTGTGGGAGATTTTTGCCAAGTTTGTGGAGGTGTCTCCGGAAATCTAAAGGGGTTGATGCTATCAGTGAGGTCTCATCATTTCCAGAAAGAACACAGGATGGGGAGCCAGGAGACCTGGGTTCTAATCCAGGATCTCCCACTTACCTGCAAGTCACTTAACTTCTCTGTACCACAGTTTCTTCCTCTGAAAAAAGGGTATTCAATACCTGCTCATTTATTCATTCAGTCATTTATTGAGCACTTACTGTGTGCAGAGCACTGTACTAACTTGGGAAGTACAAGTCGGCAACATATAGAGATGGTCCCTACCCAACAATGGGCTCACAGTCTAGAAGGGGGAGACAGACAACAAAACAAATCATGTGGACAATTCTCTCTCCTTGGGCTCTGTGCCCCATGCAAGACAAGGACTGTGTCTGGCCTGATTATCTTTATTATCTTGATTGTACCCCAGTGATTAGCACAATGCTTGCCATATATTAATGCTTAACACATGCCTTTTTAATTATTATTACCATAATTATTACTACTACTATGAAATACAAGTCCTAAGGGGGCAGATGATTCTTAACACTTTCTGGGGAAATAAAAGCGGCTTATCTAGACTTGTCCACCTTTCCCCCTTGAAATGTCAGCTCCCTGAGGGTGAGGGCGGGGCTCTGCAGTTCTCTGGAACCCCACATTTCTTTGCACCTTCAATATCTAGGACTAGAGGTGGATGACTTCTCGAGATGCCTCGGCAGGGGGAGAATAGTCTAGTATAACCATCTTGACCCAGCTCATAAAGACTGAGTCTGTGCTCCCTCCTCCCCAAGCCCTCAGCTGACCCAACCCCAGCTGATAGGACCAGTTCTGGAGGGAGCTCAAGCTGGAAGAGAACTCTGGAGGTCCTCAGCCTGTACCACAGAGTCTTTAAAAATCTTTCAAGAACAAACCTTCTAGCTAGCAATTCCAGATAGGTCAGATGTTTTTTGCCTTCTGCCTTCCAGGAAACTGTATTTGGAGGTGGGGTTGCAGAGTAGGGGATGAAGAGTGGGAAGGGTCAGAAGCTCAGGGCCGAACCCAGCCCTGGACTCTGACCTTTTGAGTGACTTTGGGCAATCCTCCCCTTTCTCTTTTAATTTTTTTAATGGCATTTGTTAGGTGCTCATTAGGTGTCAACCCCATTTTAAGCGCTGGGGTAGATAAAAGATCATAAGGTTAGTCACAGTCCCTGTCCCACATGGGGCTCACAGTCTAAATAGGAACGTATTGAATCCCCATTTTACAGTTGAGGAAACTGAGGCACAGAGAAGTGAAGTGACTTCTCCACAGTCATATGGCAGTACAGTGCTCTGCACACAGTAAGCGCTCAATAAATACGATTGATGATGAGGTAAGTTGCAGAGTGAGGATTAGAACCCAAGTTCTCTGGCTCCTGGGCCTTTGTTCTTTCTATTGTCATGCTGCTTCTCCAGTGTTACTGTCCTGAGCAAAGCAGGAATTTCAGGAGGGAATGAGGACTGGAAAGAACCAGATTCCACTAGTCTAAGCTCCTCAAGGGCAAGGATCATGCCTATCAACTCTATTGTACTCTCCCAAGCACTTAGTGATGGCATTTGTTAAGTACTTACTATGTGTCAAGCATTGTTCTAAGCGCTGGAAAAGATACAAACTAATCAGTTTGAAAACAATCCCTGTCCCACACGGGGCTCACAGTCTTAATCCCCATTTTACAGATGAGGTAACTGAGGCACAGAGAAGTTAAGTGACTTGTTCAAAGTTCATTCATTCATTTATTCACTCATTCAATTGTATTTATTGAGTCTTCACGGTGTGCAGAGCACAGTACTAAGCACTTGGGAGAGTACAATATAACAGACACATTCCCTGCCCACAACGAGTTTACAGTTTAGAGGGGGAGGATCAGGGAGCAGACAATTCAATTCAATTGTATTTATTGAGCACTTACTGTACTAAGCGCTTTGGAGAGTACACTATAACAATAAACAGACACATTCCCTGCCCACAGAGAGCTCACAGGCAGGCTCTTACACTCAGAATGGAGTGCGGCTCTTCTGCAGCTCTGTGTTTATCGACTTGTGCAAATGTGGCCAAGGATGCTAGCGCAGATTGGACAATAGTTTACACACACACACACACACACACACACACACACACACACACACACACATACACACACACACTCTCTCTCTCTCTCTCTCTCTCTCTCTCACACTTCACCCCCTCTACCCCACAGCCTCATTCCAGTTTTACCCTGTGGCAGAGGTGGGATTAGAACCCAGGTCCTTCTGAATCCCAGAACCGTGCTTTATCCATTAGACCATGCTGCTTCCCTAGTGCAGTACTCTGCACATTCATTCATTCATTCAATAGTATTTATTGAGCACTTACTGTGTGTAGAGCACTGTACTCAGTTCTTAGAAAGTACAATTCGGCAACAGAAGCAATCCCTACCCAACGACGAGATCACAGTCTAGAAGGGAGAGACAGACAACAAAACAAAACGTGTAGACTGGCGTCAATAGCATCAAAATAGATAAATAGATTTATATATACATACACATGATTAGTAAAATGAATAGAGTAGTAAATATGTACAAATATACACAAGTGCTGTGGGGCAGGAAAGGGGGTAGAGCAGAGGAAAAGGGGGGCTCAGTCTGGGAAGGGCTCCTGGAGGAGGTGAGCTCTCAGTAGGGCTTTGAAGGGGGGAAGAGAGCTAGTTTGGCAGATGTGAGGAGGGAGGTTATTTCAGGCCAGAGGTAGGACGTGGGCCACGGGTCGACAGTGGGACAGGTGAGAATGAGGCCCAGTGAGAAGGTTAGCAACAGAGGAGTGGAGTGTGCAGGCTGGGCTGTAGAAGGAGAGAAGGGAGGTGAGATAGGAGGGAGCAAGGTGATGGAAAACTTTGAAGCCAATAGCGAGGAGATTTTGCTTCATATACAGGTTGATGGGCAACCACTGGAGATTTTTGAGGAGGGGAGGGACAAGTCGGAGCATTTCTGTACAAAGATAATCTGGGCAGCAGAGTGAAGTATAGACTGTAGTGGGGAGAGACAGAATGTTGGGAGATATAGTAAACATAGTCTGTAAGCTCCTCTTGGGCAGGGATTGTCTATACCTAATCTTTGGTATTGTACTGTCACAAGTGTTTTAGTACGTGCTCTGCTCACAGTAAGCTTTTAATAAATACCACTGATTGATTGATAGTAAGTACTTAATGAATACCATCATTATAATAACAGTGCTTATTCTTCTTACACTGTCAGTTGTGTATTTCTGTACTAAGTGGAGTGGAAGGAGATTGTTTAGTCATTGGCTTGCACTCATTTTAGCACTCATTCTATGCAGGCACAAGCCTTTTGACCTTGGTGTCAAAGGACATATGTCCTTTTATCCTTTATTCATCCCACCCTCAACCCCATGACACTTATGTTCATATACATAAATTATTTATATTCATGTCTGTCTCCCCCACTAGACTGTGAGCTCCTTTTGGCCAGAGTTCGTGTCTACCAATTCATGTATTGTACTCTCCCAAGCACTTAGTTTACTGCTCTGCACAGAGTCAGCAGTCAATAAATATGATTGGTTGGGGTTTGTCTGTGGCCCTGCTGCTGAGCTTGGGGGTCCTTATGACAGTGTACCCTTGACCCTCTGACTCAAGTGTTCTCCTTCTGCTGCCCACCTTGGGATCTGCCCTCCCCTCCTTGTCTGGTTTGGTCCAGAGTGGTCAGCATCCACCCTAATGCTGTCTGTCTCCCTACTGCCCTGGACCACCTCCCCATCCCAATCTGCCGATGTCCCCAACAAGAGCACACCCTGTGGCTCCCTGCTTAATATTCTACTGATTTGTCCAGAGAGATGGAGATGCAGAGCGGAGCTGGGAGAGGAGAGGGATGAGTGACAGAGAGAGGGAGAAGGCAGAAGCACCTTGAAAATCCCCGGGACGGCATTCAGAGCCGCTGAGATAACAATACGCAAGAATAATAGATGAACAAAAAGGAAATGTCACACATGATCTGGTGCCATTAACCCAACATAGATCTGAAATACCACCTAATTAGTTTGGTGCCTGTTGTTCACTCTTGAAGAGGGGGAGAAATATTTAAAAAGAAGAGGGGGCAAGGGAACGTCATAGGGATGTCATAAAGGGTATAGCCGGGGTCTCTTTGGGCTCTTTTGGAAGAATACAATAAAGCCACTATCTTCCCTGCCCGGTTCTGAAGCAGAGATTTTTATCCGGGAGTTTGGGATAAAAGGGAATGAAAACTTGAATAGGCCAGATAAAATTACGATTGATCTTGAAGATCTCCTCTTCTTCTCTCCCCGCCACTACCTCTTCTCAGCTGCAGCTCTGAAATTACTCCGTGAACTCTCCTTCAGATGGTTTCTACACCCTTACCTGCCGCTAGCTCCTGACAGTCTTTCTTGTCACTCATCCTTCATCTCCCTCACATTTCGGAGAAAAGAGAGAAGCACAATTCAACCCCTAAAAAAAAAAAAGAAAAAAGAAAGCCAAACAAACAAACCCAAAAAAACTGTCATTTTAGAGCTCCTTTGCTGTCTGTTTGTTTATATTTCCTCTTTATAACTCAAGTCACAGAAACAGTCGGGTAATAGCTGTAAAATTACATACTCGCAGCTAATTTGGTGAGGATTCTTGGCATCGCGGCACTTTAAGGAGAAATAAACAAGGCCTGAAATAAAAGTCCACATGAATACAAATCTGCTCCACTCCATGCATCCCTTCTTTTGACTCTAGGGAGCTGTTGGTCACTTTTGTTCCAGTTATAATGGCCATTGCCTTGGCTGATGTCTCCTCTGTTCCCCCAGTCCCACCCAGGGAGACAGAACCAGGACGGGAGGAGGAACTCAAATGCCCCCACTTCTCCCCAACTGGGCTGGCCCTAGGGATCAGATCGTGATGGAGAAGCCCCTCCAGACTGTGAGCTCATTATGGGCAGGAATGTGTCTGATGTTATATTGTACTCTTCCAAATGCTTAGTACAGTGCTTTGCACTCAGTAAGTGCTCAATAAATAGATTTCTACAGAAACATTCTGGGCATGTCACCCACTTCCTCAAACATCTCCAGTGGTTGCCTGTCAACCTCTGTATGAAGCAAAAACTCCTCACTATTGGCTTCAAAGTTCTCCATCACCTTGCCCCTTCTTACCTCACCTCCCTTCTCTCCCTCTACATCCCAGCCCACACATTCTGCTCATCTGGGGCCGCTAACTTTCTCACTGTGCCTCGTTCTCACCTGTTCCGCCCTTGACTCCTGGCCCATGTCCTACCTCTGACCTGGAATGCCCTCCCTCCTCAAATCCCCCAAACAATCACACTTTCCCCGTCAAAGCTCTACTGAAGGCTTACCTCTTCCAGGAGGCCTTCCCAGACTAAGCCCCCCTTTTCCTCTGCTCCTCCTTCCCTCCCCATCATCCCGACATGCTCCCTTTGCTCTACCCCCTCCCCCACCGTACAGCAATTGTGTGTATATGTACATATTTATAATTCTTTTTTATATTAAGACGTGTATATATCTAATTCTATTTATTTATATTGATGCTATTAATGCCTGCTTACTTGTTTTGATGCCTGTCTCCCCCCTTCTAGACTGGGAGCCCATCGTGGGAAGGGATTGTCTCTACCTTTTGCTGAATTGTACTTTCCAAGTGCTTAGTACAGTGCTCTGCACACAGTAAGCACTCAATAAATATGATTGAATGAAATATGAATGAATGAATGAATGAATGACCAGATTGGGGTTGCATTGTCTTAGGGACTGGTCCTATTTCCTACAGTGGAGGGACATATTTAAAGCCAGGATGCTTTGGGGTGGCAGAGCAGTGAGCGATTCATTTGGCTACATGGGAAACCTGGGACAGAAGAGTCATCTTCTGAAGGCTTAGTCAGGGCTCACATTTCCTGGGACTATTAAATAATTAGGGGAAAATGGAGAAATGGAAAGATACAATGGCCAACCCTAAAATGTGACAACCTCCTCCCAGCAGGGTGAGCTCTGGCTGCTGGATTGTACTTCTGGGGAGGGGCTCCTGAGGCTCAGGGGTCTGTGGAAGACAATAATAGGAGGTGATTTACTGGACTGTAACCTCTTCTACTAGACTGTAATCTTCTTGTGGGCAGGGATCATGTCTACCAACACTTAATTGTTCCCTCAAAGAGCTTAATAGTAGTAGTGGTATTAATAATATTTATTAAATGCGTATTGTGTCAGAGCACTGTATTGGGCCCTGGGAGGGAATTAGACACAGTTCCTGCTTCTCAGGAGGCTTCCAATCTGAAAACAAAAAGGGGGAGAGGGGCCTGGCCACAGACACGTAAGGAGAGATGATGATGATGATGGTATTTGTTAAGCGCTTACTATGTGCCAAATGCTGGTCTAAGTGCTGGACAGCACAAAGATAAAACCAAAAATCAGTAGGGGGCTGTAAATTGAGGTGCAAAATTACAGACTCCTCATGGCTGAGAGTCCACGGTCATAACCAAGACCACAAAACTGTTACCACAGCTGTTGCCAATGTTCAGGAAGTGCTCAATAGATACAGAGAAACAGCGTGGCATAGTGGATAGAGCCTGGGAGTCAGAGGGTCATGAGTTCTAACCCCAGCTCTTCCCCCTTGTCTGCTGTGTGACCTTGGGCAAGTCTTGAGTACTTGTCTGGGCCTCAGTTACCTCATCTGAAAATGAGGATTGAAAGTATGAGCCCCATGTGGGAAAGGGACTGTGTCCATCCCGATTTGGTTGTATCCACCCCAAAGTTTAGTACAGTGTCTGGCATATAGTAAGCTCTTAACAAATACCACTGTTATTATTATTACTAGTAAAATCACTGATTGATTGACTGATGGATTGATTGTGGGTGGGGTTGGGAATTGCCAAGATTGTCAGTCCTCCCTACCCTAGCCCACCCCTTCCTGACTAAGGGCAAAATGGACCATTTACCCCTCAGCCTCTGGGCAAATGTCCAGCTGTCCCCTGGATAGTCCAACTGCACTTCAAAGTTAGGGGCCTTAGGGCCCAAGAGGAAAGGGGTCAGGTCTTCTGGACAAGAAACAGTTAAATGTAGATGAATTAAGGTCTCTGTGGATAAGAGAATCAGATAATCTTTTATGGCCCCTGAGTCTAAACAAAGAAAACTGGGGGATATTGCAACTAAGTTAGTCATCAATCAGTAAATCAATCCGTGGTATTTACTGAATGTTCACAATAGGCAGTTCACCATTCTAGGCACTAGAGAGAGCACAATAAAGGGCTTGATCCAAGCCCTCAAAGAGTGTACAATCTAGAAGGAGAAACAGACATTAAAATAGATTCTAGGTAGGGTAGGAAACTGAGTTTAAGGCTATGGACTTAAGGTGCATTGGTGATGGGGATGGGAGGGCTGCCCAAGTGCTTAGTGAATACAGACCCAAGTGCCTCGGTGATGCAGAAGGAAGGGAAAAAAGGGTGGGGAGATGAGAGATTAGTCTGGGAAGGATTTGTGGAGATGTGATTTTAGTAGGGCTTTGAAGATGGGGAGTTCTGTGATCTGTTGATTATGAAGAGGGAGGGAGTTCCAAGAAAGAGGAAGGATGGGAGTCAGGGGTCGACAGTGAGAGTGACAAAGTGTGCAGGGTGGGTCGTAGCAGAAGGGACTCAAGGATAGTTAGTGGGAAGAGAGCTGATGGAGTCGATGGATTAAAGCCAATGTGTTAAAGTCAACAGATTGCTCCGAAGTGAAGGGTGGTTGGCCACCTCAGCAAGGCAAGACAAGGGACCAAAAACTGAGGCAAAGGGAGGGTACCATCACCCACCTCCCCCTCCACACCCTCCCTCCACCTGAGGGGTCTGGGGTTATCCCGGAGGAAAGGGACGCTGAGCCCCCTGGCCCCTCCCCTCAATTTGGAGACCTGGGATCACATCAGAAAGTGAGTATGCAAGGAGGTGGGGAAAGATAGGGTCTTGGAGGCCAGAAGTCCAAGCAAAGCTCACTAGCCATTTCACTGTGGCTCCAGAGTGATTAGGGGTGATGGCATCTGGAGGGCTGAAAATAATTTCTGTGCAGTTAAAGGTAGGGGGAGCTTGAGTTTTCTCCTGGGGGAGATAAAATGAGTCATTTCCCTCCTCAGGAAGAACTTGAGCTATTCATTCATTCATTCAATCGTATTTATTGAGTGCTTACTGTGTGCAGAGCACTGTACTAAGCGTTTGGGAAGTACAAGCTGGCAACATATAGAGATGGCCCTACCCAACAGCGGGCTCACAGTCTAGAACGGGGCAACAGACGACAAAACGAAACATATTAACAAAATAAAATAAATAGAATAAATATGTACAAATAAAATAGAGTAATAATGGGGAGGCAGATGTTAAGATAGGTAATTTATGATATAAATTAGGATATATAGTACAGTAAAGGCTATGAAAACATTGACTATGACCCTCAGTTACTGTTGGCTTTGGACCAGGCCACCATCCATCCATCCATCCTTCCATCCAACCACCCACCCATCCATGTCCATCCAACCACCCATCCATCTGCCCACCCATCCATCTATCCATCCATCCATGTCAATCCACCCATTCACCCACCCACCCATCCATCCGTCTATCCACTCGCTCACCCACCAAGTCACCCATCCATCCACTTGCCCACCCTCCCATCCATCCTTTCATCATCCACCCATAACTCAGTCATCATTCATCCATCATCCATCCATCCAGCTACACAATCACCCATCTATCCATCCATCCATCATCCACCTATCATCCACCCATCCATCCGTTAATCCAGTCAGCAAGGCTATATCAAATCCACAAGGTGTATAAATAGCATTGCTCTACTCCCTCAGGAGCCATGATACAGAATAGATCTGATTCCTTCCCATTAAGAGCTTACAATCTACGAGGGGAGACAAAGCAGGCAATGACACGGTTAACAGAAATCTGTATCCTATATAGCAATGCTATTGTTCACAGAAATGAGTTGAGGGGTGGAGTCGGACAAGAATGTTTTAGTGTGCCAAAAACTGGGCAGGGTTAATCAAGGAAAGCTTCCTGGAAGAGGCATCCTATCTCCCCCTTCCATCAGGGAAGCTCCCCGCAGCCATCATGACCGACAGACATATGTCAGTCCTCCCAGAAACACGACAGGGAACTCTCTCACTCTTATCTGACCCTGGAGCCTGGGAGGGACAGGTCCCTAATGAACCCCGCCATTGCCGCCCCCTCTCTCATTCTCCAGTTGATGCAGAGGGACCATAGAAGGGTCTCCCTGAGGAGGGACAGAGCGGCTGCTGGCCAGCGGTGCATAGCTAATGACCCCCGCCTCTGGGAAACTGTGGACTGGCAGAACAAAAATCTTTTTCCAGCAAGTGCTTCATTGCAGCCCTGTTCCACTCCACTGCCCAACTCGGCTCCGCAGAGAGGCGACAACAAAGTGCAGACGAGGCCCAGACCTGAGGAGCCCAGGCCCTGGGAGAGGAGCTTCCCCTCCACTGCCGCAGCTCCCCCATCCCTGCCCTGTTTGGGGTAGGGTTAGGGGTAAAGGAGATGAGGAGCCCAGTCTGGCTTTGCCCACACATCAGCCTAGCCATTGAGCATGTGCGTAATGGCCCACAAACATGCACGAGGTGAGTACAGAGAGATCATCATCTCCCCTATTCCTCATCTCTTTCCCTTTCTTACCCTCCTCCTCATTCCCGGAAGTGAATGCTGAGCTTTGCCATAAAATAGGCCCATTCCCTCTTCACCGTGGGGATGACCCCCCAGGAGGTTTCAGACCCACAGGGGCCTTCCTGGCTCAGCGTGGCTCAGTGGAAAGAGCCCAGGCTTTGGAGTCAGAGGTCATGGGTTCAAATTCCGCCTCCGCCACTTGTCAGCTGTGTGACTTTGGATAAGTCACTTCACTTCTCTGTGCCTCAGTTACCTCATCTGGAAAATGGGGGTTAAGACTGTGAGCCCTCCGTGGGACAACCTGATCACCTTGTAACCTCCCCAGCGCTTAGAACAGTGTTTTGCACATAGTAAGCGCTTAATAAATGCCATTATTATTATTATTATTATTATTATTATTATTATTATTATTCTCTCCCTCACCCCTCTGCTGACTCTTCTGAACAGCATAAATGACCACTCTCCAGCCACACTGGCCATTTGACAAACCAACAAGGGGGCTCCGAGTCTCCTTGAACAGGACATTAGAGCTAACAGAAAATTCCTGAGGCACTATTTCATCAGTGGTATTTATTGAGTGGATATTATTATGCAGAGCTCTATACTGGGCACTTGGGAGAGTACAAAACCATAGAGTTGACAGATGTGAACCCTGCCCTCGAGGAGCTGATGGTTTAGTTTCCTTTGGCCTATGCCAAGGCAAGGCCACTCTCCCTGGCCTTCCTCCTGGTCCCCCTCCACAGTAAGGGGCTGGCTCTCATTCTACTCACCCTCGTCCCTATCTCTGGGTGGAGCTCTTCCTGTCCTTCTCTGCTGGTCTTTCTCTCCCTCTCTTTGTCTCTGTCTCTATGCCTCTGTCTTTCTGTTTCTGTCTCTCTCGTTCCTCTCTGCCTCTCCATATCTGACTCTATCTCCCTTCCTCTGTCCCTATTTCTCTCTTTTTATCTTTCTGTCTCTGCCTCTCTGTCTCTTTACCCCTCTGGCTTTCTCTCTGTCTCCTTCTCTCCTCTCTGTCTCTCTTTCTCTGTCTCTATGACTCTGTCTCTCTCTTAGCCATCTCTCAGGTCTCTGTGTCTGTCCCTATATGTCTTTCCATCTTTCTTTCCTTTCTGTCTGTCTGTCCCCCTGCCTCTCCCTCCCTCTGCCTTTTTCTCTCTGCATTTCTGTCTCTCTCTCTCTTTCTCTGTTTCTCCATCTCTCTCTGTCTGTCCTCCCTCTGCTGCCCCCAATTTTCCCACTGCAAACACAGCAACTGCCCTGTCCTATTTGCATCTCTCCCAAAGCAAACTGGCTCAGGCAGCGGTGACGCGGTCAGATAAATATGCCCCGTCCACGAAAAGAAATACATCCACTTGGAAACTGTTCCTAACAGGCGCCTCAGGCATTCCGATTCCCTCCCTGCCAGCCCCATGTCCCTCTTCCTCTCCACGGCCTGCTCGGCTCTCTCAGCCCCCTGGTTCTTCTCTCCCTGAACCCCAGCCCCCTGCCTCTTCTCCCCACCACCCAATCACCAACCTCTTCTCTCCACCCTGTCCCCCTGCTTCTCCTCCCTAATATCCAGGCCCCCATCTCTTCTCTACCTCTGAACCCTCTGTCTCTTCTCCCCTCTGCACCCCGATCCCATGCTACTGTTATGTGTCAAGCGCTGCTTTAAACACTGGGGTCGATACAAGTTAATCGGTCTAGATTCAGTTCCTGTTCCACATGGAGCTTACAGTCAAGTAGTCATTTTGCAGTGGAGGAAATTAAGGCACGGAGAAGTGAAATGACTTGCCTAAGGTCACACGGCAGGCAGGTGGCCGAGCTGGGATTAGAAGGCAGGTCCTCTGACTCCCGGGCCTGGGCTTTACCCACTAGGCCATGATATTTGCCCACTGCTCTATCATCCTGTTCGACAAGACATTCTTCCTTTCCTTATTTCACTCTCTCTTGCCTATTTCTCTTTTTAAATCCACTTCCTCTTGGATAACCCTCTAATAATAATAACGATGATAATAATAATAATATCATTAAGGGCTTACTATGTGCCAAGCACTATACTAAGCTTTAGGGTAGATAATAATAATGATGGCATTTATTAAGCACTTACTATGTGTAAAGCACTGTTCTAAGCACTGGGGAGGTTACAAGGTGATCAGCTTGTCCCACAGGGGGCTCACAGTCTTAATCCCCATTTTACAGATGAGGTAACTGAGGCACAGAGAAGTTAGGTGACTTGCCCAAAGTCACACAGCTGACAATTGGCAGAGCTGGGATTTGAACCCATGACCTCTGACTCCAAAGCCTGTGTTCTTTCCACCGAGCCACACTGCTTCTCTAAGATGCAAGGTAATCATCTTGGTCACAGTCCCTGCCCCACATGGGGCACATGGGCCGATTTGGAGGGGAAAGGGTATTTAGGCCCTATTTTGCATCTGAGGAAACTGAGGCCCAGAGAAGATAAGTGGCTTGCCCAAAGTAAGTCACTGGCTAGATAGCAGCATAGCCTGGTGGCAAGAGCAAGGGCCTGTGAGTCATCGGACCTGGGTTCTAATCCCAGCTCCACCATTTGTCTGCTGTGTGATCTTGGGCAAATCACTAACTTCTCTGTGCCTCAGTTACTTCATCTGTAAAATGGGGATTAAATCCTACTTCCTCCTACTTAGATTGTGAGTCCCAGGTGGCACAGAGACTGTGTCCAACCTGATTAACTTGTTTCTACCCCAGTTTTTAGTACAGTGCTTGACACATGGAAAGCACTTAACTAGAACCCTAATCGTAGTTATTGGTAGAATTACTACCAAGTGGCAGAGCTGGGATGAGAACCTACATCATCTGACCCCTAGCCCAGGTTCTTTCCACTAGGCCTCACTGCTTTTGACTGAGGAAGAGAGGAGAGGAGCAGTTTGATCCCTGGGTCATGGCCAAGGGTGACCTGCAAGGGATTCTCTGTGCTCTTGACCACTTTGAGGGAGGTGGGAGAAGCAGCATGGCTTAATGGAAAGATCCCAAGCCTGGGAGTCAGAAGGACTGTGTTCTAATCCCAGCTATGTTTCTAGTCTGCTGTGTGACCTTGGGCAAGTCACTTCATGGTCTAGTGGACAGAACATGGGCCTAGGAGTACCTGAGTTCTAATCCCAGCTCCGCTATTTGTCTGCTGTGTGACCTTGGGCAAGTTGTTTCACTGCTCTGTACCTCAGTTACCTCATCTGTAAAGTGGGGAAAAAGACTGTGAGCCCCATGTGGGAAATGGACTGTGTCCAACCTGATTAGCCTGTATCTACCCCAGTGCTTAGAACAGTGCTTGACACATAGTAAATGCTTAACAAATACCATCACCATCATCATTATTATTTTCTGTACCTCAGTTCCCTCACCTGCAAAATGGGGATTCAATACCCGTTCATCTTCATACTTAGACTGTGAGCTCCATGTGGGACGTGATGACCTTGTATCTACCCTAGTGCTTAGTACAGTGCTTGGCACACAGTAAGTACTCAACAGATACCACAGTCATTATTTTACAGATGAGGAAATCGAGGCCCAGAGGACTCTGCCAGGACTTTTTCTGTCCTCTTCTTTCCTGCAGCTCTCTCCGCTGTGGTCACTCCTCCTCTCTAAACAATGCAGCTAGTGCTGGCTCTCACACCAGGCCATCCATCCACGGGGTCCTTTCTTGGGGTTGAGTTGTCCCCGGACAGGGTGATGGATAGAGCCGTGGCTCAGGAAGGCATCTGTCACTCAGGTCTGCTCGTTAAGGCTGGCTAATGGGGCCTGCCATTTGTGCCCTTTGTGAGCGATTCTCTTTCAGCTGGTTTGTTTGTCCTTCACCACCTTCAGCACAAGCATCCACTTCTCCAGGCCTCCCCAACCCACCTTCCTCAGGTCTTTCTGGCTCCTCCCTGCTGCCCTTCTTCTCTCCTCGGTCTCCTGCCCAGGATTGGAGGTTGGTGTCCGCTGGTCTACCAGCCATTCTCAGATGGGCACAGAGAAGCTTTCTTTCTGCAGAGGGAGGAGATACTTCTCACTGCTCAACTGTAAGATCATTGAATAATACTAATAATAGTGGTATTTGTTAAGCCCTTATTATGTGTCAGGCACTCTATTAAGCTCTGGGGTGGATACAAGCAAATCTGGTTGGATACAGTCCCTGTCCCATGTGGGGCTCACAGTCTCAATCCCCATTTTACAGATGAGGTAACTAGGCCCAGAGAAGTGTAGTGACTGGCCCGAAGTCGCACAGCAGGCAAGTGGCAGAACAGGATTAGAACCCAAGACCTTCTGTACACTATTCATTCATTCATTCATTCAATCATATTTATTGAGCGCTTACTGTGTGCAGAGCACTGTACTAAGCGCTTGGGAAGTACAAGTTGGCAACATATAGAGATAGTCTCTACCCAACAAGAGACTCACAGTCTAGAAGGGGGAGACAGACAACAAAACAAAACATGTGGACAGGTGTCAAGTTCTCAGAATAAACAGAAATAAAGCTAGATGCAAATCATTAAGAAAATAAATAGAATAGTAAATTGTACAAATATGTACACTATTCTCTTTGCCATGCTGCCTGAGGGTAGGAACTGTGTCTACCTACTCTAGTGTATGCTCCCAAGTGCTGAGTACAGTGCTCTGCACACAGTAAGCACTCAATAAATACTATCAATCAATATTGATTGGTTGATGGGGTTCAGGAGTTCATGGAGTGTTTCTCCTGGCTCTCCTCCAAGCACAGTGTTGGAGTTTCAGCTTTGATAATCCATCAATCAATCGTATTTACTGAGCACTACTGTGTGCAGAGCACTGTACTAATTCTTGGGAGAGTACAATATCATAGTTAAATAATGAATAGCAGTTATAGTTAATTACTTCCTCTATGCCAATCAGACACACTCCTTGTCCCATTCTAGGCTCAAAATTTTTGAGGTAGAGAGGGCAGTTATTTATGCCTTTTTACAGATGAGGAGACCAATTCCCAGAGAGATTAACTGATTTGCTTAAGGTTACATGTAGGTCAGTGGCAGAACTGGGATTAGAATCTGGGTCTCCTGAGTCCTAAACCAGTGTTCTTTCCACCAGGACACACCGCTTCTCTTTGAATCTCTTTGCCCATTTGCCTATCTTGGTGAAATGATAGAAGCCTTGATCTGGACGGTGTTTCAAGGAGTCAATTGATCAATTGCATTTACTGAGTGCTTACTGTGTACAGAACACTGTACTAAGCCCTTGGGAGAGTATTATATAGCAGAGTTTGTAAACCCATCTGTTCTAGCCTCTTGCCTCCAGAGGTTTGAGGCAAATCTAAACCATGGTGATGTTTATGTGTTTCTGTCTTTTATGCTCTTGTGTATCTTTTAAGAACGGGACTGGGAGTCAGGAGTCTGGGTTCTAATCCCTGCTCCGCTACTTGCCTGCTGCGTGAACTTGGACTATCATTCATATCTAGTGAGTGCTTACTGTTTGCAGAATACTGTAGCAAGAGCTTGGAAGAGTAAAATATAACAGAGGTAGTAGACATAGTCCCTGCCCAAAAGGAGCTTACTCATTTCACTTTGTTCCTCATTTTCATCTGTTCTCCCTCCCCATTAGACTGTGAGCCCTGTGTGGGACAGGGACTATGTCCAACTTGACTGTAATGTTCACCTTAGCGCTTAGCATAGGGTCTGGCACATAGAAAATGCTTTAACAAATATCCTGGTGCTTAGAACAGTGCTCGGCACATAGTAAGCGCTTAACAAATGCCATCATTATTTACATTCCGCCTTCTCCACCTGCTCATCGGACCACATCTTTTCTCCCCTTATCAAAACAATTGCCCCTTCTCTCCTTCCCTCCCTTATCACCCTCTTCAAATATTTGCTCTGCAGTGGCTTTTTCCCCACTGGTTTCAAACATGCCCAAGTCTCCCCTATCTTAAAAAAAACACCCTTGACCCAAGGCTTTGGGTTTGAATCCCAGCTCTGCCAATTGTCAGCTGTGTGACTTTGGGCAAGTCACTTCACTCTCTGTGCCTCAGTTACCTCATCTGTAAAATGGGGATTAAGACTGTGAGCCCTCTGGGGACAACCTGATCACCTTGTAACCTCCCCAGCGCTTAGAACAGTGCATTGCACATAGTCCTTAATAAATGCCATTATTATTATTGTTGTTATTAAGGCTCCCTCTAGTTATTGCCCCATCTCCCTTCTATCATTCCTCTCCAAACATCTTGAGAGGGTTTTCTACACTTGCTGTCTCAAGTTCCCCTCCTCCAACTCTCTCCTCAATCTCATCTATCTCACCACCAATCTGTCACCCACACCCAGCCTCTGGCCTGGAAAGCCCTTCTTCTTCATAACCAACAGACAATTGCTCTCCCCACCTTCAATCCTTTATTGAAGGTAAGAGAAGCAGCATGGCTTAGTGGCAAGAGCACAGGCTTGGGAGTTAGAGGATGTGAGTTCTAATCCTGGCTCCCCCACTTGTCTGCTGTGTGACCTTGGGCAAACCACTTCACTTTTCTGGGCCTCAGTTACCTCATCTGGAAGATGGGGATTAAGACTGTGAGCCCCATGTGGAACAACCTGATTACTTTGTATCTACCCCAGTGCTTAGAACAGTGCTTGGCACATAGTAAGTGCTTAACAAATACCATAATAATAATAATCTCTTCCAAGAGGTCTTCCCTGACTAAGCCCTCATTTCCTCTTTTCTCACCCCCTTCTGCATCATTCTGACTGCTCCCTCTATTCATCCCTCCTCCCAACTCCACAGCAGTTACGTACATATCTGTGATTATTCATTTATTTTAACATCTGTCTCCCCCAATAGACTGTAAACTCATTTGGGGCAGGGAATGTGTCCGTAAAATTATTGTATTGCACTCTCCCAAGTGCTTAACACAGTGCTCTGCACACAGTAAGCACTCAATAAATACCACTGACTGATTGATTGATTGATTATTGCAACAGCTAGTCAACATGCCCCATTCACTCACCAGGAAGCCTAAAGCACTCTGAGTTTGGGGGAAAGACCACCTCCCCAGGTAGAGCCTGCTCATACAATCCCACTGTGCCCCTCCACGGAGCCGCGAACCACTGACTCTGCTCAGGCCACGGTGGCGATTGATTTGATTCTTTCAAATATTTATGAAACATCGATAGGTCTTCTAAGTTCAAAGTTGTAGCTTACACGGAATTCAGTTTTATTGGCTAGAAAGTCAATATTTTCACTGTTCAGGCTTAAAGCCCCATCACTCCCAGGCCTGGCTTGTCCCCGTTCTCCCCAGCCCTCAACCCAACACAACAAGGTACAGCCTTTTGGGTACACACTGTGTCCAGGTAGGACTGCAGATCCTGCCCTGACCTTTTCCTTGACTCCCACAATCAAAGATCACCTTCATGTCAGAGGTGTCTTTTTCCAACTAAAAAAAGAAAACTACATGCATTTCCCCTCCCCTTTCTCCCCTCTGCATCACCTGTGCACTTGCTTAAAGCACTTTGAAGGTGATCTTTGATTTAAAGACTCCTTAAAGCACTTTGATACTTGCCCTAGCCCCATAGAACTAATATGCATACCATTCCACTTGACTCCTTCCCCCATCTGTAATTTATTTTAATGCCCGTCTCCCTCTGCAGACCGTAAACCCCTTTTGGGCAGGGATCGTGTCTACCAACTCTAATAGATTGTATCCTCCCAGGTGTATAGTACAGTGCTTTGCACACAGTAGATGCTCAATAAGTACCATTGCTTGATTGTTTGATTACAGTATGCTATCTGCTGCTCCTCTGAGGCCTGGAGAAGTACAAAGTCTTTGGTTCTTTCCCTGCCCTCCCCCTTTCATACTCTTCCCTTTTGTGTTATTTTTCTCGTTGAAAAGGGTCTGGGGAAAGTGGACAGCTGAGGACCCTTAAGCTTAGAACAGTGCTTGACACATAGTAAGTGCTTAACAAATGCCATTATTATTATTATTATTTTTATTAATAAACCCCGTACCCACAGTCATTTGGGTCTCTGAGACGTTCATCAGAGTTATGTCAGCACCTCCAGGGAACTGGCTGGGAATTAGGGCCTTAGACAGGAAACCCGGAACACTAGACTGTAAGTGCCTAGAGGGCAGGGGGCAAGTCTACCAACCCTATTGTCCTCTCCCAAATGTTTAGTACAGTGTTCACAAAACACTCAATAAATACCATCAATTGATTGACTGGTAGGTTGGACCAAGGGGAGTTAGGGGACCAGGAGGAATGGTGTTTCTTAAGTCCTTACAATGTCAAGCATTGTGCTGAGCCTTGGGATTAAAAATCGAGATAATCAGGTCATACACTGAGTCAATGTCCCCCACTGGAGTCACGATCTTATACCTTCGATACCTTGAAGCAGGTATCTTCTCCCCATTTTGCAGTTGAAGAAACTGAGGCTGGAGAGATTACGTGACTGGCCCAAGGTCACCAAGCAGGTAAATTGCAGAGCTGGGACTTGAAGCCGCGTTGCCTGACTGTCCATCTTGGGCTCTTTCTACTAGGCCACACTGCCATCCCAAAGTCCATTGGTGTATCCTTTCTCTTAGTGTCTATCTACATGTGAGAGGAGGGGAAGAGGAAGGGCAGAGAGGCTCTCTGGGGGCTTGAAAATGTGCTCGCCCCTGGGGGCTCTCTGGATTCCTTGGGTTGGGCCAAGCATGAGTCAACCTTCCATTGGGAGGGGAGAGAGGAAGGGGTGAGGGTCCTGGTGGTCCAGGCAGTCTCCCCAGGCCTTAAACTCTGCTTTGGCCCCCATGCCTGCCCCTTGGGAGGCAGGAGGGGTGGCAGGATGGCAGACAGCTCCCTGAGAAACACCAGGCCTTTTTTTCCATAGTTGGAAGCAAGAATACAATCCTGTGGTTCTCATTCAAATCCAAAGTGGGGAAGACTCAAATGGGAAATGAAGAAAAAAAGTGAATCGCTGGACAGAAGGAACCAGCTAGTGAGGAAATAACCCCGGCCCTTTAAAAAAGAAAAAAAAGAGCAATTACAATTATAAAAAAATCCCAAACAACAACAAAAAAAATCCCTCATCAACTCCCCATCACTCTGACACCTTGGAATTGCTGAGCCAGGGCTCTTCCGTCTCCCCAGATTTGAGTACTCAGCACTTTCCTGGCTCGCTCCTCTGATTCTGGTGCCAACTGAGGTTGGAGGGGCTGATCTGCTACTCTCCTGTATCATTCCCTCCAGGGCAGAGAGGACAGACTCCGGAGCCCCCTCCACCCCCGCCCCCCAAACTCCCCTTCTTTGGGCCAGCCCAGTGAAATAACAATAATAACAGTAATGATAACAATAGTGATAACAGTGGCATTTATTAAGCACTTACTCTGGGCCAAGCAGTGTACAGAGTGTCGGAGTAGATACAAGGTTATGTGCTAGCCCCACAGTGCCGGCTCCACCTGGGGCTCGCAGACAATTTCATTCCCATTTTATGATGAGGACACAGAGGCTCAGAGAGCTAAGTGACTTGGCCAAGGTAACACAGCGGGCCAATGGCAGATGCAGGACTCAAATCTGCGTCTCTGGAGAAGTAGTCCTATGCTTTTTTCACTAAAACAAGGGATCCGGGAGAGACTCCAAAAGGTTCATGGGAGAGACTCTTCCAAGTCCTTAGTACAGTGCTCTGCACAAAGTAAGTGTTCAATAAATATGATTGACTGACGACTCCGAAGAGCTCATGGTAGAGTCAGATGTGTAGATGAAGGAATAAAGGGAGAAACTGGGCCAGTTTTCTAGGGCTCTGAGGCTAGTCCCATGGTCCCCCTCTGCCAGCTCCATCACCTAGGGCCACCCACTGCCTGGAGAAACCTGAGTCAGGGGGCTGGACACAATGATCTTTGTCTACCCTTATGCTCTAGAGTGATGTGAATCCCTTTTGAGCTAATGGAAAGAGCATGGGAATGTGAATCAGAGGACCTAGCTTCTCATCCTAACTCTGCCACTTATCTGCAGTGTGACCTTGGGCAAATCTCTTACATTCTCTGTGCCTGAGTTACCTCATCTGTAAAATGGAGATTCAGTACTATTCATTCATTCATTCAATCATATTTATTGAGTGCTTACTGTGTGCAGAGCACTGTACTAAGCGCTTGGGAGGGTACACTATAACAATAAACAGAAGGGGAGATGGACATGTACATAAGTGCTGTGGGGCTGGGAGGGGTGATGAATAAATGGAGCAAATCAGGCAACGTAGAAGGGAGTGGGCGATTTGTCTCCAACTGGCTCTGATCTTGCTCTTGGGCTCTGCCAGGGGCAGGAAGGGGACGCTTTCTCCTTTCATCATCTTTTAGACTGTGAGCCCACTGCTGGGTAGGGACTGTCTCTATATGTTGCCAACTTGTA
Organism: Tachyglossus aculeatus; assembly: GCF_015852505.1. Classification (NCBI taxonomy): domain Eukaryota; kingdom Metazoa; phylum Chordata; class Mammalia; order Monotremata; family Tachyglossidae; genus Tachyglossus; species Tachyglossus aculeatus. The sequence goes on from NC_052091.1 coordinate 14,066,245, forward strand.
CTTCCCAAGCGCTTAGTACAGTGCTCTGCACACAGTAAGCGCTCAATAAATACGATTGATGAACATCTTGGGCCCAGCAACTTCCACTTTGAGGTATGAGTGGGAGAGGGTGCTGGGAGTGGCGACCCCCAGCTGTGAGAACCCCAGTGACCCGGTCAGGTGGGCAAAGGATGAGAGGGAGCAGGATGGAATTGGCAAAGTCACAGTGGAGGTCCTCCCTCCCACGAGACTGTAAACTTCTCGAGGATAGGGTCATGTCTCCTAACACTCTTAGCATGTGGTTCTGTGCACAGAAGGCGCTCGGCAATTCCTGTTGATTGATTAACCGACTGATCAGAGGGCGGGGTAAATTGTTCACCAAACCCCACCACTCCAGGGGGAGGGGCCCCTACTGAAGCTTAGTGTTAGGAAGTTCGAAGCCAACGCGGCAACTGCTAAAGCTATGCAGTCCTTTTTGCCCCAGGAAATCGGCAAGCCTGGAGAAGGAGTGAAGCCCAGTGAATAGAGCATGGGCCTGATAGAAGAATCTGGGTTCTGGTCCCAGCTCCACAGCTTGTCTGCTCTGTGACCCTGGACAGGTTACTTAACTTCTCTGTGCCTCAGTTTCCTCATCTGTAAAATGAGGATTGAGACTGTGAGCCCCACGTGGGACAAACTGATCACCTTGTATTCCCCCAGAGCTTAGAACAGTGCTGCGCACATAGTAAGCACTTAACAAATGCCATGGTTATTGTTATTATTATTATTATTACTCGATTTGCTTGTATCCACCCCAGCACTTAGTACAGTGCACACAGTAAGCGCACATAGTAAGCATTTAACATATATTATTATCATTGTTATTATTATTATCTTGCATCTACCCCAGTGTTTAGAAAAGTGCCTGTGCCTGTGAGCCTCATGTGGGACAGGGACGGTGCCTAGTCTGATTGTGTCGTATCTACCATGGTTTTTAGCAATCAATCATCAGTCAATCAGTGGTATTTATTGAAAGCTTATTGCATGCAGAGCACTGTACTAAGCACTTAGGTGGGTATAACAGAGTTGGTAGACGCATTCCATAACCACAGTGAGATTACAGTATAGAGGAGGAGACAGACATGAATATAAATAAATCAATTATGGATAGGTGTATAAGTGCTGAGGGGCTGAACAACAAGTGCTCAAAGGGAACAGATCCAAGGGCACAGATGACACAGAAGGGAGAAGGAGTAGGGGAAAGAGGGTTTAATCAAGGAAGGACTCTTGGAGGAGATAGAAGCACATACTAAACCCTTAACAAATGCTACAATTATTATTATCACCATCATCACCATTATTATTAATAGTGGATCTCGCCACCACCCCATCAGGCCTGTCAAGGGAATTGTCCACTCCCCATTATAGCACACAAGGAAAATACGTGTCCTAGTTCTCTTCTTTGGCATGTGCTCATTTTAGATATTGGGTACATTACAAGTGGGGCATCAGCTGAGCCTATGTCCTGCCTCCCCTCCCTCTAAATCAGCAGATTAGAAGGGATTGGGGTGGGAGAAGGAGTAGTGGGTGGGGGTCATGAATGACTGAGCTGAAAGCATAAAGGGCCTTCAGTTGTTTTCCAAAGACGTTCAGACTCTGGCCAATAAATGTCTGTTTAAATTCCCCTTCAAGTCCCCATCTCTGCAGATACTGTTTAGACGGGGACATTTTTCTTGGTTACTTGGCAACCTAACAAATATTTGGATGGGTCTAGGCTGTTTACACTTGACTTGGCTTATCGGACTCTCTGGAAATGGTGCAACTTCCTTGGTTTCTCATTTTATTTTTGATATCCACCGGCTTGGCTAAAATAACTTCCACCCATGAGGTTCTGGAACCTTGTGCTGGAATCTGCAAGTGCTTTATTTCTTTTCCTCATGGTATTTAAGTCCTTACTATGTGTCAAGCACTGATCTAAGTACTGGGTCACATTAATCAGGCCAGATAGAGTCCCTGTTGTACATGAGGCTCATACTCTAAGTAAGAAGGGGAACAGGTATTGAATCCCCATTTTGCAGTTGAGGAAATGGAGGTACAGAGAATTTTTTTTGGTGGTATTTGTTAAGTGCTTAATATATGAGAAGCACTGTATTAAACACTGGGGTAGATATAAGATAATAAGGTTGGACATAGTCCATGTCCTACATGGGGTTCACAGTCTTAATCCTCATTTTACAGATGAAGTATCTGATGCACAGAGAAGTTAAGTGATTTGCCCAAGGTCACATAGCAAGTAAGTGGCAGAGATTAAAACCCAGATCCTCAGGCTCCCAAGCCCATGCTCTATCCACTAGACCATACTGTTTCTGCTATTCATCTTGGAGGATTTCCAAGGGAGCCACTGGCAGGTCAGGGAAAAGGGAAATTTCCTTGATTTCCTTTTCCTATCTCTGGGTTTCCTGTCCGTCAGTCAGTCAATCAATCATATTGAGCGCTTACTGTGTACAGAGCATTATACAAAGCACTTGGGAGAATACAGTATAACAATAAAACAGGCACATTCCCTGTGCTCAACAAGCTTATAGTCTAGAGGGAGATACTGTAAGCTCATTGTGGGCAGAGTACATGTCTACCAGCTCTGTTGTATAGTACTCTCCCAAGCACTTAGTACAGTGTTCTGCTTACAATATGATTGATTGATTGGGCTGGATTATATTAGATTAAATATAGCATTTAGCACAGTGCTAGGCACCTAGTAAGCTCTTTAAAAAGACCATATTCATGATTATAAAGATCTTTACATACATGCACCAGGGAGGTGGGATGAGTCCCCAAGTGTTTAGGTGATGCAGAAGTGTTGAAGTGGCAGGAGAGGGGAAGTAGGGTGGGAAGATGTAGCATTAATCAGAGAAGGCCTCCCGGAGGAGATGTGACTGACTGGAAACCCTCAAGCCTGGAATGAGTGAGACATCTATCTGGCTCCAGCAGGTCTGGAGATCTTACTGCCAGTGACCCCGCCCGCAGGGTCCCTTCCACCTCTCAGAAGGAAAAGGCATCAGCAGAAGTCACAAAGTCTAGGCCTGTCTCAATCCGTCAATCAATGGTAGTTATTGAGTTCTTACTATGTGCAGGAATGAACAGTAGAAAAGAGTTGGTAGATCTGTTCCCTTGCCCACCAAAAATGTAGAGTCTAGAGGAGAAGACAGACGCTGAAATAAATTATGGATTTGTACAGAAACGTGGTGGAACTGAGGGCAGGGTGGAAATCAAGTGATTAGAGAGTACCGATCCACGTGCATAGGTGACACAGGAGGGAAAGGAAGTAGGGGAAATAAGGACTTAGTTTCCTCACTTCCAGTTGAGTAAGAAGAGAAGCAGTGAACTGGGATTCAGAGGATCTGGGTTCTAATCCCAGTCCACCACTTGTCTACTGGGTAACCTTGAGCAAATCACTTCACTTTTCTGTGACTCAGTTACCTCATCTGTAAAATGGGGATTAAGACTATGAGCTTCACGTGGGACAGGGATGGTATCCAACCTGATTAACTGATTATCTTACCTCAGTGCTTAGTACAGTGCCTGGCACAAAGAAAGGATTTAACAAATACTATAAACAACAACAACCTGAGCCTTGTGAGAACAGTATTGTAAAAGCAGAATCTCGATTCCATCCTCCATATCTTGAAATCATCTTGGTGGAAAATAAAAAGATTTTCCCTTTCCACCTCACTCTTAATAAACTCTTCTCTCCATTTCTGCTCCCCCTCCTCCACCATCTACTTCTCCCTCCGGGGCTCCAGGGAATGTTATGTATGAAATTATTTTGTAAAATCCAATAAAAATTTTAATCAGGTCAACATCATTACAGGGAAGAAAAATGACGGATCTTCTCTGATGCAGAAAAATGTACAGAAGGGGAAAAAATACCACAAATATACAAAACATTCTGACCCATTCTCATAATCACTTGTGTCCATTTAAACAAAAACACACACACATGCACACACCCACCCACACCCCTACACACCCATGCACACTTGCATCAATGCTCAATGTGCTTGCATATTTTGTTTCATCCATTGTACCTTGATGTTACTGAGTCTTCCTGAAAGCTGCAAAGAGATGGGAAAAAGAGAAGATGAATAATGTCTTTTCTAGATGGAATAGGAGGGAAAGGTTTCGAGAGCTGGAGGCGAACTTAATAATCACAGTTGCAGGCAATTTTCGCTGCCACTTCAGAGCCCCTGAGAGAGGAGGCAGAGGGGTGTGAAGGGATTCACCATAAAGGAGAGGGCATCCCCACTGTAGCTCTCCCAGCTGGGACCATCTTAATTACTGTGGTATTTATTAATCAGTCAATCAATCAATTGTATTAATTGAGCGTTTACTACATGTGGAGCACAGTACTAAGTGCTATGGAGAGTTCAATCCAATAGAAGATCCTCAACCACGAGGCGCTTACACTGTACAGGTCACTTACAGTGTATACTGCGGACACAGACGTGAGCTTAGGGTTTGTTGACGGAGTCTGAGAGACAGCAGTAACCCCTCTGTTTATCCCTCTGCAACCAATTTCCTCTTCCCACTTCTCTAGACTGTAAACTCCTTGTGGGCAGGCAATATCTCTACCAACTCTGTAATACTGAACCAAGAACTTAGTACAGTTTTCTGCACACAATAAGCACTCAGTAAATAAGATTGATTCCAAAATAATAACAATAATACTAATAATTGTGGAATTTAACACTTACTATGAGCAAGAGCAGAATTAAACACTGAGATAGATACAAGATGAACAGATTGGATACAGTGTCTGCTCCATATAAGACTTCTACTATAAGCAAGAGGAACAGGCGACTCAGCCCCGTTTTTTTACAGATGAGGCACAGAGAGATTGTGTTAGAAGGCTGATAGAGTTGGAAGTTGCATGGCTTAAGAGAAGGATCGTGGGCCTGGGAGTCGGAGGAACTGGGTTATACTCTTGGCCTGGCCAGTTGTGTGCTGTGTGACCTTGGTCAGGTCACTTAAAACTTCTCTGTGTCGCAGTTACCTCATCTGTAAAATACCTTTCCTCTCTTCCCCTTAGACTGTGAACCCTGGATGGGATGGAACTGTGTCCAACCTGATTGTCTTGTATCTACCCCAGTCCTTAATAAAGTGCTTGGCACAAAGTAAGAGTTTAACAAACGCCATAGTTATTGTTATTAAGTGACTTGCCCAAGGTCACACCACAGAGAAGTAGCCATGCTGGGATTAATCAATCAATCAGACAATAGCATTTTTTGAGCACTTATTGGGTGCAGAGGACTATACTAAGCATTTGAGAAAGTATAATACAACAGAGTTGATAGACATGATCTCTTTCCACAGCAAGTTTACCACCTAGAGGATTAGAACCCATATCTCCCAACTCCCTGGCTTGAGATGCTTCCACTAGGCCTCATTGCTTTTGTATATTACAAATTGTATATTTTAAATTATTTATTCATACTCATCCCTGTCTCCCACTCTGGACTGTAAACTCAGTATGGGCAGGGAACATCTCATCTGTAAAATGGGGATTAAGACTGTGAGCCCCACGAGGGACAACCTGATCACCTTGTAACCCCTCCAGCGCTTAGAACAGTGCTTCACACATAGCGCTTAACAAATGCCATCATCATCATCATCATCATCAACATGACTGCTAATTCTCTCCCAAGCACTTAGTACAGTGTTCCGCATGTACTAAGCACTCAATAAATACCATTGATTGATTGAGTGATCCATCTACTCCCATTCCCTCCTCCCCACTTTCATGGTCCCTCCCTCCACCCTGCTAATTCCCCATTCTTCCCATATCCTGCCAGTCTGCCCCTCCTCTCCCACTGTCAGGCTGCAAAATCTTTGTTGGATTGGCTGAAGGCCTAGAGACAGCCGCCTGAGTGACAAGCTAGAAAATAAAATAGTATCGCACTGCCCAGCAAATCCAGTGGCAGAGAGGCGACTCTGAAGAGCCGGACCTGACAGCGGCTCTTACAGGAGCTCTCCTAGACAGACGGGACTTTAAGATTTTCCAAAGGGATGGGCTTTGATCCATGCCATTTTCCCCGAGGCAGATGTGGGCTCATCCTCCCTCCTCACTGACAGAGAGTCCTGGGCCAGGAATCTGCAGAAAACAGAACAGATTTCTTGCAGAAGTGGCAGTCACTTTGTTCTGGGCAGAGCTTGGACAATGAAACCTGGACATGTGTCGGCTGATGCCTGACTTGATGGACTTCTAAGGAGGGACTGCTTGGGAAATACAGGGTGGACTCGGATGCCAACCATGTGACTTGGCACAGGCCCACTGACCAGATCCTGAAAGCCATCAGACCGGGGCCAGTAGGAATTCTAGTTGCAAAGAGTAGAGTCCTGGGACCCAGGAGACCTGGATTCTAAACCCAGCTCCGCTGCTTGCTTGTTGTGTGACCTTGGGGAAGTCACTTAAATCAATCAGTCAAACCATGTGCAGAGCACTGAACTGTTTGGGAGAGCAAAATACAACAGAGTTGGTAGATACGTTCCCTACCCTCAACGAGCTAATACTTCTCTGGGCCTCAGTTTCCTCCTCTGTAAAATGGGGATTTAATATCTTTCCTCCCTCCCGCTTAGAGAGCCCTGTTTGAGAAGGGGACTGAATCTGATAGTACTGTATTTACCCCAGCACTTTGTGTAGTGTAAGCACATGGTAAGTGCTTAACAAATTATACAATGATAATTAATTAACAATAAATGAATTGAAAATTAGTAAATAACAACAACAATATTAATGATAATACTAGTAATGTTGACAATAATGATAATAATAATGATAGAAAGTGGCTTACATGGGTGGGAAGACCACCATGGTAACCAGTGACACTGCTCGTGAGGTCAAGGTGATAGGTCTCACCATGGTCACTGAACTGTGAGTTTGGCATGCTAAAAAAAAAAATCCATGGGTGTAATTTGTAATGTGTAGTTCCCTGGACTTTAAGCTCACTGCGGGCAGGGAACACGTCTGCCAACTTTGTCGCATTGTACTCTTTCAAGTGCTTAGTATGGTGATCTGCGCATCATAAACACTCAATAAATGCCACTGGAAAAAAATGTGCCTTACTCCAAGCTGCTTAATCCCTGTTGCACTCCAGACCCAGTGGGCACCTAGCTGGCCCAGATGGCAGTATAATAATAATAATAACTGTGGTATTTAAGTGCTTACTATATTCCAGTGTACTAGATACAAGATAATCAGGTTGGACAGAGTTCCTGTCCCACATAGGACTCCCAGTAGTAATCCCCATTTTACAGATGAGGGAACTGAGGCACGGGTAAGTTAAATGACTTGTCCAAGGTCACACAGCAGACAAGTGGTGGAGCTTGGATTAGAACCCAGGTCCTTCTGACTCCCAGATGTGTTTTCTATCCACTAGGCCATGCTATTGAGGACTAGTGGCACAATAATCAATTCTTCCACGTGGTTTCTCAGTCTTGAGGTCATCAGGGACAAGTCTCATCCATCATTTCCACTGGGAGACTGCATCATCATCAAGAAGTGGAAGTGGAAGCCCTAGCTCTGTTACCGGGCTTCTGGTGCCCTACCCCCTATGCCCTGGGTGCCCCGTGGGACAGCCAAGGCTGGATGGGACCCAGGATGGGTTAGGGACTGTCCAATGCCCGTGAGCCTGAAGCATCTGCCAACCTCTCTGTCTGCATATACTCTGCCTTCCCTTGCCTGGGTGACCATTCAGCAACCAGCCCTGGGTTGGGTTTTTTCCCCCTCCTCGGGTTTTTTCCCTGCAGAGAGTCAAGTGCAATTTTCTAGCCAGATGCAGCGGTAGCCGTGGAATCCTAGGGCTGACAGGTACCGGGGGTTTCTCCAGGTCAATCTTTTTTTAGTCATCTCCAATGAGGCCGGACGTGATTAGTTAGTAAAATGCTAACTACGAATCCTGTAGTTTGGTGGGCCTTGTGCTGTGCAGACGAAACCCCTCCGGAGTCTGAGGTGTCATTATTGGCCGAGAAACCCTGAGCTCAGGCAGAGACTACTGGTCTTTCAGGGCAGGACCCTGGGGCAGGACCACGAGGTTCTAGTTGATGTGCCTCGGTCAGGGAAAGTTGTAACGATGGCAGGAATGAGAGGCCTTGTGCACCTGGAGCCTATCTGGGCTGGGACCCTGTTACTTCAGGGACCTCCAGGCCTGGGTCTGGGTGGTGGGTAATCCCCAGGACAACCCCTTCAACCCTCCCAAGGACTGCTCTTGTTGATACTTTTGCTGCATATGTCAGAAGGACCGACTTCTCCTTTTTCGCATGAGCTTGGAAAGCAGACAGGAATTTTAGGGCAGATAAGGGACTAGCTTCAAAAAGCAAACAGGCCCAAGAGCCACCATTTAGGATCTTTTTCTAACCCCTATGGGAAACTCAGAAACCTGGTCGTGTGACCCTCCTTTGGCTCCTGCTTCTGATTCTTGTTTTCACGTGCCCCCTTCGCCCAGTCTGTGAATGTCGGTCCCTGCATCCCCTCCTCTGAGATTGGAAGTCCCTTGATGGGATAGGGACTAGGACTGAATCCTCTTATTTTGTCTGCCCCTCAGCATTTAGTCCAGTTCTCAATTAAGTACCATTACTACTAATGAGTAGCCCTGGTCTAGCAAGAGGGCCTTAGTCAGTCAGTCAATCATATTTACTGAGTGCTTACTGTGTGCAGAGTAGTGTACTAAGTGCTTGGGAGAATACAACAATAAACAGACACATTGCCTGCCCACAACGAACTTTAAGTCTAGAGGCAGGGAGACAGGCATTAACATAAATAAATTACAGACATAATGATAATTATGGCATTTGTTAAGCACTTACTATATACTGGGCACCATATTAAGTGTTGGGGTGGATGCAAACAAATAGGGTTGGACACAGTCACTGTCCCACATAGGGCTCACAGTATCAATTCCCATTTTACAGATGAGGTAACTGAGGCCCACAGAAGTAAAGTGACTTGTCCAAGGCCACACAGCAGATAAGTAGCAGAGCTGGAATTAGAACCCATAACCTCCTGACTCCCACGTGTGGGTATGAATAAAGGGAGCAAATCAGGGTGACACATAAAGGAGTGAGAGAAGAGGAAAGGTGGGCTTAGTCAGGAAAAGCCTCTTGGAGGAGATGTGCCTTCAATAAGGCTTTGAAACAGGGGAGAGTAATTGTCTGTCAGATATGAGGAGGGAGGGCATTCCAAACTAGAGGCAAGATGAGGGCGACCCACCCTTACGCCCCACAGAAGGAGTCACCTCCCTCAGCATCCAACATGGCAGCTCTTTCCAGCTGTCCAGCACCGCCAGAACCCCCTGGACCCCACTGGCTCTGGTGGGAGGCAATGTTATGGGACAAACCCAACATCCCTCGGGAGAATTGATAACAGAGTCAGGATGAGAAGTCAGGTGTACCAGACCCTCAACTTCCTCAGCAGAGATCCTAGAATGCTGTAGGCAGCCAATCACTCCAGTTAGGGCAGCACTGAACTAGTTGTCCTGAGTCCAGCAGATTTTGCTGCACTTGAATTCTCCAATTCCCACTTGTACACTTTTCCCCATCACTCTGCAGGCAGTAAGCACTTCATAAATACTACTTGGAAGAACCTTGAGGGCTGAGATCCTGAAAGCTCCTTGTGGACAGAGAACATGTCTACCAACTCAATTGTATTGTACTCTCCCATGCACTTAGTACAGTCCCCTGCACACAGTAAATAATCAATAAATATCACTCGCTAATTGGTTGATCATGTCTTCCAACTTTACTGTCCTCTCCGAGTGCTTAGGAAGTCCAGAAGTAGCGTACGCAACCTTTTTTCTGTCAGGGTAATGTAAGCTGGCCCCACCTCAACCAACTCTATCCTTCCTCCCCATTCCCTTGTTCTCACAGCTTTCATGGCCCCCTTCTTAGAGCCCCTAACTTGCAACCCTGTCTCCCTGGTGTCCCAACATGATCTCCCTCAAGTCTACTTCTATCCTTTCAGCTGATATATTTAACAGCTCCAATGCTGCTGGCTTCCACTGGGGATCTCACTGTTCTTGCTGCTGCTGCTACAACCACTTCCAACTCCAAAGGTCCCTGTCTTCTGGGATGTTAATGACTCTGCCTCCTGGTGGGTTAGGGGGATGAAAGGCAGTGGCAGAGAAAGAGGAGGTGGGGGAAGAGAAGGAGGAGGAGGAGAAAGAGGAGGAGAAGAAGGAAGAGGAGGAGGAGGAGGAGAAGGAAGAAGGGGAGAGGGGAAGAGGAGGAGGAGACAGCTGTGGGGGCATTGGGAGTGAATTTAGGGTGGAAAGCAGGGGGACAGGAAACCCAAGGGCTTGCATCTGCAGGCAGCCGGGAAGAGACAGGGAGTTTGCATTACCTATCAACAAATAAATAATCCATCCACCAATTATTGACTGTCTACTGTGGGCCAAAGATTCAAAGTACTTGGAAAGTACAATAGGAATGGTAAACATGATCCCTGCCCCCAAAGAGTTTACAATCTACACGGGAGACAGACAATAAAGTAACATATAGAAGGAAGCCAAGGAGTATATAAAGTATATACATCAGTACTACAGTGACTTGCTTTTGCTTGGGTGATCCAAAAGTGCTCATGTGGCAGTTGGGATAAGAGGTGAGGAGATTAGAAATTAGAGGGGGAAGACCAGAAATGACTCAAGGGCAAAGGTTTGGTTTGGAGAGAACTAAGTTTGTTCAGAGGCAAATAACTTCTCTAATCAGGAGCTATACTGCAGGTCACAGACTCTGACACCAGCCTAGCCTGGCAAGGCTCAATAGGCCATCCAGGGCCTGGGTAGGTCTCTGGGTTGTGAGGATGATGATGATGATGATGGTTCCTGTTAAATATTTACTATGTGGCAAGCACTATACAAAGCACTGGAGTAGATACAGCCCATTAGGTTGTCCTCTTGAAGAAGCAGCATGACCTAGTGGAAAGAGCATGGATTTAAATGTCAGGGACCTGGATTCTAATCCTGGATCTGCCCTTTACTTGCTGTGTGGCCTTGGGTAAGTCATTTAATTTCTCTGGGCCTCAGATTCCTCAACGGGGATTAAATACCTATTATTCATCCTCCTTAGACTGTGAATCCCGTGTGCGAGAGGGACTGGGTCCAATCTGCTTCTCTGTATCTACCCCAGTGTTTGACACATATGAAATGCTTAATAAATATTATCATTATCATCATTGTCATCATCATAATTATTATTATTATTACTTCTCTCTGCCAACTCCCTTCTTTCAGGCACCTTACTGCTCAAAATCAGGGAGGAACAGAAGAGGAAGAGAAGTTTATGCCCATCCCCTTTGCTACTTACTGAGTCTCTACAGAGGGGCTTATATTATATCAATCCCAGAGCTTACTACAGTGATGGCCCATAGTAGCACTTAACAAACACCTCAGCGGTTACTAGAAGGTTGGAGTCTACCTCCCCAGATCTCTCTGGCTCCTCCTAAGGGGCAGACTGACTGAGACCATTACACCTCTCTCTTGCAGGTCACAGAGTCACCAGGCTGTTCTGCTTTAAGTGTCATCTTGCCTACAAGTGGGGAGTTGGACAGGATGACCTCTGGTACCCTGAGGAGTACAAGTCTTCTCTTTCTCTTCTGGGGCCTCCCTCCATTCAAGGGTCCGGGTGGAGGTCTGACTGACACCGCCTTGGCCCCACCCCCCCAGCACAACCAGTCATTCTTAGAGATTTGCATCTCCGGGCATGTTTAAAATATTTATGGAAAATGTTTTGAATGTTCAGCATCCACGACCGCAAGTCACGGATTTGTTTAGGAAATATGGGCCCAGAAGGCAGTAATCAGATTTCCCCTAGGCAGCGAGCGGCTCCTTGATGCTTAATCAGCCTGGGTGTGCTTCGGTCCTGCCACGATGGGGCTTATTAAAAGCAGGCCTCCTTTATTTTCTTTTTTAATCTAGATTTAGTGTGGCGAGAGAGGCTCTTAAGATGAGAAATGGTTCAAATCATCTCTCTAATTTGTCGTTTAACAGGGGAAAAAAATTCCCTCTCCTAACTCCTTCCAGGAAGCCCAGGGCCAGAGGCTGGCGACCGGGATGCAGAGCTCTGCCCCTGATGCTGAGTGAGGCCCCATTCCGGAGTTTCTCAAATTGAGTGCTGGGACCCTTTTGGGAGATGGTGGAGGAAGCGAAAGGGGATGGGAATTTTGTGAGGGACAGCTTTGAGTTACTGTTTAGGGATGCCAGAGAAGGATGTCTGACTGGGAGAATGTAGTGGCCCCCATCCTCCCTCCCCTGAGCCCACCACTGGCACCCCCACCCCTCCAACTCGGTCTTTGATATCCCTCAGCCTGTCCAGGGGGAGACTGGAAAATTGGGCTCTTATTAGGAGAGGAGAGATGTAGGAGCCAGGGGAGAAACTAATGGGGTGCAGAGGTACCAGTCTTCCATTTGCTGACCCAGAAGCAAAAGACATTCATGACGTTATGTGCTTTACATGTTATACCACATAACATGAAGGCATCAAGAGAACCTTATAGGGGAAGCCACAGAACATATCAGTGATAATTGTGGCATTGGTTAAGGCCTTACTATGGACCAAGCAGGGTACTAAGAGCTGGGGTAGGTACAATAAATGCCATCATTATTATTATTATTACAATGGAAGCAGATTGGACACAGTGTCTGCCCCACAGTGCAGCTCAGAACCTTAAGTCAGGGAAGAATGGGTAGTGAATCCCCATTTTACAGATGAGGAAACTGAAGTTCAGGGAAGTGAAGTGACTTGCCCAAGGTCACCCAGCAAACAACTGTGGTGGAGCCCAGGTCCTCTGACTGTCAGTCCTATGCTCTCTCCATCAGGCCATGCTGCTGTTCTACACTGCTGTTTCCTACTCTCTACTGTATTCATTTGAATGTCTGTCTCTCCCATTAATGAGTGGAAGCTTCTTATGGGCAGGGAACATTACTCGGACTTTTCTGAGTAATACACCCAAAAGATACTCAATACCCTTCCTACTACTAGTACTAGTAGTTAGAGAAGCAGCAATATGTAGTGGATAGACTATGGGCGTGGGAATCAAGGTCCTGGGTTCTAATCCCAGCTCTATCACCTCTCTGCTGTGTGTCCTTGGGCAAGTCATTTCACTTCTCTGTGCCTCAATTACCTCATCTGTAAAATGGAGATTGAGACTGTGAGCCCCATGTAGTACAGGGACAGTGTCCAACCCAGTTTGCTTGCATCTTCCCCAGCGCTTTGTACAGTGCCTGGCACGTAGTAATTGCTTAACAAATACCATAATTATTAAAATTATTACTACTGCTGCTACTGCTTTTGGGCAGGGAACATGTCTACCATCTCTGCTATATTGTACTTTCCCAAATATTTAGTATAGTACTCTGCATACAGTAAGCATTCAATAAATAACATTGATTGATTTATACTGCTGCTAGTAGTACTGCTATTACTACTTCTACTACTACTGTTGCTAGTACTACTATAGCATTGCTGCAGCTGCTACTAGCACTACTGTACTCCTACTGCAGGAGCTACTAGTACTACTATATTACTACCAATAATGGCTACCAGGGGAAGCAGCGCGGCTCAGTGGAAAGAGCTCAGGCTTTGGAGTCAGAGGTAATCGGTTCAAATCCCAGCTCCACCACTTGTCAGCTGTGTGACTTTGGGCAAGTCACTTCACTTCTCTGGACCTCAGTTCCCTCATCTGTAAAATGGGGATTAAGAATGTGAGCCCCCTGTGGGACAACTTGATCACCTTGTAAACTCCCCAGTGCTTAGAACAGTGCTTTGCACATAGTAAGTGCTTAATAACTGCCATCATTATTATTACTATTACTACTACTACTGCTGCTACTACTAGTACTACTATATTACTAATACTATTTCTGCTTCTTGTACTAATGTACTACTATTATTACTACTGCTGCTTCTGCTGTGACTAGTACTACTAAACTACTACTACTATTACTACTACTACTGATGCCGCTGCAAGTGCTACTATATTATTATTAATACTACTACTACTGCGGCTGCTGCTGTGACTAGTATTACTACACTACTAATACTGATGCTGCTTCTACTAGTCCTAAATCATCATCATCATCATCAATCGTACTTATTAAGCGCTTACTATGTGCAGAGCACTGTACTAAGCGCTTGGGAAGTACAAATTGGCAACATATAGAGACAGTCCCTACCCAACAGTGGACTCACAGTCTAAAAGGGGGAGACAGAGAACAAAACCAAATGGCAGCAAACCTTATGACTCCCAGGCCCCTACCCTGTCCCCATGCAGCAGACAAGCGGCAGCAAACCTTGTGACTCCCAGGCCCCTACCCTGTCCCCATGCAGCATACAAATGGCAGCAAACCTTGTGACTCCCAGGCCACTACCCTGTCATTATCAGTCGTATTTATTGAGCGCTTACTATGTGCAGAGCACTGTACTAAGCGCTTGGGAAGTAAAAATTGGCAACATATAGAGACAGTCCTTACCCAACAGCGGGCTCACAGTCTAAAACGGGGAGACAGAGAACAAAATGAAATGGCAGCAAACCTTCTGACTCGCAGGCCCCTACCCTGTCCCCATGCAGCAGACAAATGGCAGCAAACATTGTGACTCCCAGGCCCCTACCCTGTCCTCATCAATCGTATTTATTGAGCGCTTACTATGTGCAGAGCACTGTACTAAGAGCTTGGGAAGTACAAATTGGCAACATATAGAGACAGTCCCTACCCAACAGTGGGCTCACAGTCTAAAAGGGGGAGACAGGGAACAAAACCAAATGGCAGCAAACCTTGTGACTCCCAGGCCCCTACCCTGTCCCCATGCAGCAGATAAATAGCAACAAACCTTGTGACTCCCAGGCCCCTACCCTGTCATCATCAATCGTATTTACTGAGCGTTTCCTATGTGCAGAGCACTGTACTAAGCGCTTGGGAAGTACAAATTGGAAACATATAGACACAGTCCCTACCCAACAGTGGGCTCACATTCTAAAAGGGGGAGACAGAGAACAAAACCAAATGGCAGAAAACCTTGTGACTCCCAGGCCCCTACCCTGTCCGCATGCAGCAGACAAACGGTAGCAAACCTCGTGACTCAGAGGCCCCTACCCTGTCATCATCAATTGTATTTATTGAGCGCTTACTATGTGCAGAGCACTGTACTAAGCGCTTGGGAAGTACAAATTGGCAACATATAGAAACAGTCCCTACCCAGCAGTGGGCTCACAGTCTAAAAGGGGGAGACAGAGAACAAAACCAAATGGCAGCAAACCTTGTGACTCCCAGGCCCCTACCCTGTCATCATCAATCATATTTATTGAGCACTTACTATGTGCAGAGCACTGTACTAAGCGCTTGGGAAGTTCAATTTGGCAATATATAGAAACAGTCCCTACCCAACAGTGGGCTCACAGTCTAAAAGGGGGATACAGAGAACAAAACCAAATGGCAGCAAACCTTTTGACTCCCAGGCCCCTACCCTGTCCCTACGCAGCAGACAAATGGCAGCAAACCTTTTGATTCCCAGTCCCCTACCCTGTCCCTACGCAGCAGACAAATGGCAACAAACCTTGTGACTCCCAGGCCCCTACCCTGTCATCATCAATCATATTTATTGAGCCTTTACTATGTGCAGAACACTGTACTAAGCACTTGGAAAGTACAAATTGGCAACATATAGAGACAGTCGCTACCCAACCGTGGGCTCACAGTCTAAAAGGGGGAGACAGAGAACAAAACCAAATGGTAGCAAACCTTGTGACTCCCAGGCCCCTACCCTGTCCCCATGCAGCAGATAAATGGCAGTAAGCCTTGTGACTCCCAGGCCCCTACCCTGTCCCTACGCAGCAGACAAATGGCAGCAAACCTTGTGACTCCCAGGCCCCTAACCTGTCATCATCAATCGTATTTATTGAGCCTTTACTATGTGCAGAACACTGTACTAAGCACTTGGGAAGTACAAATTGGCAACATATAGAGACAGTCGCTACCCAACCGTGGGCTCACAGTCTAAAAGGGGGAGACAGAGAACAAAACCAAATGGCAGCAAACCTTGTGACTCCCAGGCCCCTACCCTGTCCCCATGCAGCAGACAAATGGCAGCAAACCTTGTGACTCCCAGGCCCCTACCCTGTCCTCATCAATCGTATTTATTGAGCGCTTACTATGTGCAGAGCACTGTACTAAGCGCTTGGGAAGTACAAATTGGCAACATATAGAGACAGTCCCTACCCAAAAGTGGGCTCGCAGTCTAAAAGGGGGAGACAGAGAACAAAACCAAATGGCAGCAAAACTTGTGACTCCCAGGCCCCTACCCTGTCCCTACGCAGCAGACAAATGGCAGCAAACTTTGTGACTCCCAGGCCCCTACCCTGTCCCCATGCAGCAGACAAACGGCAGCAAACCTTGTGACTCCCAGGCCCCTACCCTCTCATTATCAATCGTAGTTATTGAGCACTTACTATGTGCAGAGCACTGTACTAAGCGCTTGGAAAGTACAAATTGGCAACATATAGAGACAGTCCCTACCCAACAGTGGGCTCACAGTCTAAAAGGGGGAGACGGAACAAAACCAAATGGCAGTAAACCTTGTGACTCCCAGGCCCCTACCCTGTCATCATCAATTGTATTTATTGAGCGCTTACTATGTGCAGAGCACTGTACTAAGTGCTTGGGAAGTACAAATTGGCAACATATAGAGACAGTCCCTACCCAACAGTGGGCTCACAGTCTAAAAGGGGGAGAAAGAGAACAAAACCAAATGGCAGCAAACCTTGTGACTCCCAGGCCCCTACCCTGTCCCCATGCAGCAGACAAACGGCAGCAATCCTTGTGACTCCCAGGCCACTACTCTGTCATCATCAATCGTATATATTGAGTGCTTACTATGTGCATAGTACTGTACTAAGCGCTTGGGAAGTACAAATTGGCAACATATAGAGACAGTCGCTACCCAACAGTGGGCTCACAGTCTAAAAGGGGGAGACAGAGAGCAAAACCAAATGGCAGCAAAACTTGTGACTCCCAGGCCCCTACCCTGTCCCCATGCAGCAGATAAATGGCAACAAACCTTGTGACTCCCAGGCCCCTACCCTCTCATTATCAATCGTATTTATTGAGCGCTTACTATGTGCAGAGCACTGTACTAAGAGCTTGGGAAGTACAAATTGGCAACATATAGAGACAGTCCCTACCCAACAGTGGGCTCACAGTCTAAAAGGGGGAGACAGGGAACAAAACCAAATGGCAGCAAACCTTGTGACTCCCAGGCCCCTACCCTGTCCCCATGCAGCAGATAAATGGCAACAAACCTTGTGACTCCCAGGCCCCTACCCTGTCATCATCAATCGTATTTATTGAGCGCTTACTATGTGCAGAGCACTGTACTAAGCACTTGGGAAGCACAAATTGGTAACATATAGAGACAGTCCCTACCCAACAGTGGGGTCACAGTCTAAAAGGGGGAGACAGAGAACAAAACCAAATGGCAGCAAACCTTGTGACTCCCAGGCCCCTACCCTGTCCCCATGTAGCAGATAAATGGCAGCAAACTTTGTGACTCCCAGGCCCTTACCCTGTCATCATCAATCGTATCTATTGAGCGCTTACTATGTGCAGAGCACTGTACTAAGCGCTTGGGAAGCACAAATTGGCAACATATAGAGACAGTCCCTACCCAACAGTGGGCTCACAGTCTAAAAGAGAACAAAACCAAATGGCAGGAAACCTTGTGACTCCCAGGCCCCTACCCTGTCATCATCAATCGTATTTATTGAGCACTTACTATGTGCAGAGCACTGTACTAAGCGCTTGGGAAGTTCAATTTGGCAACATATAGAGACAGTCCCTACCCAACAGTGGGCTCACAGTCTAAAAGGGGGAGACAGAGAACAAAACCAAATGGCAGCAAACCTTTTGACTCCCAGGCCCCTACCCTGTCCCTACGCAGCAGACAAATGGCAGCAAACCTTTTGACTCCCAGGCCCCTACCCTGTCCCTACGCAGCAGACAAATGGCAGCAAACCTTTTGACTCCCAGGCCCCTACCCTGTCCCCATGCAGCAGACAAATGGCAGCAAACCTTGTGACTCCCAGGCCCCTACCCTGTCATCATCAATCGTATTTATTGAGCACTTACTATGTGCAGAACACTGTACTAAGCACTTGGGAAGTACAAATTGGCAGCATATAGAGACAGTCGCTACCCAACCGTGGGCCCACAGTCTAAAAGGGGGAGACAGAGAACAAAACCAAAGGGCAGCAAACCTTGTGACTCCCAGGCCCCTACCCTGTCCCCATGCAGCAGACAAATGGCAGCAAACCTTCTGACTCCCAGGCCCCTACCCTGTCCTCATCAATGGTATTTATTGAGCGCTTACTATGTGCAGAGCACTGTACTAAGCGCTTGGGAAGTACAAATTGGCAGCTTATAGAGACAGTCCCTACCCAGCAGTGGGTTCACAGTCTAAAAGGGGGAGACAGAGAACAAAACCAAATGGCAGAAAACCTTGTGACTCCCAGGCCCCTACCCTGTCCCCATGCAGCAGACAAATGGCAGCAAACCTTGTGATTCCCAGGCCCGTACCCTGTCATCATCAATCGTGTTTATTGAGCGATTACTATGTGCAGGGCACTGTACTAAGCTTTTGGGAAGTACAAATTGGCAACGTGTAGAGACAGTCCCTACCCACCAGTGGGCTCACAGTCTAAAAGGGGGAGAAAGAGAACAAATCCAAATGGCAGCAAACCTTGTGACTCCCAGGCTCCTACCCTGTCCCTACGCAGCAGACAAATGGCAGCAAACCTTGTGACTCCCAGGCCCCTACCCTGTCCCCATGCAGCAGACAAACGGCAGCAATCCTTGTGACTCCCAAGCCACTACCCTGTCATCATCAATCGTATTTATTGAGCGCTTACTATGTGCATAGTACTGTCCTAAGCGCTTGGGAAGTACAAATTGGCAACATATAGAGACAGTCGCTACCCAACAGTGGGCTCACAGTCTAAAAGGGGGAGACAGAGAGCAAAACCAAATGGCAGCAAAACTTGTGACTCCCAGGCCCCTACCCTGTCCCCATGCAGCAGATAAATGGCAACAAACCTTGTGACTCCCAGGCCCCTACCCTCTCATTATCAATCGTATTTATTGAGCGCTTACTATGTGCAGAGCACTGTACTAAGCGCTTGGGAAGTACAAATTGGCAACATATAGAGAGAGTCCCTATCCAACAGTGGGCTCACAGTCTAAAAGGGGGAGACAGGAAACAAAACCAAATGGCAGCAAACCTTGTGACTCCGAGGCCCCTACCCTGTCCCCATGCAGCAGACAAATGGCAGCAAACCTTGTGACTCCCAGGCCCCTACCCTGTCATCATCAATCGTATTTATTGAGCACTTACCATGTGCAGGGCACTGTAGTAAGCGCTTGGGAAGTACAAATTGGCAACATACAGAGACAGTCCCTACCCAACAGTGGGCTCACAGTCTAAACGGGGGAGACAGAGAACAAAACCAAATGGCAGCAAACCTTGTGACTCCAAGGCCCCTACCCTGTCCCCATGCAGCAGATAAATGGCAGCAAACTTTGTGACTCCCAGACCCCTACCCTGTCATCATCAATCGTATTTATTGAGTGCTTACTATGTGCAGAGCACTGTACTAAGCGCTTGGGAAGCACAAATTGGCAACATATAGAGACAGTCGCTACCCAACAGTGGGCTCACAGTCTAAAAGGGGGAGACAGAGATCAAAACCAAATGGCAGCAAACCTTGTGACTCCCAGGCCCCTACCCTGTCCCCATGCAGCACACAAATGGCAACAAACGTTGTGACTTCCAGGCCCCTACCCTCTCATCATCAATCGTATTCATTGAGCGCTTACTATGTGCAGAGCACTGTGCTAAGCACTTGGGAAGTACAAATTGGCATCATGTAGAGACAGTCCCTACCCAACAGTGGGCTCACAGTCTAAAAGGGGGATACAGAGAACAAAACCAAATGGCAGCAAACCTTGTGACTCCCAGGGCCCTACCCTGTCCCAGTGCAGCAGACAAACGGCAGCAAACCTTGTGACTCCCAGGCCCCTTCCCTGTCACTATGCAGCAGACAAATGGCAGCAAACCTTGTGATTCCCAGGCCCGTACCCTGTCATCATCAATCGTATTTATTGAGCGCTTACTATGTGCAGGGCACTGTACTAAGCGCTTGGGAAGTACAAGTTGGCAACATATAGAGACAGTCCCTACCCAACAGTGGGCTCACAGTCTAAAAGGGGGAGACAGAGAGCAAAACCAAATGGCAGGAAACCTTGTGACTCCCAGGCCCCTACCCTGTCCCCATGCAGCAGATAAATGGCAACAAACATTGTGACTCCCAGGCCCCTACTCTATCATCAGCACTTGTATTTATTGGGTACTTACCATGTGCAGGGCACTGTACTAAGCGCTTGGGAAGTACAAGTTGGCAACATATAGAGACAGTCCCTACCCAACAGTGGTCTCACAGTCTAAAACGGGGAGACAGAGAGCAAAACCAAATGGCAGGAAACCTTGTGACTCCCAGGCCTCTACCCTGTCCCCATGCAGCAGATAAATGGCAACAAACGTTGTGACTTCCAGGCCCCTACCCTCTCATCATCAATCGTATTCATTGAGCGCTTACTATGTGCAGAGCACTGTGCTAAGCGCTTGGGAAGTTAAATTTGGCAATATATAGAGACAGTCCCTACCGAACAGTGGGCTCACGGTCTAAAAGGGGGAGACAGAGAACAAAACCAAATGGCAGCAAACCTTTTGACTCCCAGGCCCCTACCCTGTCCCTACGCAGCAGACAAATGGCAGCAAACCTTTTGACTCCCAGGCCCCTACCCTGTCCCTACGCAGCAGACAAATGGCAGCAAACCTTTTGACTCCCAGGCCCCTACCCTGTCATCATCAATCGTATTTATTGAGCCTTTACTATGTGCAGAACACTGTACTAAGCACTTGGGAAGTACAAATTGGCAACATATAGAGACAGTCGCTACCCAACCGTGGGCTCACAGTCTAAAAGGGGGAGACAGAGAACAAAACCAAATGGCAGCAAACCTTGTGACTCCCAGGCCCCTACCCTGTCCCCATGCAGCAGACAAACGGCAGCAATCTTTATGACTCCCAGGCCCCTACCCTGTCATCATCAATCGTAAATTATTGAGCGCTTACTATGTGCAGAGCACTGTAGTAAGCGCTTGGGAAGCACAAATTGGCAACATATAGAGACAGTCCCTACCCAACAGTGGGCTCGCAGTCTAAAAGGGGGAGACAGAGAACAAAACCAAATGGCAGCAAACCTTTTGACTCCCAGGCCCCTACCCTGTCCCCATGCAGCAGATAAATGGCAGTAAGCATTGTGACTCCCAGGCCCCTACCCTGTCATCATCAATCGTATTTATTGAGCACTTACTATGTGCAGATCATTGTACTAAGCGCTTGGGAAGTACAAATTGGCAACATATAGAGATAGTCCCTACCCAACAGTGGGCTCACAGTCTAAAAGGGGGAGACAGAGAACAAAACCAAATGGCAGGAAACCTTGTGACTCCCAGGCCGCTACCCTGTCCCCATGCAGCAGACAAATGGCAGCAAACCTTGTGATTCCCAGGCCCGTACCCTGTCATCATCAATCGTGTTTATTGAGCGATTACTATGTGCAGGGCACTGTACTAAGCGCTTGGGAAGTACAAATTGGCAACATATAGAGACAGTCCCTACCCACCAGTGGGCTCACAGTCTAAAAGGGGGAGAAAGAGAACAAATCCAAATGGCAGCAAACCTTGTGACTCCCAGGCCCCTACCCTGTCCCCATGCAGCAAACAAATGGCAGCAATCCTTGTGACTCCCAGGCCACTACCCTGTCATCATCAATCGTATTTATTGAGCGCTTACTATGTGCATAGTACTGTCCTAAGCGCTTGGGATGTACAAATTGGCAACATATAGAGACAGTCGCTACCCAACAGTGGGCTCACAGTCTAAAAGGAGGAGACAGAGAGCAAAACCAAATGGCAGCAAAACTTGTGACTCCCAGGCCCCTACCCTGTCCCCATGCAGCAGATAAATGGCAACAAACCTTGTGACTCCCAGGCCCCTACCCTCTCATTATCAATCGTATTTATTGAGCGCTTACTATGTACAGAGCACTGTACTAAGCGCTTGGGAAGTACAAATTGGCAACATATAGAGACAGTCCCTACCCAACAGTGGGCTCACAGTCTAAAAGGGGGAGACAGAGAACAAAACCAAATGGCAGCAAACCTTTTGACTCCCAGGCCCCTACCCTGTCCCCATGCAGCAGATAAATGGCAGTAAGCATTGTGACTCCCAGGCCCCTACCCTGTCATCATCAATCGTATTTATTGAGCACTTACTATGTGCAGAGCATTGTACTAAGCGCTTGGGAAGTACAAATTGGCAACATATAGAGACAGTCCCTACCCAACAGTGGGCTCACAGTCTAAAAGGGGGAGACAGAGATCAAAACCAAATGGCAGCAAACCTTGTGACTCCCAGGCCCCTACCCTGTCCCCATGCAGCACACAAATGGCAGGAAACCTTGTGACTCCCAGGCCCCTACTTTGTCCTCATCAATCGTATTTATTGAGCGCTTACTATGTGCAGAGCACTGTACTACGCGCTTGGGAAGTACAAATTGGCATCATGTAGAGACAGTCCCTACCCAACAGTGGGCTCACAGTCTAAAAGGGGGATACAGAGAACAAAACCAAATGGCAGCAAACCTTGTGACTCCCAGGGCCCTACCCTGTCCCAGTGCAGCAGACAAACGGCAGCAAACCTTGTGACTCCCAGGCCCCTTCCCTGTCACTATGCAGCAGACAAATGGCAGCAAACCTTGTGATTCCCAGGCCCGTACCCTGTCATCATCAATCGTATTTATTGAGCGCTTACTATGTGCAGGGCACTGTACTAAGCGCTTGGGAAGTACAAGTTGGCAACATATAGAGACAGTCCCTACCCAACAGTGGGCTCACAGTCTAAAAGGGGGAGACAGAGAGCAAAACCAAATGGCAGGAAACCTTGTGACTCCCAGGCCCCTACCCTGTCCCCATGCAGCAGATAAATGGCAACAAACATTGTGACTCCCAGGCCCCTACTCTATCATCATCAATCGTATTTATTGAGTGCTTACCATGTGCAGGGCACTGTACTAAGCGCTTGGGAAGTACAAGTTGGCAACATATAGAGACAGTCCCTACCCAACAGTGGTCTCACAGTCTAAAACGGGGAGACAGAGAGCAAAACCAAATGGCAGGAAACCTTGTGACTCCCAGGCCCCTACCCTGTCCCCATGCAGCAGATAAATGGCAACAAACGTTGTGACTTCCAGGCCCCTACCCTCTCATCATCAATCGTATTCATTGAGCGCTTACTATGTGCAGAGCACTGTGCTAAGCGCTTGGGAAGTTAAATTTGGCAACATATAGAGACAGTCCCTACCGAACAGTGGGCTCACGGTCTAAAAGGGGGAGACAGAGAACAAAACCAAATGGCAGCAAACCTGTTGACTCCCAGGCCCCTACCCTGTCCCTACGCAGCAGACAAATGGCAGCAAACCTTTTGACTCCCAGGCCCCTACCCTGTCCCTACGCAGCAGACAAATGGCAGCAAACCTTTTGACTCCCAGGCCCCTACCCTGTCATCATCAATCGTATTTATTGAGCCTTTACTATGTGCAGAACACTGTACTAAGCACTTGGGAAGTACAAATTGGCAACATATAGAGACAGTCGCTACCCAACCGTGGGCTCACAGTCTAAAAGGGGGAGACAGAGAACAAAACCAAATGGCAGCAAACCTTGTGACTCCCAGGCCCCTACCCTGTCCCCATGCAGCAGACAAACGGCAGCAATCCTTATGACTCCCAGGCCCCTACCCTGTCATCATCAATCGTAAATTATTGAGCGCTTACTATGTGCAGAGCACTGTAGTAAGCGCTTGGGAAGCACAAATTGGCAACATATAGAGACAGTCCCTACCCAACAGTGGGCTCGCAGTCTAAAAGGGGGAGACAGAGAACAAAACCAAATGGCAGCAAACCTTTTGACTCCCAGGCCCCTACCCTGTCCCCATGCAGCAGATAAATGGCAGTAAGCATTGTGACTCCCAGGCCCCTACCCTGTCATCATCAATCGTATTTATTGAGCACTTACTATGTGCAGATCATTGTACTAAGCGCTTGGGAAGTACAAATTGGCAACATATAGAGACAGTCCCTACCCAACAGTGGGCTCACAGTCTAAAAGGGGGAGACAGAGAACAAAACCAAATGGCAGGAAACCTTGTGACTCCCAGGCCGCTACCCTGTCCCCATGCAGCAGATAAATGGCAACAAACATTGTGACTCCCAGGCCCCTACTCTATCATCATCAATCGTATTTATTGAGTGCTTACCATGTGCAGGGCACTGTACTAAGCGCTTGGGAAGTACAAGTTGGCAACATATAGAGACAGTCCCTACCCAACAGTGGTCTCACAGTCTAAAACGGGGAGACAGAGAGCAAAACCAAATGGCAGGAAACCTTGTGACTCCCAGGCCCCTACCCTGTCCCCATGCAGCAGATAAATGGCAACAAACGTTGTGACTTCCAGGCCCCTACCCTCTCATCATCAATCGTATACATTGAGCGCTTACTATGTGCAGAGCACTGTGCTAAGCGCTTGGGAAGTTAAATTTGGCAACATATAGAGACAGTCCCTACCGAACAGTGGGCTCACGGTCTAAAAGGGGGAGACAGAGAACAAAACCAAATGGCAGCAAACCTTTTGACTCCCAGGCCCCTACCCTGTCCCTACGCAGCAGACAAATGGCAGCAAACCTTTTGACTCCCAGGCCCCTACCCTGTCCCTACGCAGCAGACAAATGGCAGCAAACCTTTTGACTCCCAGGCCCCTACCCTGTCATCATCAATCGTATTTATTGAGCCTTTACTATGTGCAGAACACTGTACTAAGCACTTGGGAAGTACAAATTGGCAACATATAGAGACAGTCGCTACCCAACCGTGGGCTCACAGTCTAAAAGGGGGAGACAGAGAACAAAACCAAATGGCAGCAAACCTTGTGACTCCCAGGCCCCTACCCTGTCCCCATGCAGCAGACAAACGGCAGCAATCCTTATGACTCCCAGGCCCCTACCCTGTCATCATCAATCGTAAATTATTGAGCGCTTACTATGTGCAGAGCACTGTAGTAAGCGCTTGGGAAGCACAAATTGGCAACATATAGAGACAGTCCCTACCCAACAGTGGGCTCGCAGTCTAAAAGGGGGAGACAGAGAACAAAACCAAATGGCAGCAAACCTTTTGACTCCCAGGCCCCTACCCTGTCCCCATGCAGCAGATAAATGGCAGTAAGCATTGTGACTCCCAGGCCCCTACCCTGTCATCATCAATCGTATTTATTGAGCACTTACTATGTGCAGATCATTGTACTAAGCGCTTGGGAAGTACAAATTGGCAACATATAGAGACAGTCCCTACCCAACAGTGGGTTCACAGTCTAAAAGGGGGAGACAGAGAACAAAACCAAATGGCAGGAAACCTTGTGACTCCCAGGCCCCTACCCTGTCCCCATGCAGCACACAAATGGCAGCAAACCTTGTGACTCCCAGGCCCCTACTTTGTCCTCATCAATCGTATTTATTGAGCGCTTACTATGTGCAGAGCACTGTACTACGTGCTTGGGAAGTACAAATTGGCATCATGTAGAGACAGTCCCTACCCAACAGTGGGCTCACAGTCTAAAAGGGGGATACAGAGAACAAAACCAAATGGCAGCAAACCTTGTGACTCCCAGGGCCCTACCCTGTCCCAATGCAGCAGACAAACGGCAGCAAACCTTGTGACTCCCAGGCCCCTTCCCTGTCACTATGCAGCAGACAAATGGCAGCAAACCTTGTGATTCCCAGGCCCGTACCCTGTCATCATCAATCGTATTTATTGAGCGCTTACTATGTGCAGGGCACTGTACTAAGCGCTTGGGAAGTACAAGTTGGCAACATATAGAGACAGTCCCTACCCAACAGTGGGCTCACAGTCTAAAACGGGGAGACAGAGAGCAAAACCAAATGGCAGGAAACCTTGTGACTCCCAGGCCCCTGCCCTGTCCCCATGCAGCAGATAAATGGCAACAAACATTGTGACTCCCAGGCCCCTACCCTATCATCATCAATCATATTTATTGAGTGCTTACCATGTGCAGGGCACTGTACTAAGCGCTTGGGAAGTACAAGTTGGCAACATATAGAGACAGTCCCTACCCAACAGTGGTCTCACAGTCTAAAACGGGGAGACAGAGAGCAAAACCAAATGGCAGGAAACCTTGTGACTCCCAGGCCCCTACCCTGTCCCCATGCAGCAGATAAATGGCAGCAAACGTTGTGACTTCCAGGCCCCTACCCTCTCATCATCAATCGTATTCATTGAGCGCTTACTATGTGCAGAGCACTGTGCTAAGCGCTTGGGAAGTTAAATTTGGCAACATATAGAGACAGTCCCTACCGAACAGTGGGCTCACGGTCTAAAAGGGGGAGACAGAGAACAAAACCAAATGGCAGCAAACCTTTTGACTCCCAGGCCCCTACCCTGTCCCTACGCAGCAGACAAATGGCAGCAAACCTTTTGACTCCCAGGCCCCTACCCTGTCCCTACGCAGCAGACAAATGGCAGCAAACCTTTTGACTCCCAGGCCCCTACCCTGTCATCATCAATCGTATTTATTGAGCCTTTACTATGTGCAGAACACTGTACTAAGCACTTGGGAAGTACAAATTGGCAACATATAGAGACAGTCGCTACCCAACCGTGGGCTCACAGTCTAAAAGGGGGAGACAGAGAACAAAACCAAATGGCAGCAAACCTTGTGACTCCCAGGCCCCTACCCTGTCCCCATGCAGCAGACAAACGGCAGCAATCCTTATGACTCCCAGGCCCCTACCCTGTCATCATCAATCGTATTTATTGAGCGCTTACTATGTGCAGAGCACTGTAGTAAGCGCTTGGGAAGCACAAATTGGCAACATATAGAGACAGTCCCTACCCAACAGTGGGCTCGCAGTCTAAAAGGGGGAGACAGAGAACAAAACCAAATGGCAGCAAACCTTTTGACTCCCAGGCCCCTACCCTGTCCCCATGCAGCAGATAAATGGCAGTAAGCATTGTGATTCCCAGGCCCCTACCCTGTCATCATCAATCGTATCTATTGAGCACTTACTATGTGCAGAGCACTGTACTAAGTGCTTGGGAAGTACAAGTTGGCAACATATAGAGACAGTCCCTACCCAACAGTGGGCTCATAGTGTAAAAGGGGGAGAAAGAGAACAAAACCAAATGGCAGCAAACCTTGGGACTCCCAGGCCCCTACCCTGTCCCCATGCAGCAGACAAACGGCAGCAATCCTTGTGACTCCCAGGCCCCTACCCTGTCATCATCAATCGTATTTATTGAGCACTTACTATGTGCAGAGCACTGTACTAAGCGCTTGGGAAGTACAAGTTGGCAACATATAGAGACAGCCCCTACCCAACAGTGGGCTCACAGTCTAGAAGGGGGAGAAAGAGAACGAAACCAAATGGCAGCAAACCTTGTGACTCCCAGGCCCCTACCCTGTCCTCATCAATCGTATTTATTGAGCGCTTACTATGTGCAGAGCACTGTACTAAGCCCTTGGGAAGTACAAATTGGCAACATATAGAGACAGTCCCTACCCAAAAGTGGGCTCACAGTCTAAAAGGGGGAGACAGAGAACAAAACCAAATGGCAGCAAAACTTGTGATTCCCAGGCCCCTACCCTGTCCCTACGCAGCAGACAAATGGCAGCAAACTTTGTGACTCCCAGGCCCCTACCCTGTCCCCATGCAGCAGACAAACGGCAGCAAACCTTGTGACCCCCAGGCCCCTACCCTGTCATCATCAATTGTATTTATTGAGCGCTTACTATGTGCAGAGCACTGTACTAAGCGCTTGGGAAGTACAAATTGGCAACCTATAGAGACAGTCCCTACCCAACAGCGGGCTCACAGTCTAAAAGAGGGAGACAGAGAACAAAACCAAATGGCAGCAAACCTTGTGACTCCCAGGCCCCTACCCTGTCCCCATGCAGCAGACAAATGGCAGCAAACCTTGTGATTCCCAGGCCCGTACCCTGTCATCATCAATCGTATTTATTGAGCGATTACTATGTGCAGGGCACTGTACTAAGCACTTGGGAAGTACAAATTGGCAACATATAGAGACAGTCCCTACCCACCAGTGGGCTCACAGTCTAAAAGGGGGAGAAAGAGAACAAAAGCAAATGGCAGTAAACCTTGTGACTCCCAGGCCCCTATCCAGTCCCCATGCAGCAGACAAGCGGCAGCAAACCTTGTGACTCCCAGGCCCCTACCCTATCATCATCAATCGTATTTATTCAGCACTTACTATGTGCAGAGCACTGTACTAAGCGCTTGGGAAGTACAAGTTGGCAACATATAGAGACAGTCCCTACCCAACAGTGGGCTCACAGTGTAGAAGGGGGAGAAAGAGAACGAAACCAAATGGCAGCAAACCTTGGGACTCCCAGGCCCCTACCCTGTCCCCATGCAGCAGACAAACGGCAGCAATCCTCATGACTCCCAGGCCCCTACCCTGTCATCATCAATCGTATTTATTGAGCACTTACTATGTGCAGAGCACTGTACTAAGCGCTTGGGAAGTACAAGTTGGCAACATATAGAGACAGTCCCTACCCAACAGTGGGCTCACAGTGTAGAAGGGGGAGAAAGAGAACGAAACCAAATGGCAGCAAACCTTGGGACTCCCAGGCCCCTACCCTGTCCCCATGCAGCAGACAAACGGCAGCAATCCTCATGACTCCCAGGCCCCTACCCTGTCATCATCAATCGTATTTATTGAGCACTTACTATGTGCAGAGCACTGTACTAAGCGCTTGGGAAGTACAAGTTGGCAACATATAGAGACAGTCCCTACCCAACAGTGGGCTCACAGTGTCGAAGGGGGAGAAAGAGAACAAAACCAAATGGCAGAAAACCTTGTGACTCCCAGGCCCCTACCCTGTCCCCATGCAGCAGACAAATGGCAGCAAACCTTGTGACTCCCAGGCCCCTACCCTGTCATCATCAATCGTTTTTATTGAGCGCTTAGTATGTGCAGAGCACTGTACTAAGCGCTTGGGAAGTACAAATTGGCAACATGTAGAGACAGTCCCTACCCAAAAGTGGGCTCACAGTCTAAAAGGGGGAGACAGAGAACAAAACCAAATGGCAGCAAAACTTGCGACTCCCAGGCCCCTACTACTACTATTAGGACTACTATTAGAGAAGCAGCGTGACTCAGTGGAGAGAGCCTGGACTTGGGAGTCAGAGGTCATGGTTCTAATTCTGGCCCTGCCACTTTTCAGCTGTGTGACCTTGGGCAAGTCACTTCACTTCTCTGTGCCTCGGTTACCTCATCACCTGATCACCTTGTATCCTCCCCAGAACTTAGAACAGTGCTTTGTACACAGTAAGCGCTTAACAAATGCCATCATTATTACTATACTGCTACTTCTGCTGCCGCTACTATTTATTCAATCATATTTATTGAGCTCTTACTGTGTGCAGAACACTGTACTAAGCATTTGAAAGAGTGTAATTTAACAATAAAAGGATACATTCCCCATCCGCAATGGGCTTTTTACCACTACTTTTTCTATTACTGTTGTGGAGAAAACTGTCCAGGAAGAGAAGCTTCTGAGACCAGTGCCATGATGCAGGAAAACATCTTAGGAAGGAGTCTTAGGAGACAGAGTGGGTTCGTAGAAAGAAACAGTAGGCCAGGTTTAGGATCCTTATTGGCTGAAGTGGGATCTCAGCATAGCTTAGTGGAAAAAGCCCAGGTTTGGGAGTCAGAGGTCACAAGTTCTAATCCCATCTCTGTGATGTCATCTGTGTGGCTTTGGGCAAATCACTTAACTTCTCTTTGCCTCAGTTACCTCACCTGTAAAATGGGGATTAAGATTGTGAGCCCCATGTGGGACAACCTGATTACCTTGCATCTACCCCAGCACTTAGAACAGTGCTTGGCACATAGTAAGCGCTTAACAAATACCACTATTATCATTATTATTATCTTCTGCCTAGAGGGGTCCCTTTTCCCCACTGGGTAATCTATGGGTGTGGAGTCAGAAGTTGGGGGGAGGAGGAGGAGGTGGGGTCCCTCGATTCTGGGGTCCATGTTGCAGTCCTTGGGCCAGTGGTTCTTCTTCCTCTCACTGCATGCCAACAGTGGCACCCCAGCATGGCTGTCCATCACTGCCACCTACGTTTCAACTTCCTTGGAGTTCAGTCTGATAGTCTTAAGGGCTTCTCTGGCTTCTCCCTGTCTTTCTCCAGCTTCTCCAGATCCCTACCGGGACCTGGTTCTCTGGGAGTTAAACCTTCCTATGGGCCCATCGGTCTAATAATAACAATAATGATAGCATTTATTAAGCACTTACTGTGTGCAAAGCACTGTTCTAAGTGTTGGGGAGGTTACAAGGTGATCAGGTTGTCCCACGGGGGGCTCACAGTCTTAATCCCCATTTTCCAGATGAGGTAACTGAGGTGCAGAGAAGTTAAGTGACTTCCCCAAAGTCACAGCGGTCTACCATCCGCTGACCCGGGAATCACAGTGGGCTAGGCCCAGTTCTCTCCCCACCTGGCAAGCCCAACTCCTGGAACCTTGAACCTCCACCCCCACAAGCAGAGGGACTGATTGTGAATTCACCATACCCTGGCTGTGGGAGCAAACAGGAACGAAGAGGCAGTGAGCCCCTGGCGGGGAAAGCAGGCCCCCCTCCCAGCCCCCTGTACAAGGCTGTTCTTTTCAACGCTGGAAATTCTTAAGCTGGGATTTAAGCTTAATTACATATTGATTGAATGGAACAAAGGAGCAGGGGAATAGAGGAGCTGCCTCTTTTAGCATCTGATGGAATTCCAATTCCTTTTTCCCCACTTCTTTCTGCTCCTTGATGTTAGGAGCTGGAAAGTTCTGGCACTCAAGGAGCGCCAGAATTGTTCCGCATTCTACACAAAGGGCACCTGAACCCCTGCCACCCCCCCTGGACCACAATGACCTCTGATGGTGAGGACAAAGGTATCCACTTCAGGCTTCCTGCTGAGACCCTGGCAGGTGATTGCTCAATAGAGACAATATCAGTGCTGCCTTCCTTTCAAGGAACACTTTTCTTCTGAGAAACCCTTTCTCTTCCCGTCTATAATATCACTTTCTCTCACCTCATGTCTTAGAAACAGAGCCTACAATCTAGGAAACAGGCCCAGAGAGGTTAAGTGGTTTGCCCAAGGATACACAGCAAGAACAATGATGGTATGTTGAAGCACTGACTAATTGCCAAGCTCTGTACTAGGTAAATGCAAGATAATCACGTCAGACACAGTCCCTGTCCCACATGGGATTCACAATCTAAGGGGCAGGGAAAATGGGCATCAAATCCCTCATTTTGCAGATGAAGGAACTGAGACAAAGAGAAGTGAAGTGACTTGCTCAAGGTCACACGGCAGGCAAGTGGCAGAGCTGGGATTAGAACCTAGGTCTGCTGATGCTCAGGCCCAACTCTATCCACTAGGCCACACCACATCTGATGCTGTTTAGTGTCCAGATTCCCAGATCAGTGCTTCCTTCAGGAAGCCACACCTTGTGCCTTGAGTCTAACCTAGGAAAAGCTGACCCTCAACTGCTATAAATTAGTCAAGGCTTGATTCCCCTGTCCTGACCGGACTCCAGTGGTCAATTCTACTCTTTGGGGAGACTGGCTGGGAGCCAGCTCCAGAAAACAAGAGGAGAGGAGCCTGACTCTCCGAAAGATAGATGGGCAGGGAAGTTGAAGTGTGCACACATCTGTTTCAGGATGAGGTTACTCCAGTCATCATGGCAGTCCATCCATCTCCATATTAAGCAGAAACTCCTTACCTCTGGCTTTAAGGTGCTGCATCACCTCTCTCTCTCCCTCCTAACCTTGCTGATCTCCTACTAAAACCCAGGCCACAGACTTCGCTTCTCTGTCACCAACTTACTCACTGGGCCTTGATAACATGTTTCATACCCTTGACCTCTTGTTTATGTCCTCCCTCCTGCTTGGAACTCCCTTCCCCTTCATATCTGTCAGCCCATGGCTCTCCCCATCTTTGAAGTCCTACTAAAATCCCGTCTCCTCCAAGAAGTCTTCTCTAAGTAATTACTCATCTACCCACACTACTTCCCTCCTTAATGATTCATCCATACACTTGGGTCCGGATGTCCAGTCACCTGCATATTCACCCCATCCATCCCCATGACATTTCATGTCCATATCCTTCTTTGCTGCTTCCCCTGCATGTAATTTGTTTTGGTGTCTGCCTCCCCCTCTTGACTGTAAGGTCTTTGAGGTCAGGGATTGTGTCTGCTTACTCTACTGTATTCTCCCAAGTGCTTAGTACAGTGCTCAGCAAAGACTAAGTGCTCAATAAATAACCTTAATTGATTAATCAACTGATTTATCGGCATTCACCCTTACAGCTAGAAATTTAGACCTACTTGGAAATCCCTTTGTCTGTAAAGGCTGTCTCTCAGATCCCAGTAGAAATGGGAGTTCGTTATTCATGTTTGCCAATAGCGTCTACAAGCCAGTCCAGTGATCAGTTGATTGATTGATTGATTGATTGATTGACACTTTCACTGCTCACCTCTGTTGACAGATTTTACAGATGAGGTAACTGAGGCCCAAAGAATCAATCAATCAATCAATCAATCAATCGGATTCATTGAACAATTACTTTGTGCGGGGCTTGGGAGATTTCAATACAGCAGAGTTGATGTTCCCTACCCACTACAGGCTTAAGGTCTACAGAGGGACTGCAGACACTGACACAAATAAATACATTACGGATATATACGTAAGTGCTGTGGGGTTGAGGGAGGGGTGAAAAAATACTGAAAATCCTGGTGCCAGTCAATGCAGAAGAGAGTGGGAGAAGAGGAAATGAGGGCTTAGGGAAGGCCTCTTGGAGATCTGTTTTAATAAAATTTTGAAGGTGGAGAGAGTGATCATCTGTTGGATATGAAGAGGGGGGGAATTCCAGGTCAAAGGCAGGACACGGGCAAGAGGTCAGTGACAAGATAGATGAGATTGAGGTACAGCGAATAGGTTGGTAATGGAGGAGAAAATATAAGAGCTGAGTTGTAGTAAGAAATCAGGGAAGTAAGGTATGAGGGGGGGAGGTGATTGCGTGCTTTAAAGCTGATGGTAAGTAGTTTCTGTCTGAGGCAGAGCAGTGGATGGGCAACCACTAGAGGTTCTTGAGAAGTGGGAAAACATGGATTAAAAGGCTCTGTAGAAAAATGATCTGGCCAGCTGGGTGAAGCATAGACTGGAGTGGGGAGAGCCTGGAGGACAGGATGTTGGGGAGGCAGCAAGGAGGCTGACGCATTGATCAAGGTGAAATAGAATAAATGTTCGAATTAATCTGGCAGCAGTTTGGATGGAAAAGAAAGGGTGGGTTTTAGTGATGTTGAGAAGGTTAAACCAAAAGCATCTGGTGACAGACTGAATGTGTGAATTGATTGAGAGAGACGAGTCAAGAAAAATGCCAAGGTTATGGGCTTGTGAGATAGGGAGGATGGTAGTGCTTTCTACAGTGAAGGCAAAGTCGGGGGAGGACAGGGTTTGGGTGGGAAGATAAGAGTTCTGTTTTGAACTTTTTCACTTTGAGGTGTCAGGGTGATATCCTGATAGAGAAGCAGCATGACTCAGTGGAAAGAACACGGGCTTTGGAGTCAGAGGTCATGGGTTCAAATCCCGGCTCCACCAATTGTCAGCTGTGTGACTTTGGGCAAGTCACTTAACTTTGCTGGGCCTCAGTTACCTTATTTGTAAAATGGGGATTAACACTGTGAGCCCCCCGTGGGACAACCTGATCACTTGTAACCTCCCTAGTGCTTAGAATAGTGCATTGCACATAGTAAGCGCTTAATAAATGCCATCATTATTATTATTATATCCAAGGAAAGACTTCCTGAAGGCAGGAGGAAATGTGAGTCTGCAGAGAAGGAGATTGCTCAGGACTGGAGATGCAGATTTGGGAATCATCCACCTAGAGGTAGTAGTTGATGTCAATCAGTCAGTCAGGCAGTCAATCATATTTATTGAGTGCTTACTGTGTGCAGAGTACTGTACTAAGTGCTTGGGAAGGTACAATATGACAGTATAACAGACATGTTTCCTGCACACAATGAGCTTGCAGTCTAGAGGGGGAAGTTGACATTAATAGTGCTTTGCACATAGTAAGCATTTAATAAATGCCATTATTATTATTATTATTAATATAAATAAATAAAATTAAGGATATGCACATAAGTGCCATAGGGCTGGGAAGGGGACTGAGTAAATATTTGTACTTGTACAAATACTTGTACATATTTATTCTATTTATTTTATTTTGTTAATGTGTTTTGTTTTGTTGTCTGTCTCCCCCTTCTAGACTGTGAGCCCGCTGTTGGGTAGGGACCGTCTCTATATGTTGCCAACTTGTACTTCCCAAGCGCTTAG
This sequence comes from Tachyglossus aculeatus, assembly GCF_015852505.1. NCBI lineage: Eukaryota > Metazoa > Chordata > Mammalia > Monotremata > Tachyglossidae > Tachyglossus > Tachyglossus aculeatus. Next base: position 14,100,841 of record NC_052091.1, read on the forward strand.
TACAGTGCTCTGCACACAGTAAGTGCTCAATAAATACGATTGAATGAATGAGTGAATGAAAAGAGAGGGGAATAATGTATAAGTTTTAAAAGAATAGGACTAGATTTTAAGCTCACTGTGGGCAGGGAATGTGTCTGCTCATTGTTTTATTGTACTCTCCCAAGCACTTAGTTCAGTCCTTGTATGCAATAAGAGCTCAATAAATATGATTGAATGAATAAAGGGAGCAAGTCAGGGTGACAAAGAAGAGAGTGGAAAAAAAGAAAAAGGGGGCTTTATTGGGGGAGACATCTTGGGGAGGTTATGCCTTCAATAAGGCTTTGAAGTGGGGGCCAGTAGTTGTTTGTCGGATGTGAAAAGGGAGGGCATTCCAGGCTAGAGGCAGGGTGTGGGCAAGAGGTTATCTGTGAAATAGAGGACGTCGAGGTAGAGTGAAAAGGTTAGCATTAGAAGATCAAAGTGTGCAGGCTGGGTTGTGATAGGAGAGTAGTGAAGTGAGGAAGGAGGGGGCAAGGTGATTGACTGCTTTAAAGTCGATGGTAAGGAGCTTCTGTTTGTTGCAGAGGTGCATGGGCAACCACTAGAGGTTCCTGAGTCCTTTGAAAGCAGGGATTATGTCTACCAATTATATTGTATTGTGCTCTCTTAGTACAGCACTCTGCACACAGTAAGTGCTCAGTGAATACAATTGATGAATTACTACAATAATGATATATATACCATTTTGCATAAGTTTGCCCATATCCAGAGCATTTCTCCAGCGGGATCCTTGACTGCCCAGCACATGCTTTGCTCCAGGTTAGCTGCGTTTATCTCCCAGATCTCGGCAAACATAGGCATCACTTCCAAGCTGTGAAACTCAGCAACGGGGGCCAAGGTGGAGGGAGACTGGAGACTGAAAATAAATATACGCTGGACAGGAGACAGACGAGCTGCAAAAAGGACTGCCAGGAATAAAACCAGATCACTGACTCACAAAGTAATGGGCTCCCACTCTGTGACGAACCCTGTGCCCACACACGCAAACACACACACCCTTTCCCTCCAACCCAATACTGCCTGAAAGTTCACAATCTAATGCTTCCACCGCCTTTGTCTGAAACCTCTCCAGCTGATAACCACATCTCAAACATGCAAACTAGCACAAAGACATCCCAACCCGCTCCTCCTCTGCCAAGACACTGGCTGGCCTCCTTCTTCTGTGAGAAATCAATCAATCAGTGGTATTTATTGAGTGCTTACTGGGTGCAGAGCACTGCACTCGGGAGAGTAAATTCAACAGAGTTGGTAGACACCTCTGTCACAACAAGCTTACAGCTTAGAGGAGGAGACAGGCATTAATCTAAACAAATAATTGATGAATATGTATGTAAGTGCTGGTAGCACAGCAGACTCTCTTCCGTGCCGGAACCAGAATCTCTGAAGGAGGCAGAGGTGTTCTCTTGAGGGTTCAGGGATAGGGTTCCATTAGGGCAGAGGATCTGAGAGAGAGCAAGCTCTCTTCTCCGAGAGATGAAGAAGTGGCCTTGCTTTGATCTGTGCCTGGGGAAGAGGAGAACTGTTCACCTCAGGGATCACTCCAGGGACTCTTGGTTTTCTGCTCTCTCCCCTTTGGATGCACTTGATTGACTCTGGCCTAGCTCATCATTCATATTCATCAGGGCAGTGGGCTCGGACACTTGCTGTGCTGCTGGCCCCGGCCTGAGCTGATCTTGAGAGTGGCCAGAACATCCAATTAAGGCTGGACAGGTCAAGCCCAGTTCCCTCCTCTGTTCTTATTCCCCTAGAATCAGCTACCCTTTCAGCACAGACCCTTCAGAGGCTCCAAAACTCTGAGACCTCATTTCCTCAGCCAGCCCTCCATCCCAGGACTATTTATTTATTTTACTTGTACATATCTATTCTATTTATTTTATTTTGTTAATATGTTTTGTTCTGTTCTCTGTCTCCCCCTTCTAGACTGTGAACCCACTGTTGGGTAGGGACCGTCTCTATATGTTGCCAACTTGTACTTCCCAAGCGCTTAGTACAGTGCTCTGCAAACAGTAAGCACTCAATAAATACGATTGATTGATTGATTGATTGACTGACTGGGAAGAGAGAGCTTGGGGAAAGAGAGCCAGAGCCTGGCACTTCTTCCCCTAGCTTCTTCCCTTCCTCTACTCCCTAGTTCGGGCAACTTCCTGGCCTCTCCCGGCAGAGCCAGGGTATTCTGGGAAGGGTGGCAGAAGCACATGATCTGAAAAGTCTCTCCCACCTTTTGAGCTGCCCCTAAACTCTCCATCTTTCCGACCCTATGCAACTGGAGTCTCCTTGGGCAAGTCACGTAACTTCTCTGTGCCTCAGTTTCCGCATCTGTAAAATTGGGATTAATGCCTGTTCTCCCTCCCCCTTAGACTTTGGGATGGGGTTTATATCCATTCTGAATACCCAGAATCTACTCCACAGGGCTTGGTACATAATAAGTGCTTAACGAAGCCACAATAACTATTTTTAAATTATTATTATTAGTAGTAGTAATAATAATAGTAGGATCAGCAACCTCTGAGATTCCTTTTTTTTTGTCACAGAGAGTTGGTTATTTTTGAGACAATGCAAGCCTCAGAGGCTTTCACACCTATGAGTTCATTTATCTGTCCAAAAGCAGCAGGGAGGTCAGGAGCGGCAGGGGTTATTCTCAGCATTTTACAGTTGAGGAAGCCGGAAGCCCAAAGAGATTAAGGCCCTCACCTAAGATTACTTAGCAAGGACAGTGGTTCAGCTGGGATGAGAACCTATGTCGGAACAATGGCCAAAATTCAGTCTTGTCCCAGCCAAGTGGAGTCCAAAAAGTTGACTCCATGCATGGAGTCATGCGTGGACCCAACCTGACTTCACAAGGATGGAACCCAATTATCCACCCCAGTGCTTAGTACCGTGGTTGGCACATTAGTAAGTGCTTAGCAAATACCACAATTATTATTATTATCATTACTAAGTGCTGGGGTGGATTCAAAGAAATTGTGTTGGACTCAGTTTCTGTCCCACATTGGGATCACAGTCTTAATCCTCATTTTACAGATGAAGTAACTGAGGCCCAGAGAAGTGAAGTGTCTTGACTAAGGTCACACAGCAGACAAGTGGCAGAGCTGGGATTAGAACCTGGGTCCTTTTGATTCCCAGGCCCATGCTCTAGCCACTAGGCAATGCTTTCATTGAGCACACACCTGGGGCAGTGCTCTGTACTAGGTGCTTGGGAGGTACAGAATAAGGAAACTGTAATCAATCAATCAATTATATTTATTCAGTTCTTACTGTATGCAGAGCACCATACTAAGCGCTTTAGAGAGTACAGTATAATAGATTTGGTAGACACATTCCCTGCCCACAAGAAGCTTACAGTCTAGAGGAGGGGTTGACAAAATAATGACAAATATTTCATTCTGGGCCTGAATAGGACTCTGTATTCCCTCCTCATCCACATCTCAAACCACAAGACCATGCTACCTCAAGAGGTGAAGGCCAAAGATGGTAAGACCTAGGGGAGACTGGTGGGGAGGGGATACGGCTACTTTTCTAGCAAATTCTCAAAAGTAGAGTATCCCATTCATTCATTTGTTCAATCATATTTATTGAGTGCTTCCTGTGTGCAGAGTACTGTACTAAGCGATTGGAAAGTACAATTCGGCAGCATATAGAGACAGTCCCTACCCAACAACGGGCTCACAGTCTAGAAGGGGGAGCCTGCGGCAAAACAAAACAAGTAGGCAGGTGTCAATACCATCAAAATAAACAGAATTATAGATACATACACATCATTAATTAGAGTAATAAATATGTGCAAATGTGCACATATATTTACAATGTATAAGGGGATATACAAATATATCCTTTTAGTGAGAGCCCCTTCCAGGTCCCCATGAGTATGAGTGTAGCTTCTGAGGCACAGAACTCAGCAACCAAAACTGGGGTGCACAGAGGATGGGAACTGAAAATCAAAACAGAGAACTTAAAAGCTTCCAGTGAATGGCCAGTCAGACTTCCGGTGAACTTTAAAGCTTCCGACTTACCAGATCGGAGACCATCCAGCCGAAAACCAGTCTGGTATCAAACCGGGTGAATGGCCACCCTCAAGAAGATCTAGAAGTCAAGTTGCACTTGGAAGAATTCTTTGGAGAGGGGAATTATGGCCCAGTGGGTGGCATTCAAAGCCATTTCCGTCAACAATGAATACTCCCAAAGAGCAGCTCGGGGTCTCCAGATGCGGTTGCTTTTCTCCATTGTCCCTCTAGTCAGTCTGGGAACATTACTAGAAACCTAGTGTTCCAAAGGTCCAGTCTCTTCCCAGCAGCCTTTACTGCTTCTGTATTGCCTGCATAGGAAGTGAACAGCATTGACCACATAGACTCAGGAAGAAGACTCTTCTTTCTTGCCATCAACTTCTTGCTCACGTTCTCTCTCCTGACTGGAACTCCCCCAACCCCTTCACATCCCATCTACCAACTCTGTTGTACTATATTTTTCACAAATGCCTAGTACAGTTCTAAGCATGCAATAACTTCTCAATTAATACCATCAATTGATTGATTGATTTAGAAAATACCATCCTCCTCATCTTCAAAGCCCTTCGGAAAACTCAAATCTCCTCCAAGAGGCCTTCCCTTTTTAACCTCTCAATATCTTCACCCTTTTTCCTCTTCTATTGCCACTTCAATACTTCTGGATGACTTAAGAACTTGAATCGCCACCCCAAATGCAGGTGTATTCCCCTTTCTGCCCCCAGGTAGCACTTAATATACATATCCTTTTTCTTGGTTGTTCCTCCTAGCTGTAACTTCCTTCCCCACTAGACTTCAAGCTCCTCAACCATAGGCATCATGGTTACTTACTTTACTGTACTCTCCCAAATGCTTAGTACAGTCCTCTGCCCAGGGTAAATGTTCATTCAGTACTACTGAATGATTCGTTGAACAGCAGCATGCCAGGGTGGGGGGGTGAGGGTGTCTCTCTGGGAGTTTTCAGAGAATTCCTTCTTCAGCTTTCTGTCCTGTGGATGGAAGGGAATCAGGTTGTGTTTTCAGGGTTTTGGGGCTTTGGAAGGGTAGCTACTGTCTGTTGTCACTGTTACACTGAATAATTAAAACTCTTTACCCAGGCAAACTCATAATGCTCCTTTTCTCTCAGAGGCTGGCGATGATAAATGTTGTCGTACCCTTGCTCCAATTCTGCCTCTCTACCCTCCCTCAATGTATTGCCATTTTCAAAATCATTTTATTGTGTGTATTTTTCTTCTTTTAATTACAGCCACACAATTTAGACCAATTTTAATAAATAATAAAAAAGGATGAATGTAAAGGCTGCAAATTTGGTTCCTCCGCATTTTAGAAAGCTCTTTGAGGCATCACTGTGGCAGAGTGAAGGATGTTTTTATTATTAAGAATAGGGCAGGCTAGAGCTCTGTGATTATTCCTGGCTTGCACCTTATCTTTTTCCCAATATGACTCCTGCTTTAATTGAACCTTTCAGGTCCATGGGAGATGTATAAAATAATGCCTTCTAAATGGGCACAGTCCAATGGCCTCTTCCCCTCTGCTTTCAAACGTGCCCATGTTTCCCCTATCCTAAAAGAAAACTTCCTTGGAGAAATTTATCAATAACTATGTTTTTCGTTAGATACTTATTACATACTAAGCTCTATACTAAGTGTGGGGGTAGATATAAGATGATCAGGTCAGACACAGTCCCTATCCCACATGGGGCTCATAATCTAAGCACATGGGATAACGGGTGTTGAATCCCCATTTCATAGATGAGGAGCCTGAGGCAAAGAGAAGAAGCATGGAAAGTCCATGGGAGTCAGAGGACCTGTGTCCTAATGCTGGCTTAGCCACCTGTCTTCTGTGAGAACTTGGGCAAGTCACTTCAATTCTCAAATTCAATTCAATTCGCAAATCTATCGTGTTCCCCCACAAAGACCTCTGATCACTTGACCCCACTCAATTTTCTCAAGTCATCAGGCCTCATTTAGTCTCCATACCCAAACTACCTTCCCTTGACCATCAAACTGAGCTCTCAACACCATTCTCGCCACTGAATTTAGTTCACTCGCTCCCCTGTCCCTTCACCAGGGTTGTGCCACTAGCTCTTCACAGTCTGCTTCCTTCACTCCTGTGCACAAGCCATGGAGTCCTGCTGGCAGAAATCCAATTATCAGGCCGACCTCATCCACTTCGAGTTCATCCTTGAAAGCTTTAGCTCTGCCCTCTCCTCTGCCTGGCAACATTATTTCTCCATCCTTATTGACTCCCATGCCTATTGCCAGTTGTTTCAGACACATAACCATATAACTGCCTCCTAAAACCCTCTGAACCCCCCACCATCTCTTGCCCCAACAACCTGGCCACGACCTGATTGAGAAAATTGAAACTATAAGGCATGATCTCCCTAAAATATCCCCTGCTTCTCTCCAGTCCTTCCCCACTCTCCCATCTTCCTCAGCAGTATCTTTAGAGGAGGTCTTCTGACTCCTCTTAAAATCCACTTCCTCCACCTGTGACTCCCACCCTATCCCTTTACACTTTATCAAAAAATTTTCCCCCTCCTTCTTCCCTCCCTAACTGCCATCTTCAACTGTGCACTCTCCAATGGCCTCTTCCCCTCTGCTTTGAAACATGCCCATGTCTCCCCTATCCTAAAAGAAACCCTTCCTTGAACCCATGTCTCACTCCATCTCACTCCTACTATTCCTCTCCAAACTTCTTGAGCCAGTTTTCTTCACCTGCTGTCTCATGTTCCTCTCCTCCAATTCTCCCTTTGACCCCCTCCAATCTGGTTTCTGTCCCCTTCACTCCACAAAAACTGCCTTCTGCCCACCAATAATCACCTTCTTGACAAATCCAGCTGCCTCTACTTCATCCTAATCTTCCTCAATCTCTCGCTGCCTTTGATACTGTCAACCACCCCCTTCTCCTGGAAACATTTTCCATCCTCTCCTGGTTCTCCTCCTATCTCTCTGGCCACCCCTTCTAAGTCTCAGTCAATCAATGATATGGATAAACCATGGACCTGGGGGTCAGAAGGACCTGGGTTTTAATTCTGGCTCTGCCACTCATCTGCTCTGTGACCTTGGGCAAGTCACTTAATTCCTCTATGCCTTAGTTACCTCATCTTTAAAATGGGGATTAAGATTGTGAGTCTAATGTGAGACAGGGCCGTGTCCAACCTGATTAGCTTGTGTCTTCCAGGGCTTAGAACAGAGCTTGACACATAGTAAACACTTAACAAATCCCATCATCTTCATTATCAAATTTATTTCTTAGGCTCTTCTTCTGCCTCCTGCCCTCTGTATGTGGGAGTATCTCAAGGTTCAGTTTAGAACCCCTTTCTATTCCCCATCTATACCCACTCCCTTAGAGAACTCATTCACTTCCTTGGCTTCAACTACCACCTCAATGCAGATGATTCCCAAATCTGCATCTCCAGCCCTGAACTCTTTCCCTCTCTGCAGTCTTGTATTTCCTCCTGCCTTCAAGACATCTCTACTTGGATGTCCTGCTGTCACCTCAAACCTAACACATCTAAAGCAGAACTCCTTATCTTCCCACTCAAACTCTGTCCGTCCCCTGACTTTCCCATCACTGTAGACATCACCACAAGCCTTCCTGTCTCACAATCCCATAATCTTGGAATCATTCATGACTTCTCTTTCTCATTCAACCCACAGAGTCAATCCATTACTAAATCCTGTCAGTTCAACCTTCACAAGATGCTAAAAGTACCATGCTAAAAGCAGAGAAGCAGTGTGGCTTTGTGGAAAGAGCACAGGCTTGGATGTCAGGGGTCATGGGTTTTCATCCTGGTTCTGCCACTTGTGAGCTGTGTTACTTTGGGCAAGTCATTTAACTTTTCTGTGCCTCAGTTACCCCATCTGTAAAATGGGGCTTAAGACTGTGAGCCCCACATGGGACAACCTGATTACCTTGTATCTATACCAGCACTTAGAACAGTGCTTGGCACATAATAAGTGCTATAAAATATCATTATTATTAATAATGATAATAATCACAAAAATCTGCTCTATTCTGTCCATCCAAACAGCAACCGTCTTAATCCAATCACTTATCCTAACCCGCCTTGATTACTATATCAGCCTCCTTGCTGACCTCCCTGGCTCAAAACATTCAGGCGATGTTTTCCCAATCTAGTGGGAAACACAGACGTTAAAAGAAATTACAGAGAGGGGAACCAGGCTATGCACATACTCAGTGAGCCCAAGATAGAAGCAACATGGCCTAGGGGATAAAACATGGGCCTGAGAGTCAGAGGATCTGGGTTCTAATCATGCCTTGGCCACCTGTCTGCTGTGTGACCTTGGGCAAGCTCCTTCAATTCTATGTGCCTCAGTTACCTCATCTGTAAAATGGGGATTAAGGCTGTAAGCCCCATAGTGGACATAAACTGTGTCTCACCTGATTAGCTTGTACTTAACCCAGCTCTTGGTAAAGTACCTGGCAGTCCTCTAGACTTTAAGCTCATAGTGGGCAGGGAACATTTCTATCAACTCTGTTGGACTGAACTCTCCCAAGCGCTTGTCGTTGTTGTTGTTTTATGCTGTCGAGTCGTGTCCAACCCATAGCGACACCATGGACACATCTCTCCCAGAACGGCCCATCTCCACCTGTAATCTTTCTTGTAGTGTATCCATAGAGTGTTCTTGGTAAAAATCCAGAAGTGGTTTACCATTGCCTCCTTCCATGCAATGAATTGAGTCTCCACCCTCGAATCTCCCCCATGCTGCTGGTGCCCAGCACAGATGAGTTTTGTAGCAGATTGTCTTCCACTCGCTAGCCACTACCCAAGCTACAAATGGAATGGATATACCTTTGCTTTATTCTTCCTCCCATAGTTAAGACTGGTAGAGTTCTGGAAACTCTCCAGGTGTGATCCTGAGATGGGGTCCAAGTGCTTAGTAAATATAAAAAGTGCTCAATAAATATGATTGATAGCAAATGCTTAGCAAATATCATTATTTTTTAAAAAATAGGTAGCACCCAAAGCATCAGGATTATCTGAGTGCCTGGCATCCACAACTCTGCTGGCTGAATCACCAGCTGACTGACCTGAGAGCCATTTTGGTTGAAAAGGGAATTTGTAGGAGAAATCTCTGCCTGAATGGGGCCAGGTGAGGCAGGGCCTGGCAGCAATGGCATCCAGGAGAGGAGAATGGCGTCCCTAGGGAAGGGGGACAGCGGTTGCTATGGAGACCAGAGAAGGCTGCATATGACATAGCCCAATGTTCTGGTTCCCTGAAAATCCATTAGTCACATGGCTCCTCTGCGGCTGGGGAGGACACCTAACTGGATGTTTGGTGATAAGTGACAACCAAAGACCCCAAAAGACTTCCAGGGAAGAGAGAGTCTCCCCAACTTGCTACAGGATGACTGGAGGGGAGGACTGCCACTTGGCAGAAATATGGAGAAAAGGAGACCCCAGGGGCCAAATCCCTATATATTGTCTATCACTTCACTGGGGTTTTCTGAGTCATTTGTTAATATATATATGTGTGCACATATATATGCATCTGTACATTGGAGCTGGCAAGTTGGCGTTAGTCTGAGAGAATAAAACTGACAAGACATGATAGCAGAGTGTGAAAACTGTCAGCAGAGCAGCAGCCTGTGAAATTAACATGATATCGAAAGTGTCAATGTATATTTACTGGAAATATCTGGACAGAATGCAGAGCTGGCAGAGAGCAGCTGGTTCTCTAGGGGTCTGGGGAAGACAAAGATCCCAAAACCTCAATCCCCACTCCCAGCTTTACCTCAGGGCCTGGCTTAGCCCCTGCTGAAGTGGTAGCTCAGTTGAGAAGACAGTCTTTAGTAAGTGTCTGGCCTACTCCAGAAGGGAGAAATAGCGGGCCTTTTAGATTGAAAGCTCCCTGAGGGCTGGGAACCTGTTCTGGCTCCCATTGTTCTCTCACCAGCATATAGTTCAGAGCTCTGCTCTCAGTAGGTGCTCAGTAAATTCCACTGATTAACTGAGTGTATAGGCTGACCCCCCCACCTCCAGGGCAGGTTCTGGGAACCCAGAGACAAGACCCTTAGTCCACAGTTGAGGGAAGAAAAGTGGACAGAGCAGAACCCCGTCTAGATTGTAAGCTCACTGTGGCTGGAAATGTGTCTGAAACTTAGTACAGTGTTCTGTCAGTCAGTCAATACAATCAATTAATTGTATTTATTGAGCACTTACAGTGTAAAGAGAGCACTGTACTAAGCACTTGCAAGAGTACAATATAACAATAAAGCAGACACATTCCTTTTTCACAAATGAGCTGACAGCTTAGAGGGAGAGGCAGAAATTAATATAAATAAATGAAATTGAAGATTTGTACATAAGTGCTGTGGGGCTGGCGGGGGGGGTAAATAAAGGGAATGAGTCAAGACGATGCAGAAAGTTGTGGGAGAAGAGGAAAGGAGGGCTTAGTCAGGGAAGGCCTCTTGGAAGCCATGTGCCTGCAATAAGGCTTTGAAGGTGGGGAGAGTAATTTTCTGATATAAAAGGGAGGGTGTTTCAGGCTAGAGTCAGGACATGGGCTAGAGGTCAACAGCATGATAGAGTAGATTGAGGAGCAGTGAGAAGGTTGGTATTAGAAGAGAGAAGTTTGTGGGCTGGGTTGTAGTAGGAGAGGCAGGAAGGAACAAGGTGATTGAGTGCTTTAAAACCAATGGTAAGGAGTTTCTGTTTGAAATAGAGGGCATGGACAACCACTGGAGATTCTTGAGGAGTGGGGAACATGGACTGAATGTTTTTGTAGAAAAATGATTTGGGTAGCAGAGTAAAGTATGGACTTTACTGAAGCAGGGTGGTCAGCAAGGAGGCTGATACAGTAATCAAGGCGGGATAGGATAGGTGCTTGATTAATGTGGTAGCAATTTGGATAGAGAGGAAAGGGCAGATTTTAGCGATGCTATCAAGGTCAGACAGATAGGATTTAGTGATGGATTGAATATGTGGGTTGAATGAGAGCAAGGAGTCAGGGATAATGCCAAGGTTATGGGCTTAGGAGACAGGAAGAATGGTGGTGTCGTTTACAGTGATGGGAAATTCAAGGGGAGGGCAGGGTTTGGGTTGGACGATAAGAAGTTCTGTTTTCGATATGGTAAGTTTGAAGTGATGGCAGAACATCCAAGTAGGGATGTCTGGAAGGCAGGAGGAAATGTGAGACTGCAGAGAGGGAGAGAGACCAGGGCTGGAGATGTAGATTTGAGAATCCTTTGCATAGAGGTGGTAGTTTACACCATGAGAGAGAATCAGTTCTCTAATGTAGTAAGTGTAGATGGTGAAGAGGAGGGGACCCAGAATTGAACTTTGAGGGACACCCACAGTTAGGGGGTGGGAAGCAGAGTAGGAGCCTGTGAAGGAGACTGAGAATGAGCGGCCAAAGATAGAAGAACCAAGGTAGCTCAGTGTCAGTGAAACGAAGTTGGATAATATTTCCAGGAGTAGGGGGTAGTCGACAGTGTTGAAGGCAGCTGAGAGATTGAGGAGAATTAGGATGAAATAGAGACCATTGGATTTGGCAAGAAGGAGATCATTTTTGACCCTTGAGAGGGTGGATTCTGTGGAGTGAATGGGATGGAAACCAGATTGGATGGGGTCAAGGAGAGAATTGGAGGAGAGGAACTTAAGACAGCAAGTGTAGGAAACTCACTCAGGAGTTTGGAGAGGAATAGTAGGCAGGAGATATGGTAATAACTGGAGGGAGCCTTGGGTCAAGGGAGGGTTTTTTAGGATTGGGGAGACATGGGAATGTTTGAAAGCAGAGGGGAAGAGGCCATTGGAGAGCAAACTGGTGAAGATGACAGGGAGGGAAGAAGGGAGGGGGCAAGTGTTTTGATAAGGTGAGATGGGATGGGGGTCAGATGTGCAGGTGGAGGGGGTGGATTTTGAGAGAATTCAAAAGACCTTCTTTTGAGATACTGCTGAGGAAGAACGGAGAGTCGAAGAAGGGGTAGGAGGGAGGAGGGACTGGGGAGGGGCAAGGGAGATTTTAGGGAGATAGTTTCAATTTTCTCAATAAAGTAGTTGGCCAGGTCATTAGGGGCCAGGAATGGGTGAGGCGGGAGGCAGGGGGTTTGAGGAGGGAGTTAAATGTACTCTACATATTGTAAGCACTCAGAAAATACCATTATTAATGACGGTGATGATCCTGCATGTCGCCCAGAGGAATTGGGAAACCCTGGGCCAGGGGGAGGCCAGAATGGACTTTGGACCTTTATGAATATTGATAAAAACGTTTTGGGTATTTGTTAAACATTTACTATGTGCCAAGTGCTTGATAGATACAAGATAATCAAATCAGACCCAGTCCCTGGGCCAACCGGAGCTCACCAGGAAGGGAAGGGAGAGCAGGTATTTCATCCCCATTTTACAGAAGAGGAAACTGAGGCCCAAAGACGTTAAATAACTTTCCCTAGGTCATATAGCTGGTGGATTAGAACATATGATCTCCTGAATGCCACGCCATGCTCTTTCCATTAAACCACCCAGCTTTTCCAAATGCACTGACATCAAGGCCAATGCTCCCCTGCTCTATCCCTTTATCCTGTAGACACATCCCTCACCTTCATTTCTGCCGACTTCCTTCGGCTCATGGGCCTAAAAGCCTATTGTGTCTCTCTAGTGGCTCTCCCAGCATCCTCTGGGGATGGAAGGACTGGAAAAGGCCCAAAGTGGCAGAGACTTTGGGAGGGTCAGTGAATGCATGGACTCCATTTTTCAGTAGCTGTATGGTAACAGCATTGGCATCCAGAAGCAGGGGGGACAAGGTGCTGCTTCTTACACTAAGGAGACCCTCTGGAGGCAGCAATCTTTTCTCAGAGCTCCCAACAGCTTCTGCACTCCTCTCCAGAGATTGGGCTGGAAGGGTAAATCAATCAATCGTATTTATTGTGCGCTTACTGTGTGCAGAGCACTGTACTAAGCGCTTGGGAAGTACAAGTTAGCAACACATAGAGACAGTACCTACCCAACAGTGGGGATCTGTCCAATAGAGGTCTATGCCCAGACATGAGGGGAGGAGGCCCAAGTCATTCATTCATTCATTCAATCATATTTATTGAGTGCTTACTGTGAGCAGAGCACTGTATTAAGCGCTTGGGAAGTACAAGTCGACAACATATAGAGACGGTCTCTACCCAACAATGGGCTCACAGTCTAGAAGGGGGAGACAGACAACAATGGTATTTATTGAGAGGGTCTGACAAGGAAGCACACACCACATGCGTGACACTGGGCACTTAATATCACAGGATTACATTATAAATCCATTTTGTGGAACTACACTAATTTTGCAGTACAGTAGAGCATGTTTCCAGGGGTGGGGCAGAGTTCCTCAAACACCCCACCAGCTCTAGGGCCTATGTCCTCCCCTCCCAGGTCCTTGTGAACTTAAATTCCAGAGAAATAGTGTGGCTTAGGGAAAAGAGCACAGGGCTGGGAGTCAGGAGACCAAGATCTATTCCCAGCTTCACCACTTGTCTGCTGCATGACCTGGGGTCAGTCACTTCATATCTCTGGGCCTCAGTTTGCTCACCTGTAAAACGGAGATTCAAAACTTGCTCTCCTGCTTTAGACTATATTATCTTGTATCTGCTCCAGAGCAGGGCACAGTGCTTTGCCCATAGTAAGCATTTAACTCATAGCATTATTATTATTATTACCATCAACTCTGGCTCCACATCGGAGCTGCAGAGAAAGAATCAATGCTGTAAAAAACCAGACACAGAAGTGATCAGTTCTGAATTGGTGACACAGTGGAAAAAGTACAAGCCTGGGAGTCAGAAGACCTGGGTTCTAATCACAGCCCCTCCATTAGACTTCTTGGTGACCTTGGGCAAGTCATTCAACTTCTCTGTGACTCAGTTATCTCATCTGTAAAATGGGGATTCAATGCCTGTTCTTCCTCCTACTTAGATGGGGACCTCGGGTGGGACAGGGACTGACCTGATCATTCTCTGTATCTTCCCCAGTGCTTAGAATAGTTCTTGACACATGGTAACAAATACCACAATTATTATTATTAGTTATTGGTTCAGAACAGGAAACGCAGAGCTAAAATCAAGAGTGTCCACTGGAAAACCAGGCAACCTACCACTCTACTTTACCACTACAGTGGACTTTGTCTACAGGAAGGTCTGTAGCTCTCACCCCCTGGAGACTTGTTCAGGAGCAAGTCTTGGAGGCATCCCCGCAAAGCCTGCCCTGCTTCCCCACACCCTTTTCAAGGAAAACACTCATCGCTTTACAGCCTCTGAGGAGAGGTCAACATACACATCACCTGCCTCCCCAACTCCCTACATCTTCCTCGCCATTTGTGTGGAAGTGATTTTTTTTCCAGCTGGCATTTCAGGACTGCTTTAAATAATTCAAAGGCTTCCAAGAAAAGTGGAAATGTTGCAGCTATTTGTTTGGGCTCACCCCCCCCCCTTTTTTTTTTCCCTTTTTTTTTTTCTTTTTTTGGTTTCTTCAGGTTTGTATAGCCCATCTTCGGGGCTGTGTATTGGTCACCTTGGAAACAGCTTGGGGATGGAATTTCATTGGTCAGGCTGCCAGGCGGCTGGCAGAGAGGCAAGTGGAGTTTTACTTAGTGGATGTTGTGTGTACGTGGTGTGTGTGTGTGTATATGTGTGTGTGTGTGTGTGTGTGAGAGAGAGAGAGAGAGAGAGAGAGAGAGAGAGTGAGTGACTTGTGTCTAAGGCAGGGTGAGGAGTTACTTGTGAAGGAAGGGATTCTACTTCAGGGAGTGGGGACTTAAGCAACCAATCAATCAGTGGTAACAATAATAATAATAATAATAATAATGGCATTTATTAAGTGCTTACTATGTGCAAAGCACTGTTCTAAGCGCTGGGGAAGTTACAAGGTGATCAGGTTGTCCCAAGGGGAGTTCACGGTCTCAATCCCCATTTTCCAGATGAGGTAACTGAGGCACAGAGAAGTTAAGTGACTTGCTCAAAGTCACACAGCTGACAATTGGTGGAGCCAAGATTTGAACCCATGACCTCTGACTCCAAAGCCTGTGCTCTTTCTACTGAGCCACGCTAAGTGCTACTGTGTGCAGAGCACTGTGCTTGGGAGAGTACAGTATAATAGAGTTGGTAGACATGATCCCTGCCCACAAGGAGCTTCCAATCTAGTGTGGAAGGAGATATGTAGTATGGGTGTGGGGCGGGGCTGGAAGATTCTGGGAGAGTTGTTTGGGCTGGTGTGGGCAGGAGATGTGAGAAGCCCAGCATGCCAGTGGTTGTCTCTGCAGGGGGCAAGGGGATTGTTTGAATGGAATTTTTCTTTAGAATCTGCATGAAGTGGATTGCGGCTGGTATCAGGCAGCCGGGATTGAAGGTTTTAAATATCAGACCACTGGGGCAGACTCAGGCCCCTTCTGGGAGGCTCACTGTGAGGGCAGCCACCTGCATTTCAGGTTTTTTCAACCCACAACCCTGTCCCTAACTCTGCAGAGGAGCTCCCAGAAGTTCTGGGAAGCAATTCAAAGCAGTCAGCAACCCTGGGTGGCTGCTGTCAATCAGGCAGACTCCTGGACCAATCGGAAGGAATGAAGAGCACACACACACACACACACACACACCACACACCTTCTCGCCCTCATACATGCGTGCTCTGGAAGTGAAAATATCCCATATGAGTAACCAGAGCCAAGTGCGTTCAGCCTTTCTGACATCTGACATCTTTAGCACTCAAGTTGGCCTCTATGAAACAGTTTCATCTGGCTCTTTCAGCCACAGTGAGATGGAGCCTGGTCTCTGGGCAGGGAGTGGGATTCAATCCTGAAATTGGACACACTTTGACTCCCGTGCCGTTGTGGGGGTGGAGGGGAGAAGGAGGTGTAGCGAGAAGCCAGGGACCCAACCTGGAAAACCGAGAACGGGGCCGGGAGATGAGGTGAAGGAGAATGGGAAGAAGATGAGGGTGCCGGCTATTCCCTCTTGTGGCTGGTGGTACCTCGGTGATCTGGCTGGCGGGAAGCTTGGACTAACTGGCTCTGCCAGGGTCTGTGTGACCCCCAGAGGACCATCTGGACTCTGCCGTGCTGTGAATCTCTGCTGTGAATCAGTCTCTGCCTTCCCTCCCATCCCAGATAAACCCCAGAGCCCTCCCTGGAACTTTTATTCATCTCCCATGCCTTCCTCCCCCACCCAGGAGAGAGGGTTTGGAAAGTAATGGGGATTGAGTTCTTCTCATTTCTTCCTTCTTAAGTCAATCTCTCTAAGCTCCCAATTATTTTTTTTTTGACTTTTCTCTGAATCCCCTCCAATCTGCTGACACTTTTCTGGCTGAAGAGCCTCCCAAGAGCTCTCCGGTTCCCAAAGCCAGGCCCCAAGCTGGCTGGTGGGGGTGGGGGCTCTGTTCTTTCTGGGAGTGAACCAACTGCCTCTGCTCATGCTTCCACAGTCCTAACTCCTTCCAACTCTCCATCACCAGACCTGCTCTTGGTCTCCCTGGCCATCCCTTCCAGCTCTGGAGAGAGACCCGCACTTCTGCTTCTTCCCCAAGAAGGTGACTCAATGAAGTGATTCCCTGGTGAAGTGATCCCCAGGTGAACGGTCTTCAGTTTTCCCTTCCCCGTGATAAGTTACAAGGTCCCAGCTTCTCCATGGGGGCAGGGACGGGGAAGAGAGGGGCCTAGACGCTAAGCTCCTTGTGGGCAGGCAATGTGTCTACCAACTTGACTGTCCATCACAGTCTTCTAGACTTTGAGCCCATTTTCTAGACTGTAAGCCCATTGTTGGGTAGGGACCGTCTCTATATGTTGCCACCGTGCACTTCCCAAGCACTTAGTGCAGTGCTCTGCTTACAGTAAGTGCTCAATAAATTGAATTGAATGAATGAACTTTGTTTTATTGTACTCTCCCAAGTGCTTAGTGCAGTGCTCTGCACACAGAAGCACTCAATAAATACCACTGATGGATTGTTTGAGTCCAGGCCCAGAACTTTCCATTGTCTCCAGCAACCCAAGGAGGTCCAGTCTGGTTCCAACTCTCACTGCAGAAGCAGCGTGGCTTAGTAGAAAGAGTCCGGACTTGGGAGTCAGAGGTCATGGGTTCTAATCCCGCTTCTGCCACTTAACAGCTGTGTGACTTTGGGCAAGTCACTTAACTTCTCTGGGCCTCAGTTCCCTCATCTGTAAAATGGGAATGAAGCCTGTGAGCCCTACGTGGGACACCCTGATTACCTTGTATCTACCCCAGTGCTTAGAACAGTGCTTTGTGCATGTAAGCGCTTAACAAATGCCATCATCATCATCATTAGCAGAATAATAATAATAATAATAACATTGTGGTATTTGTTAAGTAGCTACTGTATGCTGAACACTGTACTAAGTTCTGGGGTAGGTACTGTACAATTAGATTAGATACAGTCCCATCCTCAAAGTCTATGGGGGAGAAAGAACAGATGAGGAAACTGTGGCACAGAGACATTAAGCGATTTGTCCCAGGTAATATAGAAGGCAAGTGCAGAGCTGGGATTAGAACTCAGGTTTCCTGACTCCTGGGACTGTGATCCCTTTAACAATCGAAAGTATTTATTGAGCTCTTTCTGCATGCAGACCACTGTACTTAGCACTTGGGAAAGTACAATACAATGGAGTTGGTAGATAGGGAACATGTCTACAAACTGTTATATAGTACTCTTCCAAGCATTTAGTAAAGTGCTCTGCACACAGTAAGCATTCTATAATTATGATTGATTGATTGATTGTAGGCCTATTTCCTGTCAACAGTGAGCTTACAGTCAGAGGAGAGAACTGATTAATATACATAAAAAAGTTATAGATATGTACATAAGTCTTGTGGGGCTGAGGGAGGGTGGGGTGAACATGAAGTGCCCAAAGGATACAGATCCAAGTGCATAGATGACACAGAAGGCTGTCATGGCCAGGATGAATCAAAATTTATCCTGGGAGTGTGAGAGAGACTTGCTGCCTTTGATTTCCCTTTCTAGATGCCTGTGGGGAGCCTGGCCTTGAAATGATTTTATAATTGTGGTATTTGCCAAGTGCTTACTATGTGCCAACACTGTACTAAATCCTGGAATAGAGTATTTATGCAGATTGAACACAGTCCCTGTCCCACATAGGGCTTATGGTCAAAGGGGGAGGAGAATTGGTACAGCGATCCCCATTTTACTGAGGAGGCACAGAGAAGTTGTTAAATGACTTTTCCAAGGTCACACAGCCGGGAAGTGGCAGAGCCGGGATTAGAACCCAGGTCCTCTGACTCTCAGACCTGTGCTCGTTTCACTAGGCCACACTGCTTCCGCCAATTTTCGAGACTGTGGTGGGGTGTGGGGGGACTAAAGGCCAGAATAGGTGGGTTCTGTGCAGAATTTACACACACATCTCCCTGAGCTCACCACCGAGACACTTTTGTCAGAATTGGGGTGGGAAAGGACATTCAACAACAACAATAACAATAACGTTCATAGTAATAATAACAATAATAATATGGTATGTTTTAAGCACAGTAGTAGTAGTGGTAGGAGTAGTAGTTAGTAATGTTTATCGAACTCATACTGAATACAGTGAACTATACCAGTGATGTCCAACAGACTAACCACTTAGCTGCAGTGGGAGACCTGCAGGACGAACGTGGTCCATTTGAATTTAGAATGCTGCCAGCCTGAATTGTTTAGCCAAATGTTTATTACCCAATTAGCTAGCCCACATGAACTACTAGCCCAGTAGGGCCTATTCAGAATTGAGTCAGGCCCCTGACTCTGTACACCCCACAGCTCTTGATATTAGTGCTGCTGTGAAACACCGGTATTCTTATTGACTTGATCAGAACTGATCAATGCCTAGCACCAGGCTTGTAACTACCCACTTTAGTTGATTGAACTGTGTTTTTTTTTAATAAACAATTTCATTAGTGCTAAAAACCCAAGTTTTTGAAGAGCTACCAGCCTTACTTCCCCATCGCTGTAAATAAAAACTCACATACATATGGACAACTCACATACATATGGACACTCCTGTCTTCAGGCAGTCAGTCAGGCAGTCAGATGTATTTATTGAGTGCTTATTGTGTACAGAATATTGTACTAAGCACTTGGGAGAGTACAATATTCCCAGAGAGCATTCCCAGACTAAGCCCCACTTTTCCTCACCTCCCCTAACCCTCCCCATCGCCTCTACTCGCTTCCTTTTCTCTATCCCCTTCCCCACCCCACAGCACTTGTGTATATATGTACATATCTATAATTCTATTTATTTTATTTTAATGCCTGTCAACTTGTTTGGATGTGTATATATCTGTAATTCCATTTATTTAAATCGATGCTACTGATGTCTGTTTACTTGTCTTGATGTCTTTCTCCCCCTCTTCTAGACTGTAAGCCCTTTGTGGGCAGGGATCGTCTCTATTGCTGAATTGTACTTTCCAAGTGCTGTGTGCTCTGCACACAGTAAACGCTCAATAAATACGATTGAATGAATGAATATAACAATATGACAAACATATTCCCTGACTAACACGAGCTTACAGTCTAGAGAGACAGACATTAGTATAAATGAATAAAATTACAGATACTTGCATAAGTGCTTTGGGGCTGGGGGCGAAGGCGGCGGGGAATGAATTAAGGGAACAAGTAAGGGCAACACAGGGTGGGAGAAGAAGAATTGAGGGTCTAGTTAGGGAAGACTGTGAGCCCAATGCGGGATGGGGACTGTGATCAACCCAATTTGCTTGTATCCACCCTGGCACTTAGTACAAGGCCTGGCACCTAGTAAGCTCCTAATAAATGTCACAATTAACTGAAGGCCTCTTAGAGAAGTCATGCCTTCCATAAGGCTTTGAAGGTGAGGAGAGTAATTTTCTGTTGGATATGAAGAGGGAGGGCATTCCAGGCCAGAGGCAGGACATGGGCGAGAGGTCAGTAGTGAGATAGATGAGTTCGAGGTATAGTGAGAAGGTTAGCATTAGAGGAGCCCTTTACTAAACAAATAGAAACACAGAAATGTTCCCTGACCACAAGGAAGTTGGAGTCTAAGTGGGGAGAAAGACAGAAATATCAAAAATGCATATATTCACAAGGGCTGAAAATGGACATGAACAAATAAAAAAATGCACAAATGGAAGAGATGGATGAAGGGTTGGAACTGCTAAGTAGTTAATCGATGGTGCTTTCTGAGCACTTACTGTGGGCAGAGCACAGTACTAGGCGCTTAGGAGAGGACGATACAATAAAGTTAGAATACATGATCCCTCCCTACAAGGAGTTGACTAGGGGAAGGCTTGTTGGAAGAAATGGGTTCTTAAGAGTTCACTATGAGCAGAGAACATGTCTTTCTCAACTCTGTTGCATGATACTCTTTCAAGTGCTTAGTTAAGTGCTCTGCACACAGAAAACACTCAACAAGTACCACTGATTGTTTGATTGATTAGGAGGGCTTTGAAGAAGGGAAGAGCTGAGGTCTGGCAGATAAGGGAGGGAGAGCATTCCAGGCCCTCTGTCTTAGTGAATGAGGGCAGAGAAGTAGAAAAGATGAGAACAGGGTACAGGGAGGAGTTGGGTTTGGAACCAGCTTCAATCAATGTTTCCAGAGCACCTATGGAGCACTTGGGAGAGTAAGCAGAAACAATCCCTGTCCTCAGGGAGCTGAAAATGTAGCCAGAGAGAACAAAAATCAGGTCCTCAAGGTGAGTGTTACCTTGGGTTGCTGTTGTTGTTGTCTTATGCTGTTGAGTCATGTCTGACCCATAGCAACGCTATGGACACATCTCTCCCAGAATGCCCCACTTCCTTCTGCAATCATTCTGGTAGTGTATGCATAGAGTTTTCATGGTAAAAATACAGAAGTGGTTTATCATCGCCTCCTTCTGCATAGTAAACGAGTCTCTGCCCTCAACTCTGTCCCATCCCGCTGCTTTTGACTTGTAGCAGATTGTCTTCCACTCGTTAGCCACTGCCCAAGGTAGCAATGGAATGAGTATGCCTCTGCTTGACTCTCCCTCCTGTAGTCGAGACTGGTAGAGTACTGGAAACTCGCCAGGAGCGACCCTGAGAGGAATTAATAATAATAATAATAATAATAACAATAATAATAATAATAATAATAATAATAATAATGGTATTTGTTAAGTGCTTACTATGTACCAAGCGCTCTTCTAAATGCTGGGGTAGATATGAGGTTATCGGGTTGCCCCATGTGCAGCTCACAGTTTTAATCCCCATTTTACAGGTGAGGTAACTGAAGCACAGAGAAGTTAAGTGACTTGCCCAAAGTCACACAGCTGACAAGTGGTGGAGCTAGGACTAGAACCCATAACCTCTGACTCCCAAGCCCGTGCTCTTTCCACTAAACCATGCTGCTTCTTGGATCCAACAAGACAAATCCCTCCCTTCTTCCTTCTGCTTCTCTTCTCCCTCCTCCCTTTTTCTCTCCTTTTCTCCCTTTCCCTCCCCTCCCCTCCTGATCTTCCCTGCTTATGGGCTACTTTCCTTGGCTTTGGGCTGTCTTCAAACCCATTCAGATTTCTGTTAGGATTATTTTTCTCCATCCCTATTGATTGACCCAGAACTGGTTGGGAAGCTTCCAACCACATGCCAATCAGGAAGCTGAGGCATTGGCAGGTGGCCAGTCAGCTCTGGCTCCCAGCCCTGGGCCCCCGGAGAAGGTTGTAGGTGGAGAGGAAGGCCTGGTGAAATGGGGAAGAGTGGGGGCTTCAGGATGGCGGAAGAGGGTAGGGCCTCAGGAAGAGCAGGGGTGATGGTGTCTTCAAGAAGGGAAGGGGAGAGGGTCAGGGTCTCAAAAATAACAATAATTATGGTATTTGTTAAGTGCTTTCTATGTGCCAGGAATTGTACTAAGCACTGTGGTGGATACAAGCCAATCAGGTTGGACACAGTCCCTGTCCCATGTGGGACTCACAGCCTCAATCCCATTTTACAGATGAGGTAACTGAGTCACAGAGAAGTTAAATGACTTGCCCAAGGTCACATAGCAAAGTGGTGGAGCAGAAATTAGAATTCATGACCTTCTGACCCCCAGGCTTATGCTCTATCCACTAAGCCTTGCTGCTTTCAAGAAGAGGAGGGAGAGGAGTAGAACCTCCACTAGACTGTAAACTCATTGTGGGCAGGGAATGTTACTGTTTATTATTGTATTGTACTTTCCCAAGTGCTTAGTACAGTGCTCAGCACACAGTTAGTGCTCAGTAAATACGATTGAATGACTGAATGAAGCTGGGGTGGGAGAGGGCCAGGGCCTCATGAAGGGGTGGGAGGGGGCAGAGCCTCAGAAAGGGGCAGGAGAAGGGTGGGCTGCAAGATGGAGTGGAAGAGGGGCAGAGCCTCAGGAAAGAGTGGGATCTCAAGATGGGGAAGGAGAGGCAGCATATCTTGGTGGAAAGAGTTCAGGCTTGGGAGTCAGAGGACATTGGTTCTAATTCTGACTCCTCCACAAATGTCTGTTGTGTAACCTTGAGCAAGTAAATTAGTTTCTCCTTGCCTCAGTTTCCTCATTTGTAAAATGGGGATTAAAACTGTGAATACCATGTGGGACATGGATTGGGTCCAACCTGATTATCCCAGTGCTTAACACGGTGTCTGGCACATAGTAAGCATTTAACAAATACCAAAGAAAAGAGGAGTGGGGTCTCAAAAAGGGTAAGCAGGGGTGGAGGATTAGGAAAGGTCCAGAGAAAGGCAGGGCCTCAGGGGAAGCTGAGGGAGAGGGGAAATGAATGGGTGGGGAAAGAAAAAGAAAAGCAGGAAGCTGATGGGGGCTGGAGGGGCTATTCAATGACCAGGACCCCTTTTTCCTTAGTCAAAGAACAGGAGCTATATTAAGAACAGGAGCTATTCCACTGTGGCATGTTCCACCATTTTGCTAAGGGATATGACCACAGGAGTTCCTCCAAGTGAGATTTATTTATTATGGGTTTGTTAAGCACTTAGTATGTGTCAAGGACTGTTCTAAGCACTGGGGTAGATACAAATTAATTGGGTCAGACAGTCCCTGTCCTGCATGGATCTCACATTCTAAGTAGAAGGGAGAGCAAGGATTGAATCTCCATTTTGCAGATAAGGAAACTGAGGCACAGAGAAATTAAGTATGTTATGATCAAATAACTGATTGTTAATAATAATGATGGCATTTGTAAAGCACTCACTATGTGTAAAGCACTTTTCTAAGCACTGGGATAGATGCAACCTCATCAGGTTAGACACAGTCCCTGTCCCACATGGGTCTCACAATCTTAATCCCCATTTTACAGATGATGTAACTGAGGCCCAGAGAAGTGAACTGACTTGCCCCAGGTCACACAGCAGACAAGTGGCAAACCCAGGATTAGAACCCAGGATTTTCTGATTCCCAGGCCCATTTTCTATCCACTCGGCCATGCTGCTTCTCTTAATATTTTCAAGCCAGTCTCCCCAGTTAGAGTTTAGGCTCCGCATGGGCAGGGAATGCATCACTTGCTTGGTTTGTACTTTCCAAGTGCTTAGCAGAGTGCCTGGCATTTAATGGCAGTGGAATAAATACAATTACTGATAATAGATACTGTTATTCTTAAGCCAAATCTGGGACTAAACATCTATCCCTAGCTAAATGAATTACTGCTCTCTCTCCTAGGCCGCTATACTTCTGTGGGCTGCTATATCCACAGGTCTTCCTGCTGACCACAGCCTGCTCAGAGGGTTTCACAAGTCCACTCCCAGCGGACTCTATGACGGAGCCCTCATTCTCAGGTTCTTTCCCTCTGGACACTAAAATGGAGATTGATCCTAATTGGCCTTGGGGAACCATGGCCCACCCTGTAGCTGCCTCCTCCTTGCCCAAATCCCCCATTGCAATTAGCTGTGGTCCAGTGGTGTCACTGAGTCAGGGATGTCACCAGGGGAGTGATTGGCATCTTCTGCAGATGAGCGTTCCCTTTGGGAGTGGCCAATCAATCAATCAGAGCACTGAACTGAGCACTTAGGAGTTCTGCCCTTCTTCCCTTACTTACATGCAGGCTGGCCCAAGATGGACCATAATGCAGTTTCTCACATGCTTTCTTCGCTCATTGGGTCAACTTTGCTGGGAGCCAGCTGGGCCAAGACTGTCTACCTTTTTAAAAAGAGAAAGTGTTTCTACAAGAAGAGATGGCTCCTGTAGAGTGGGCATGAGGGATTCCTTCTTTCTCAGTCACCCCACCAGGTGTTCCAGAGAGAGAAGCATAGTGGTTAGAGCACAGGCCCGGGAGTCAGAGGAACCTGAGTTCTAATCCCGGCTCTGCCACTTGTCTGCTGTGTGACCTTGGTTAAGTCACTTCACTTCTCAGTGACTCACTTCCCTCAGCTGTAAAATGTGGATTGAGACAGTTAGGCCTTTGTGGGACAGGGACTGTGTTGACCCGATTATCTTGTATCTACCTCAGTGCTCAGAACAGTGTCTGGTACATAATAATAATAATAATGGCATTTGTTAAGCGCTTATTATGTGCAAAGCACTGTTCTAAGTGCTGGGAAGGATACAAGGTGATCAGGTTGTCCCTCACAGGGCTCACAGTCTTCATCCCCATTTTACAGATGAGAGAACTGAGGCACAGAGGAGTGAAGTGACTTGTGCAAAGTCACACAGCCGACAAACAGCAGAGCCCGTGCTCTTTCTACTGAGCCAAGTAAGCACTTAACAAATACTGCAATTATTATTATTAGTGGAACTACCAGTAGGCAAGCAGGCCCTGTTGCCCCATCGGGTGACCTGGGCAGGGCCTTTTAGACTGTGAGCCCACTGTTGGGTAGGGACTGTCTCTATATGTTGCCAATTTGTACTTCCCAAGCGCTTAGTACAGTGCTCTGCACATAGTAAGTGCTCAATAAATATGATTGATGATGATGATGATGGTCATTCCAACAGGCAGGTGGTCCCCCGGGGATGGGGTCTGCTAGATGGATAAAGCTTCGCCAGTGTCTGGTGGCTGTCACCAATCACCTCATCGTTGACATTGATTTTCTTTTTTCCTGTGGAAAGAGCACCGGGATGTTTGTTTGGAAAACAAAAACCACCCAGAAACAATTACTCGGGCTTTGTCGGCAGATCAGAGCCAGGGGCTCCCTCCCTAGCCAAGCCCCCCTCCCATCCTGATTCAGGACCCAGCCCCACCGCCACTGTGCCAAGGCATTTCTGAACGGCACCGCTCCTCTTCAAGAAGAGTTCGGTCTTGCATTTCGATGAGAAATTTAAATGTCTCATTCATCATTTCCTTCCCACTCCCCCACCCTCCCTCAGTTAAATTGTCGCGGCTCGAAAGCATGGGGAAAGGGAGGTCAAATCTTGGGGGTAATCGACCTTGTCAGTGTCCCTTTAAGCAGTCTCCAGAGGCCCAGGGAACAGCTGTTCCTGCCTCTTGTAAATATCAGGGCAGGTAGCGTCGGGGACCGAGGTTTTTTTTGCCAGTCTGCCTCCCTGCCCTCCTCATTCTCATCCTTCTCTTCTCTTCTCTCCCTCCCCTCTTCATCCTCAATCTCCCCAACAGGTCCCCAGCATTCAAGAGGTCAAATCATTCAGTCAGCCTGGCACTTCTTATTTTCGGAGTTCATCAAGTGCTTGGAAAATCTCAGTGAGTCTGGGGTGAAGGGATAGGAGGAGACGGTGGGGCCAGGTTGGACTTGGGGGTGCACATAAAGACCCCTGAAGGTCACATGGCCAAAGAGGGGGAAGAAAGCGGCCCTGTTTCAGAGAGCACCTCTTCAGCCGCCTCCCAACAGGGTCTCCCTCCTCCTTCTAAGTGCAGCAACCCCCCCCCCCCCCCGCCCCCACCCAGCACCCCTGAAGAGGCTGATTAGGCAGCTCATGGTCCTGGCTGTGGTGGGAGGGGTGTGGTGTGGCCTCTGTTAGCTGTTTATGCAAAGTCTGGAAAGTGACCCTATTAGCATTTCCACAGGCCAAGGACATTGGATCTCCCTGGGGGCTCTGCAGCAGCAGCAGCAGCAGCAGCCAAGCCATCAGAGTACAGGGGCTTCCTGTCCCTTGCTGGGAAGAGGAGGAAAGATCAGACCCACTGTTGGGTAGGGACTGTCTCTATATGTTGCCAACTTGTACTTCCCAAGCGCTTAGTACAGTGCTCTGCACACAGTAAGCGCTCAATAAATACGATTGATGATCAGAGTGGCAACTGGCCCGGCCCATGGCAACCCACCTTGGCCTGGAGCCCCGACTGCCAGGCCCTGCTCAACTGATGGAGGGGAGGGACGAACGTGGGTCAGAGGAGGTAGGATGGCCTCTCTGTGATACTCATGGAGATCAATCGATCAATAGTATCTACTTTTTTTTTGGATTTGTTAAGTGCTTACTACGTGCTGAGCACTGTTCTAAGTGCTGGGATAGGTACAAGGTAATCAGGTTGTCCCACGTGGGGCTCACAGTCTTCATCCCCATTTTACAGATGAGGTAACTGAGGCACAGTGAAGTTGTGACTTGCCCAAAGTCACACAGCTGAAAAGTGGCAGAGCTGGGATTAGAACCCATGAACTCTGACTCCCAAACCCTTGCTCTTTCCAGTAAGCTACGCTGCTTCTCTATTGGGTGCAGAGCACTGTACTAAGCACTTAGGAGAGTACAATATAACAAGTTCAGTAGACACATTCCCTGCTCGCAAGGAACTTAGAAGGGGAGACAGACATTAAAATAAATTACAGATATGGGCATGTGTTGTGGAGCTGAGGGTGGGATGAATAAAGTATACAAATCCAAGCACAAGAGTGATGCAGAAGAGAGAGATGGATTTCCAGGCAGAGGGAGGGACACACGCTTAGTACAGTGCTCTGCACACAGTAAGCGCTCAATAAATGATTGAATGAATGAATCAGGGATGGTGGACTCTCCCAAGCTTGTACTTCCACAAGCCAATGCTCTGTACATAGTGTTCAATAAATATCATTTATTGGTTGACTGATCGGATGTTTACTGCTGTGCTCTGCCCACAGTAAGTGCTCAATAAATATCACTGATTGATGGATTGGGCATTTTCCAACTTCTTCAAGTGCTATCCAAGAGAGGTGGCAGAATTTAAAATCAACGGACATTCTTCCCTTCTAACTACCCTCCTCTCCATCTCCCGCCTCTAGTGGCATCATACAAGATTCAATCAGTCATATTCACTGAGCACTTACTATGTGCAGAGCACTGTAATAAGTGCTTGTGAGAGTGCAATGTAGCAGAGTTGGTAGATGTATTCCCTCCCCACAAGGAGTTTACAGTCTAGGGGAAGGTACCAATCCCTAGGACTTTGAGAAGCAGCGTTGCCTAGTGGAATGAGCATGGGTCTGGGGGTTAGAAGGACCTGGGCTCTAATCCCAGCTCCATCATGTATCTACTCTGTGACCTTGGGCAAGTCACTTAACTTCTCTGCGCCTCAATTACCTCATCTGTAAAATGGAGATTAAGTCTGCGAGCCCTATGTGAGACATGGGACATGTGTCCAACCTGGGTAGCTTGCATCTACCCCTGTGCTTAGTACAGTGCTCACCGCAAATAGTAAGCACTTAACAAATACCACAAGGAAAAAAAATAGGGCTATCAAGGGCAGATGGACCCGTCTCAGAACTTCCACATTCCCGAGAGCTTCCCAACCGATCCCTCACCCAGCCAAGGCCTGCTTCTTTGGAAAGATCAGACAAGCCTCCTCTTACAAGCTGGCACACCACAAGCCCCTTACAGATGAGAGTGGTTAAATGGGTGTGTTTCCTTTTTTTTCTTCACAGAGAGCAGAAAGCACTTGAATTTTAACTCCTGATCTGAGGAAATAGTAGGATTGAGAGGGAATCAGATTTTTCCTTCATTTGAACTCTGGTGGCTTTGAGAACTCTTGGGCATTAGGGATGGGAGCCAATTCAGGACCTTTAGAGTATCTCTCTGGGATCCTATTTTGGAGGGGTGGGGAGGCAGGCCTTACCCAGGAGTCTTCTGGTAGGAGAAGAAGATATTTATAGCGCTAATTGTGATACTGGTTAAGCGCTCGCTATTTCTCAAGCACTGTACTAAGTGCTGGAGTAGATACGAGATAACCAGGTCTCATATGGGGCTCATAGTCTGAGTAAGAGGGAGAACAAATATTGAATCCCCATTTTGCAGATGAGGGAACTGAGGCACAGGGAAGTTAAGTTCTTGCCTAGGTCACCCAGCAAAGAAGTGGTGCAGCTGGGATTAGGACCCAGGTCCTCTGACTTCTAAACCCATGCTCAGTTCACTAGGCCACGTTGCTACATGGGAGCAAATTGGAACCCAAACCCAGAAGGAGAGGAGGAGAGCCAGCCAATAGGATGTAATACAGGTGGTCACTGGAGGGTCAAGAACTGGAAGATGCCTAGAATGGTCAACAGTCCAGCCTTCTGCCTCTCCAGAGGGGAATGGCCAAACTAGCCTAGACAAGGGGTTGTTTGGTGGGTTGGGAGGGTTTTCTGTGTGAGGAGGATGTAAGTTTAAAATGGAGGCCTCAAAGCAGAGGAGGGTACGTTGTGGTTGGGGGTCAGAGGGATTAAGGCAGGGAAATGGAGGATTACACCAGATCTTAGGAAGCCCACTCCCCTCTCACCCCCCACTCTCAGTTCAGAATGCATGAGGGAGAATAATGCCTGACATTACTGTGGGGACAGGGAGGGGACAGGAGTGTAAATGCTGTGCTCCTTCTATTTCTGCAAGCTTCCTCACACTGTAGGTGCCATTTGGGTGGAATTCTACCCTCATTCTGAAAATAGCAGAGCAAAGGAAGCCTGAGGTCTAGGCCTTACTCTTCCTCAGACATGCTGTGTGACCTTGAGCAAGTCACTTAACCTCTTTACGCTTCTATCTATGAACTTAGACCATCTCTGCTCCTGACTCTCTGAGGCTTCCCAAGTGGATCAGTGAGTGAATGATCCAGGTGTTGCCAGCTGACCTGATCAGTGTCTGTGTGAGCTCTTAGTAGTATTAATAATAGTAGTGGTGTTTGTTAAGCTCTTACTCTGTGCCAACCACTGGGATAAAAACAAGGTAATCAGATTGGACACACTCCCTTTCCCACATGGTGCCCTCACAGTCTAAGGGGGAGGGAGAGCAGGTATTTCATCTCCATTTACAGTTGAGGAAACCAAGGCACAGAAAAATTAATTGGCTTGCCCAAGGTCACAAAACAAATAGGCGGTGGCCAAGTCAGAATTAGAACCCAGGTCTCGAGCCTCTAAGCTCCGGGTTCTTTCCACCTAGACATGTTGCTTCTCTACTGCTTTGTGAGGGAAAGTGAGTTATTTCAGGTTTCTACCCTTATAGACTGGCTCCCTAGGGGCCAGCCCAGAAAGGCCTCATACTTTTTTATGGTATTTAAGTGCTTACTATGTACCAGGGACTGTATTAAATGCTGGCATAGATTCAGGACAATCAAGTTGGGCACATTCCATGTCCACATGAGACTCTTACACAGAGAAATGAACTGATTTACCCAAGGTCACACAGCAGACAAGTGACGGAGCGGGAATTAGAACCCAGGTCTTCCTGACTCCCACTTTCATGCTCTATCCACTAGGTCATGCTGCTTTTCTTGGTACTTGATACCTGATCCACAGAAGCCCTGCTGCTGTGAGGAATCCTTGGCCTCTGCTGCCTTTCCCTTTTCCAGAATCTTCTCAGATTTGCTCCTAGACAAGGAGAAGGGGCCAATAGGAAAGCAATAGGGAAGCAGCGTGGCTCAATGGAAAGAGCACGGGCTTTGGAGTCAGAGGTCGTGGGTTCAAATCCCGGCTCCGCCACTTGTCAGCTGTGTGACTTTGGGCAAGTCACTTCAATTCTCCGTGCCTCAGTTACCTCATCGGTAAAATGGGGATTAAGACTGTGAGCCCCATGTGGGACAACCTGATCACCATGTAACCTCCCCAGCACTTAGAAAAGTACTTTGCACCTAGTAAGTGCTTAATAAATGCCATAAAAAAAGGAGCACAACCCACATCCAGACTCAGTAAACATGCTCTGAGCCCCAAGCGATGAGCTCTCCTGGACCGAGAAAGCCCAGGGGTGTCTGATCCCATCCTTGGCTGGCCTGGCTTCCCCTCCTCCAGTGCCATCTGCACAGAAGCGGGGGGGATCACCACTGTCAGCTCCTGAGGCCCAGCAGGGGCAGGGACACCCAGCACCTGTCATTGCCGCTACCGCTCCAGGCCTCCGCGGCGTGGGAGGGGAAGGAGGATAAAAAGTGGCTAGCGAGTCTGTAATCGACAGCCGGCCAGCAGGTGGGCCGCCGGCCTTTATTTAAAAGGAGGTGGCCTAGTTTCTTGATTTCTATGAACTCTCTAATCACCCTCACTTGGTGGGCTTTGTATCCAGCTAATTGGCTTTGTAGTTGTCAGAGGAGCAGGGGTGGGAAAAGTGCCATCTAGGAAGACAGAGTGAAACTGGGGAGACTGGTGGGAGGAAGAAAGAGGATTTGGGTGGCAGGACATAGTCAGGATGATTGATGAGTATTGAAGCTGGACCCAGATCTGTTGTCCTTTCCATTATGTGAAAAAGGAGAGGGACTCCCAGCTTTCCAATGGAGTAGTTTTCCCTGGGGGCCCTGAGATTGACCAGATGACGATAATAGTAATAATAACTGCAGTATTTGTTAAGCGCTTACTATGTGTCAGGCACTGTACTATGCACTGGGGTAGATAAAGGCAAATTGGGTTGGACACAGTCTCTATCCTTATTTTACAGATGAGATAACTGAGGCACAGAGAAGTGACGTGACTCACAGAAGTTCACTCAGCAGACTACTAGCAGAGCCAGGGTTAGAGAAGCAGCATGGCTGAGTGGAAAGAGCACAGACTTGGGAGTCAGAGGACATGGGTTCTAATCCCGCCTCTGCCACCTGTCTGCTGTGTGACCTTGGGCAAGTCACTTAACTTCTCTGTGCCTCAGTCACCTCATCTGTAAAGTGGGATTAAAAGTGTGAGCCCCACATGGGACAACCTGACTACCCTGTATCTACCCCAGCGCTTAGACCAGTGCTTGGCACATAGTAAGTGCTTAACAAATACCATAATAATAATAATAATAATAATAATAGTGTCCATCTGACTGCCAGCCCTGTGTTCTATCCACTAGACCATGCTGTTTCCCAGATGGAGTGGAGATCACTGATAGAGTACAAACAGTAACCTTAGTGGGACCTTAGCCTGTCTTTTTTTTTTAATGTATTTGTTAAGTTCTTTCTATATGTCATACTCTGTTCCAAGGGCTGGGAGAGATACAATTTAATCAGGTTGGACATAGACCCTGACCCACAGTGTAAGTAGGTGGGAGAAGAGGTATTGAACACCCATTTTACTGTTGAGGAAAGTGAGGCAGAGAGATGTTAAGTGACTTGCCTAAAGTCACACAGCAGATAGGTGGTGGAATTGGTATTAGAACCCAGGTCCTCTGAGTCCTGGGCCTGTGTTCTTTTCATTACACCATGCTACTTCCCAATCTGCCAGCATCCAAATCTTCCCTTCAGGTCTAGCTCACTGAACTCTTCACTAGACTGTAAGGTCACTGTGGGCAGGGAATGTCACTGTTTATTGTTGTATTGTACTTTCCCCAGAGCTTAGTACAGTGCTCTGCACACAGTAAGTGCTCAATAAATACGATTGAATGAATTGAATGAATGAATGGAGCCACTCACCCAATCTTATCGAACTGATGCCATTTGCTCCGAATCTTATCAGATGAAAGCTTTGTAAGGGCAGGGGTCATGTCATAGTGCTTTGCACATACTAAGCGCTTAATAAATGCCATTATTATTATTATTACTAACTCTATTGTACTCTCCCAAGCACTAAGGACAGTGCTCTGCACCGAAAAAGTGCACAATCCTATTCATTGACTGATCGATTGATTATTGGCCTTTCAAGCTGCTTCTTGCTCTTAGGAATTTAGCATTGTTTTATATGCATAATCACCAGAATATTCATTTATCCTGATTCTGATTCCTCTGCTTAGGAATAGTCCTATGTCTGTCTCCATCATAAGAGTAAATGTTCCATATGGGTAGAGAATGTTTCTTGCATCTTTTTATTAAGATGGTACTTCTTAAGCGCTTACTACGTACCAGGGACTGTACTAAGCTCTGGGGGAGTTACATGCTACAGACTAGACACAGTACATGTTCCAGGTGAGGGCTCACAGTATTAATCCCTGTTTTACAGATGAGGCAACTGAGGCACAGAAAAGTGAAGTGACTTGCCCAAGGTTACACAGCAGTCACGGGGCAGAGGCAGGATTAGAACCCAGGTCCTCTGAATCCCAGTTCTGTGCTCTTTCTACTAGGCCAAACTACTTCTTCTGTGGCTTCTGTTGCCACTTCCCAAGTGCTTATTACAGGGCATTGCACATATTATTACTAATCTCTCTGACTCTCTTTCTCACACACATTTTCAAGGAAATTTAGAAGAAAAATATCTTTCGTGACACAATATTTCTTTAGTAGTTCTGGTAATGATGATGGATTGCTAATCGCTCCAGCCCTATTACCTTAGACACTAAATACATATCTAACACTTTCAGCTAGGAATTTGACTGCTGCAGATTTGGAGGGCTATGGAAAATAAGAAAATGTCCTAGTAAAATTTATGGGTTTTAATCATGAAACTCTGGAATTACAGTAAATCTAAGGTAAGTACCCAGACACTAACTGAGAGCTCTGGACCACCTCCTCCTCCTAATTACTTACCAGACAGATGTGAGGATGAGGTGAGCTCAGAGCTGGAAAGGGACCAAACTCCGAATGGGATCTATTTTGGGTCAGCCCAAATCCCCCAAATCCCCCACCAGTATCTGTACCCATATATTCAGGGGGACAATTTCTATTGGGGATCAGGGGAAGGAATGGAGTGGGGTCCTTGGCTACAAGTTTTTCTCTCCCTGTCCCTGAATCCACTGTTTGGTGATGTCTGGATTCTCTACCACCCTGGTTCTAGCTGTTCCCTGGAAGAGGCAGCCCGGTAAGGCCCTACCTATCAGGTAAGGAGTGTATCTTCTAACTCTGTTTGTTGTCCTCTTCAAAGCACTTAGTAAAGTCCTCTGCACAGAGTAAGCGCTCAACAAATATAGAAACAGCTTGGTCTTGTGGAACGAGCACTGGCCTGGCTTCTCCACGTGTCTGCTGTGTGATCTTGGGCAAGTCGCTTAACTTCTCTGTACCTCTGTTACCTCATCTATATAATGGGGAATAAGACTGCAAGCTCCATATAGGACATATGTTGCTTGTACTTTCCAAGCACTTAGTACAGTGCTCTGCACACAGTAAGTGCTCAATAAATATGATTGAATGAATGAATGACACAAACTGTGTCCAGTCTGATTACTTGTATCTTCCCCAGTATTTAGTGTAGTGCCTGGCACATAGTAAGCACTTATCAAGTACTATTAAAAAATGGATTCATTGGTTGATGGATCTCCTTTGATCACCCTAATAACCTCTCTCGACCCAGAGGGTTCTGGAGAAGCTCTTGCTACAAGACTGGTGGACTATGATGAGTGTGGGTGGAGAGATTGAGAGGGTAAGAAGGCAGAGAAATAGGCTCACCCACAGAAAGTCTCACTGCTGTAGGTGGGTGCTAGATGAGCTGTATCTAATCGATAATTTTGTTATCTGTTAAGCACCTACCATGTGCCAAGCACTGTGCTAAACACTAGGGAAGATATAAATTGAGAGGGTTTAACACTGTCCCTGTCCCTCTCAGGTCTCCCCATCTAAGACCCCAGCCTGGGTAAGATGGCACTCATTTTATCCCATGTCATGTGACTGGAACTGGCCAAGACAAGGGTGCCTTCTGATGGTTAGGGATTGCAGTGGGGGGAAGGGGGGCTTAGTAATAATAATAATAGTTATTATTATTATGGTATTTGTTAAGCACGTACTATGTGCTAGGCACTGTACTAAGTGCTGGGATCGTTACAAGCAAATCCGGTTGGTCACAGTCTCTGTCCCACATGGGGCTCAAAGTCTCAATCCCAGTTTTACATATGAGATAACTAAGGCCCAGGAAAGTGAAGTGACTTGGGCAAGGTCACACAGCAGGCAAGTGGCAGAGCCAAAATTAGAACCCATGACCTACTGACTCCCATGACTGTGCTGTAGCCATTATGCCATGCTGCTTCCTGGTCCAGCCAGGCTGATGGTCGCTTTGGGAATCTGGAGCAATCATAGGCCAAATGTTACCTTGGTGTCTTAATTATGAGGAGTGGGGGTTGGCAATGTAGACAAGCAGAAGAAAGAGAAAGAGGAGGAGAGGAAGACCAGGAAGAGGAGGAGGGAGAGGAGGATCCAGGATGAAGTTGGAGCAAGAGGATGTGGGAAGGGGAAGAAGTGAAACTCAGAGAGCCACACCCCTAGGACTTAAGAATTTAGACCACTTATCTCAATTCAGTTCTTCATTCACTTGTCTATTCTGATATCTCAGTCTGTTGTAGTCACTCTCCTACCTGTCTGATCCATACTCAGAGGCTGGGGCGGGGGAGGTGGACAGAGGTAGGAAGAGGCTGGATGAGCTGGACGGAGGCTAGTAGAAGACAGGTAGAGGCTGGATGGGAGCAGGGGAGGTGGGTGGAGTGAGGGCAGAGGTCAACAGAGGGGGGCAGAGAAGGGGCAAGGCAAGCAGAGGTGGATGGAAGGCAGGTGGGCAGGAGGAGGTGGACATAGAGGTGGACATAGAGAAGCGGGGTAGGGGCAGTGGGGTTTGGGCAGGGGCAGAGTGGAGGCAGGCAGAGGCTGGCAGAGGCTGGGAGGAAGTGATGCAGCTCCTCTGTGCCTGGGGCAGAAGGGGCAGGTTGGATCTCAGGCTGTTGCCAGAGGTGGGAGCTCCCAGGGCCTTTTCTGAAAATACAATAAAAGGCGTTGAGCAGCACTGCTGCAGAGGGGATTTATGGTGTGCACTGGGGAGCATGGGGCTGTAAACGTCATCTCTCCAGCTGTAACTCTTCTTTCTGAGCCTGCAGGAGTGGGGAGCCAGCTAGGCTGTGAGCACTGCTTGGCCAGCAGAAGATCGGCGGGGCATTTTGAGGTTGCCGGGAGAGGGAAGATGAAAGGAGACCGGGATCTGACGGTTGGGAAAGGGAAAAAGGGAGCAGGTGGAGGGAAAAGGGGCAGAAGGACAGAATGATCCTAAGGTGAACCCAGAACCTGCACCTTCCCAGCCCCTAGCCTCACATTTTCCAAGGCCATAATGTCTGCCCTCAGTGGCATCCTGATAGAGAAGGGAAGGGGGTCAGAGCGGAAAAAGGTTTGAGCCTGGTGCTGGGGGTTGGGAAGGCCTTCCCAGACTGAGCCCCCTCCTTCCTCTCCCCCTCCTCCTCCTCTCCATCCCCCCCCACCTTACCTCCTTCCCTTCCCCATAGCACCTGTATATATGTATATGTTTGTACGTATTTATTACTCTATTTTACTTGTACATATCTATTGTATTTTATTTTGTTAATATGTTTTGTTTTGTTCTCTGTCTCCCCATTCTAGACTGTGAGCCCACTGTTGGGTAGGGACCGTCTCTATATGTTGCCAACTTGTAGTTCCCAAGCGCTTAGTACAGTGCTCTGCACACAGTAAGCGCTCAATAAATATGATTGATTGATTGGGAAGCTGAACCCCAAACTTAGGGAGGGGTTGTAGGGAGGACCAGCTTCCCCCACTCCCAACCCTAGGATCCATAACCTTGGGGCGGCTCTCCCTCACCAGAGCTCCAGAAACAATGCTGCTCGTGGTGACAGAAATTTACTACAGTGGCTTTAGAATTTATGGTCCTTTTTTTCCCTTTTAACAAGGTATGTAAATGTCTGCATGTCAGATAGCCAAGCCCTCCCATCACTTAATCAGTCAAGAGGGCGAGGGGGCTGGGGACTGAACATGGCTCTATCTGAGGGTTGCTGAGGTTCTCTGCTCCGTGTGAGGCTGACATCCCAGCTCAGCTGGATGTGAGGCTGGGTCTCAGCCCAGCGCAAAGATCTCAGGTCAGTGTGGCTACTTGCCTGCCAGTATCCAATTGCCCCAGGCCAGGGATAGCCAGGGAGACAGGGTCTGTTCTCTCTGCCCCCTTCTCTGGTCCCAAAGCAGCGGGGGATCTAGGTGCCAGGCTTAGCAGTCCGGGCTGTGCCCAGGTGGGGCTTCAGCTCTCCAGATCCTAGGCTGGATCCAGACTGCCATCGCAGGGAGGGGAGGTGCTGGGGCATTTGGGGGCAACTGGGGTTTGAGGTGGTTCTGCAGATAGACAGGCAGAGCCCCCCATGGCAGAGAGTCAGCACTCTCCTGGCACCAGAAGCTCTGCCCTGGTGTCTTTCCATGATAATAACCATAATAATAATAATGATGACAATAATAATTGCGGTATTTGTTACGCGCTTACTATATGCCAGGCACTGGACTAAGCGCTGGGGTGGATTCAAGCAAATTGGGCTGGACACAGTCCCTGTCCCACGAGGGGATTACAGTCTCATTCCCCATTTTAAAGATGAGGGTACT
This sequence comes from Tachyglossus aculeatus, assembly GCF_015852505.1. NCBI lineage: Eukaryota > Metazoa > Chordata > Mammalia > Monotremata > Tachyglossidae > Tachyglossus > Tachyglossus aculeatus. The sequence goes on from NC_052091.1 coordinate 14,137,329, forward strand.
GAGGCACAGAGACTGCAATGACTTGCCCAATGTCACACAGCAGAGGTGGTGGAGTCAGGATTAGAACCCATGACCTTTGGACTCCGAGGCCTGTGCTGTATTCACTACAGCCCAGGCACACAAGATGGAGGCCATTCTCCCCCCCCCCCCCCCCCCCCGCCCCCCCCACAGTCCCTCACCTGCTGGAAGGAATGGCTGCCCCTACAGCAAGTGACTCCCCCTTAGAGGCATGGACCACCCAGGCCTGGGATGGCTGAAGATGCTCACAGCCACAGCTCCTATCCGGCTTGAGCTGGGAAAGGCTCCGGCCTGTGGATTCCGGAATTGGGAAAGCGGTCTGGGAAGACTGCCTTAGAATTCTGATTTCCAGGGAAACCAGGGGCGAGAGGCTGATTCCCACCAGGAAGAGGAGGCAGGAAGGGTCTCTGCCCTTTCCACCTGCCCTATATTATTCCCCCCACCCAACCACCACCACCATTTCAGAGGCGAAGTATCAGTATTGAGGAGCAGCTTCCAGCGTGGATGGAGTGAGGCCTGGGAGCCCATCAGGACTAGAGTGCAAGTATGAATTGGGGTGCCAGCATTGCGGGGCGAGAGGAGAGCAGCTACGGTGAGTGTGGTCTATTCTGCACACTGGATGCCAGGGGGCCTAGGATGGGAGCACTGGCAGATGCAGTGCGGCCCTGGGGGTAAGTGAGGTGAGGCAGGGTGGCACCTTGACACCCTAGATTCTTCTTCCAATCGTTCTTTCTCCCATCATTCTCTTCTTCCGCCTCTGGCTCCTCTCCCTCCCTCTCTCCCTTCTGAAGTTTATTGTTCCCTTAAACCTCTCAGTTTGTAGTTTCCATAATTGCATCTTTTTTTTAAAGCTTCAAATAAAACAGTCAGCACCGTGTCTGTCTGTGAAAGGGGGAGAGATGGGAAATTGAGGAGAAACTCCAGGGCGCAGGGGCCCAGGCTCCTACCGAGGACTGCAAAATGGCAATAAAGATAAATTGTCGATTTGAGCAAGAGAGGGAAGGGGGCTTTTATTCCACTCTTGTGGGAGGGGGAGGGAGGGAGGGAGGAAGAGAAAATGAAAGAAAGAAAAGAAAATTGCCCAGATGAAGGTGCTGACTTGGGTTCGCCAGGCTGCCTGAGCGCCCTCCGCCTGGTTTAATCACACAGCCGCGGCTCCAGCGATCCCATTCACAAAGCATCGAAGATTAAAAAGTCAGCATGGAAAATGAAGCGCTCGCTGCAGGCGGGAGGCAGAGGCGGGGAAGAAACCAGCCAGCCCTGGGAGATGAAATTTGGGATTTCATGGGGGTGCCTTTTGGAGGGGACGGGTCAGGCCAGGGGACCAGAGTTGCTGCTTCTGTCTCTTGAGGGCTGAGCCCCCTAGGGAATACACAGTTGTCTGGTTTCACGGCAGACAGTTTGGCTTTCTGCTGGCCTGTCACACGGATGTGAGTGGGTGTCCCTTGGAGTGACTGGGAGGGTCAGGGTACCATGGAGGAACACTCCTGCCTCAGGCTGAAATAAGTGGGCTTCTGCATAAGGGCAGCCACATGTCCCGCTATGCGCCGAGGTCACGTGTGTGTTGTCACATGCATTTTTAGCGTGCCAGGGCTGCCTGCCTTGGTCCCTGGCCCGTGAGTCAAGGAGGGAGGTAAGCTCAGCCCTGCTTTCCAATTTCTTTGCCCTGGAGATTTGCTTCGGTGGCTTCCCAAACCCAGCCACCACAGCAGGGCGGGGAACCTGGCCTGGGAGTGGGCGAAACCCCCATGCCCAGAGGTCCTTGGGTTTGGTCCTGCCTCCTCACGTTCCCTCAGCCTCGGTTTCCCTTTCCCAGGACACTGGCTGAGAATCTCTGCAGTGATTGGGTTCTCCGAGTACAGTCTCTTCTGAACTCCTGGCCTGGATGACCTCAATCACACTGAGAAGCAGCGTGGCTTAATGGAAAGAACATGGGCTTGCGAGTCAGAGGACATGGGTTCTAATCCATACTTTGCCACTTGTCTGCTGTGTGACCTTCGTCAAGCCGCTTGACTTCTCTGTGCTTCAGTTACCTCATCTGTAAAATGGAGATTAAGACTGTGAGCCTCACGTGGGACAACCTGGTTACCTTGCATCTACCCCAGAGCTTAGAACAGTGCTTGGCACATAGTAAGCACTTAACAAATACCATAATTATTCATTATTATTATTGAGACGCAGCATGGTCTAGTAGATTGAGTACGGGCCTGAGAGTCAGAGGATCTGGGTTCTAATGGTGTCTCTGCCAGTTGCTCATTGACTCAATCATATTTATTGAGCGCTTACTGTGTGCAGTCCACTCCACTAAGCACTTGGGAGAGTACAATATAACAGACATATTCCCTGCCAACAATGAGCTTACAGTCTAGAGGGAGAGACAGACATTAAGTTAAATCAGTAAAATTACAGATATGTACATAAATGCTATGGGCCTGGGAGGGGGATGATTATCTCGTAACTACCTGAGAAGCAGCATGGCTCAGTGGAAAGAGCACGGGCTGGGGAGCCAGAGGTCCTGGGTTCTAATCCCGACTTTGCCACTTGTAAGCTGTGTGACTTTGGGCAAGTCACTTCTCTGTGCCTCAGTTACCTCATCTGTAAAAAAATGGGGATTAAGACTGTGAGCCCCACATGGGACAACCTGATCATCTCGTTACCCCCCCCCCCCCGTGCTTACAACAGTGCTTCGCACATAGTAAGCGCTTAACAAATGCCATCATCATTATTATTATTATTATAACCCCAGAGCTTAGGGTGTGCTTAACAAATACCCATTATATATATATATATATATATATATATAAAAAAACAAAAACCCAAGAGGAATCCAGGGCACCACTTTGTCTTCCCATGGGTCTTTGTCCCCCAGCTGTCTTGGGGCTTGGGGAGGGGAGGCAGGAGGGTCTCTAGCCCTGCACCCTTCTCTCAGCCCCCACCCACAGACCTCATCCTGCGACAGCCGCTGGCCCAACAAAGCCAGGCACATCATCTCCCAACTCAGGGAAAGGCATCTGCCTCGGTGAAGTCAGGAGGAGGATGTCTGTGTAATTGGTTTACTGCTCCTCGTTAAACCTTTTATGGGCCGAGAGTAAACATTCATCTGCTTGCTCAGGGGGACAGGATCCCTCCCCACTTGCTGCAGAACCTATTAATGGGGTGGGGACTCTGCAGCCCGCCCCCCACCCCTACTATGAAACAAGCCACTCTCCAGGACCCCCAAGACCGATTCTCTATTCTCCATCTACACCCACTCCCTCATTCTCTCCCACGGCTTCAACTACCCTCTCTACATGGATAATTCCCAAATCTACCTCTCCAGCCTGGGTCTTCCTCCTTCCCTGCAGTCCCACATTTTCTTCTGCATTCAGGACATCTCTATGAGAAGCAGTGTGACCTAGTGGTAAGAGCACAAGACTGGGAGTCAGAGGACCTGGGTTCTAATCCCAGCTCTGCCACTTACCTGCTGTGAGGCCTTGGGAAAGTCACTTAACCTCTCTGTACCTCAGTTCCCACATCTGCAAAATGGGGAGGTCAGACTGTGACCTCCATGTGGGACATGATTATCTTGTATCTACCCCAGCTCCTAGTACAGTGTTAGTACATAGCAAGCACTTAACAAATTTCACAATTATTATTATTAATATCATTTAGATGTCCCACTGGAATCTCAAACTAAACATGTCCAAAACAGACCTCTGCTTCTCCCCACCCAAACCTTGTCCTCCCTCATCTCTTCCCCATCACTTTTAACAACACTACTATCCTCCCGGTCTCACAAGCCTATAATAATCAATTGTTAAATCATATTTATTGAGCATTTATTATTATCAATAATAATAATAATATTGGCATTTATTAAGCACTTACTATGTGCAAAGCACTGTTCTAAGCACTGGGGAGGTTACAAGGTGATCAGGTTGTCCCACAGGGAGCTCAGAGTATTAATCCCCATTTTACAGATGAGGTAACTGAGGCACAGAGAAGTTAAGTGACTTGCCCAAAGTCACACAGCTGACAATTGGCAGAGCTGGGATTTGAACCCATGACCTTTGACTCCAAATCCCGTGCTCTTTCCACTGAGCCACACTGCTTCTCTATTATTACGACACTTACTGTGTCCAACACTGTACTAATCCCTTGAGGATAATATAACGAAGTTGATAGACACGTTTCTTGCCCACAGTGAGCTTAGCGTCTAGTGGGGAAGACAAACATTATTATATATAAATAAATTACAGATATGTACATACAGAACAGCGCTTCAGTGCTCAGAAGAGTGCTTTAGCGCTTAGAACAGTGCTTGGCACTTAGTAAGGACTTAACAAATACCATAATTATTTTACTGTGGGGCTGAAGGAGGAGTAAATAAAGGGTACAGATCCAAGTACAAGGGTGAGGCAGAAGGGAGTGGGAAAAGAGGAAATGAGGGTTTAGTTGGGGAAAGCGTCTTGGAGAAGATGTGCTTTTAATAAGGTTTTAAAGATGAGGAAAGTCATCTGACAGACATGAAGAGGAAGGGCATTCATTCATTCATTCAATTGCATTTATTGAGCACTTACTGTGTGCACAGCACTGTACTAAGCGCTTGGGAAGTACAAGTTGGCAACGTACAGAGACGGTCCCTACTCAACAATGGGCTCACAGTCTAGAAGGGGGAGACAGACAACAAAACAAAGTATGTGGATAGGTGTCAAGTCATCAGAATAAATAGAAATAAAGCTAGATGCACATAATTAACAAAATAAATAGAATAGTAAATATGTACAAGTAAAATAAATAGAGTAATAAATCTGTACAAACATATACAGGTGCTGTGGGGAGGGGAAGGTGGTAGGGCGGGGGGATGGGGAGGAGGAGAGGAAAGAAGGGGCTCAGCCTGGGAAGACCTCCTGGAGGAGGTGAGCTCTCAGTAGGGCTTTGAAGGGAGGAAGAGAGCTAGCTTGGCGGATGTGCGGAGAGAGGGCATTTCAGGCCGGGGGAAGATGTGGGCCAGGGATCGACGGCGGGACAGGTGAGAACAAGGTACAGTGAGGAGGTTAGCGGCAGAGGAGCGGAGGGTGCAGGCTGGGCTGGAGAAGGAGAGAAGGGAGGTGAGGTAGGAGGGGGCGAGGTGATGGACAGCCTTGAAGCCGAGAGTGAGGAGTTTTTGCTTGATGCATAGGTTGACTGGCAGCCACTGGAGATTTTTGAGGAATGGAGTAACATGCCCAGAGCGTTTCTGCACAAAGATGATCCAGGCAGCTGCGTGAAGTATAGACTGAAGCGGGAACAGACAGGAGGATGGGAGATCAGACAGGAGGCTGATTCAGTAATCCAGTGAGGATAGGATGAGAGATTGAACCAGCAAAGTAGCGGTTTGGATGGAGAGGAAAAGGCGGATCTTGGTGATGTTGCGGAGGTGAGACTGGAAGGTTTTGGTGACAGATTGGATGTGAGGGGTGAATGAGAGAGCGGAGTCGAGGATGACACCAAGATTGCGGGCTTGTGAGACGGGAAGGATGGTAGTGCCGTCAACAGTGACGGGAAAGTCAGGGAGAGGGCAGGGTTTGGAAAGGAAGATAAGGAGCCAGAGGGAGGATGTAGGCAAGTGGTCAGCAGAGAGATAGATGAGATCGAGGTACAGTGAGTAGGTTGGAATTAGATGAGCAAAGTGTGCGGGCTGGGTTGGAGTAGGAAATCAGGGTAAGAGGTAAGGTGGGAAGGAGCTAGGTATTTATTTTAAAACCAAAGGTAAGGAGTTTTTGTTTGATGTGGTGGAAGATGGGCAAGCACTGCAGGTTCTTAGGAGTGAAGAAACGTGAATTGAAATTTTTTTAGAAAAATCATCTGTGCAGGAGAGCAAAATATGGACTGGAGTGGGGAGAGACAGTTGGCAGGGAGGTCAGCAAGGAGGCTGTTGCGGAAGCCCGCTGTTGGGTAGGGACTGTCTCTATATGTTGCCAACTTGTACTTCCCAAGTGCTTAGTACAGTGCTCTGCACACAGTAAGCGCTCAATAAATACAATTGAATGAATGAATTAATTAATTAAGGAGAGAAAGGATAAGTGCTTGGATTAACGTGGTTGCAGTTTGGATGGAGAGGATAGAGCAGATTTTAGCAGTATTTAACAGTATTTGGTAACAGATTGAATAGGTGGGTTAAATGAGAGAAGCAGCATGGCGCAGTGGAAAGAGCATGGGCTTGAGAGTCAGAGGTCATAGGTTCAAATCCCAGCTCTGCCAACTGTCAGCTGTGTGACTTTGGGCAAGTCACTTCACTTCTCTGTGCCTCAGTTACCTCATTTGTAAAATGGGGATTAAGACTGTGAGCCCCTGTGGGACAACCTGATCACCTTGTAACCTCCCCAGTGCTTAGAACAGTGCTTTGCACATAGTAAGTGCTTAATAAATGTCATTATTATCATTATTATTATTAGAGATATGATTCTAAGATAACCAAAGTTTACAGGCTTGTGAGATAGGAAAGATAGTGGTGCTGTCTTTAGTGAGGGGAAGGTCAGGGGGAGGAAAGGGTTTGGGTGGAAAAATGGAGAGTTCTGTAGCCTTACATTGTCTTCTGCTCATCTCTCTCATTCAACCCACATGTTCAGTCTGTCACCAAATCTCATTGGTTCTACCTTCACAACATTGAGAAAATCCTCCCCTTCCTCTGCCCATTATGCTTATGCTCTCCTGTCTTTACTGCATCAGCCTCCTTGCTGACCTCCGTGCCTCCCGTCTCTCCCCACTCCAGTCCGTACTTTGCTCTCTTGCACAGATCATTTTTCTACAAAAACGATCAGGCTATGTTTCCCCATTCCTCGAGAACATCCAGTGTTTGTCCATCCACAGCTTCATCAAACAGAAACTCCTTACCTTTGGCTTTAAAGCACTTAATCAGCTCACCCCTTTCTATCTTATCCAGCCCACACACTGGGCTCCTCTAACATCAACCTACTCATTGTACCTCAATCTTGTCTATCTTGCCTCCGACCCCACTCTCTCTGAAACTCTCTTCCCTTTCATATGTGACAAACTAACACTCTCCCCATCTTCAAAGCCTTATTAAAATCACATCTCCTCCTGAAGGCCTTCCCTGACAAAGCCCTCATTTCCTCTACTCCCTCTCACCTTCTGTGTCACCTGTGCACTTGGATCTGTACTGCTTAAGTGCTTGATATTCACCCCAGCTCAGCCTGACAAGCCCAGCTGTTCAGGCTTCCCTCTCCTCATCCTTGAAAGGACAGGATTTGAACCCAGAGTACAAATCAGCCCTCTTCACCTTCCTGCCTAACTGCGCTTTGTCCCCACCTAACTGCCCCCCACTCCTGATTCTTCCATCTCTGACCCAGCCCTTAAACTGGAACCCCCTCATCAAATCCACAAGACCTCAGCCCTCCTCTCCTAAATCCTCACCTCCTCCATGAAGCCTTCCCCGATTAATTCCCAACTCCCCCAACCCTGCTTCAACCCAACAAGCCCCCTAAGCACTTGTGTGCTTTCTTCCTTTCCTCAGCACTTGTTACAGATATATATTTCTATTTATTTACTCATTTATCTCAGTTATTTGCATGTCAAGATAGTCAATTACCTGGTCAACTGCTTCATTCTGATGTGTTTATGGGACTTTCTGCTTTATCCTTGTCCTTCCTTTGGCTTCGGCATCTGGAGATAATGTTTTGTCCGATTCCAGATGACCCTGTCTGCTTCAACCAGTAAGGGGAGAAACAACAGCAGGACAAACAGATAGGTGATGCCTGCTGCCTGGGAGAGAGGCAGCCCATCCCAGCACCATCAGACTCTGATCAGCCCCTTCTCCCACCTGGGATAGGTGGGAAATCAGCAGCAGCAGTGGGAAGCCTCCTCAACCCAAAGGACAATTGGAAGACTGTGACTGTGACTATGGTCACTGGACTGAGCAGTGAGTAGCCTGAATTTCCCTCCTCTAGCCACCATGCAGAGACATAGCAGAGAAACAGCGTTGCCTAGTGGATAGAGCGCAAGGACTGGGTGTCCAAATGATCTGGGTTCGAATCCAGGCTCTGCCTTTTGTCTGCAGGGGGATCTTGGGCAAGTCACTTAACTTCTCTGTGCTCCAGTTTTACCATGTGTAAAGTGGGGATTAAGACTGTCCCACGTGGATCAGGACCTGTGTCCAACCTGACTATCTTGTATCTACCCCAATGCTTAGTACAGAGCCTGGCATATAGTACATGCTTAACAATTACCATAAAAAGATGCCCAACTGCTCCTGTTGTATCTATTGTTGTCCTTGTCTCTGTGCTTGTGTTTTCATTGTTTTAACCTTCCTAAGTGTCTGTAGCCAACTGCCTCTTTTCTATGATTATAAGCCCCTTGAGGGTCAGGGACAATGTCTACTTCAGTCAATCAATCAATCAATCAACACTATCTATTGAGTGCTACCGTGTTCCCTTGGGAAATCACAACATTAGCAAGATACATAATCTTTGCCCTTTAAGAGCTTACAGTCTACTTGGAGTAATAACAATAGCTTTTTTATTTAAGCAACTATGGTATGTAGAGCACTGTACTAAGCACTGGGAAAAATATACCAGGAAGAATTGTGGATCATACAGTTGAAGCATATAAAAAGCATGTAAACTGCTTGAGGAAAGAGATTATGCCCACTTATTCTATCGTACTCAGAAGGTGCTCAATAAATGTCAGTGATTGATTGAGAAGCACTGTGGCCTGTGTTTTAGTCCGCCTCCGCCACTTGTTTGACCCTGGGCAAGCCCCTTAACTTCTCTGGGCTTCAGTTCCCACCTCTCTAAAATGGATATTCAACACCAGTTCTCCCTCCCTCTTAGACTGTGAACCCCAGATGGAAAAAGAATTCTGCCCAATCTGATTGTATTGTATCTACCACAGTGCTTGGCACAAGTAAGCACTTAACAAATATTATTATTATTATTAACCTGATATCAAATATAAGTAGAAGATCAGGCAGATCTGGGCTGAAAGTCAGACGACTGGTTTTCCCGCTGGGGATCCAGTGCCAAAGCAGAATCGGGAAGGTTCTTCACGGTCTTCCCCAACATTGCCCGGGCAGAGGGGAGGGTTGACTGCCCTCAGTCTCAGGAAGGATGATGCAGTGGAATGATTGGAATGAACAGAGAATGGGGAAGAAACCCAGAGGCTGCTTGGCTCCATATCCTGGCAGCGGGGCTCAGGCAAGGCAGGGTGGGGCAGGGTTGCCCAGACCAGCCATGGCAGAAGAGAAGAAGGGAAAATGGGTGGGGGCTGGAAATATAAACGTAGGTAATCTAAGACACGCAGGGACTGGTTTGAGTGGTTGCCTTGGTGGCAGGGAACATGTCGGCCAACTCTGTTGCATTGTACTCTCCCAAGCACTTAGTACAGTGCTCTGCAAACAGTAAGTGCTCAGTGAATATCCCTGATTGATTTTGATGGGTTTCATCTGGAGCATCCCTTCTGCTCGGTGATTCCACAATCTGGACAGGCAGGGCTGCTGAGCCCACCCTAGAGGCCTGGGGTCAGCAAGTCTCAGTTGCTCCCTAGCTCACAGTAGAAGCCACGCCTGCTGGTGGCAGAGGCCCTCTCTCCTCTGTGGCCCCAGCCCTGGCCACCCAACATAGAAGGTCCACCAGCCCCTTTTTCCCCAGAACCTGGTTGCTCCTTCTGAGTCAGTCAGTTGTATTCACTGAATGCTCACTGTGTGCAGAGCATGATACAACCCCTTGGGTGAGCGCAACATAACAATGCCCTGAGCTGGCATTCCAGGTTTCCAGTCCTGGCTGCCCCGACACCACCAACTGATGCTATGGAATCGGAACCCAGGCTAGCACAGCAGGAAATGTCCCATTTGAACCTCCTGGGCCTCTTCCCCGGTCAGTCGGTCAGACCAACAGCAGAAAAGCAGCATGGCCTAGTGGAAGGGGCAAGGGACTGGAAATCAGGAGACTTGGGTTCTAATCCCAGCTTCCCACTTGCCTGCTGTGTGACCTTGCACAAGTCACTTTACTTCTCCAGGCCTCAGTTCTCTCACCTGTAAAATGGGGATTCCAAACCAATCCTCTTTCACCATTAGACCACGAAACCTATGTGAGCAGCGACTATTCCTGGCCTAATTCTATCCACTCCAGCACTTAGCCCAGTCTTTACCACATCGTACGGGCTTAACAAATACCACAATTACGATTATTATTATTAGTCCTGAGGCCAGGTTAGATGGACTCTGAAGAGCACATGAAGACATCCACATTCCACCAGAGGCTTGTATAATGTGATGATGTCATTCACCTACCCCATATGGTGGAAGTCTGTCTGATATGTATGAAATCGGCCTGAGCCAAGAGCATTTCTCAGAGACACTTTGCTCTCCCTCTCCATCACCTCAGAGTGGTTGGTTGTGTCCCATCCCAGGCCCCTGTGAACTCAGATGCCGGATCTAAGCCACGGAATTTGGGGGAGGATTGGAAGGAGGGAGGAAGGTGGGGGACTGGCAGGGGATGGGAGATTGATGTGCCAGCTGAAAACAAGAACACAGCTGTAGAACCAGACAGACAGACAGTCACCCTGCCTGGGGAGAGCCCTGTGGCTGGTCTCAAATAGGACATCTTAGGGAACAGATGGGCAGTGGTCTGGGGCCTGAGGTGTAAAGCTGGGGCTTCTCTAGGGGAGCTGAGGGAGGCCTGGTTCTGTGGATCTGATCCAATCCTATAAGGCCCCTCCAGAGCCCCACCCTGGGAACCCCGCTATCACCTGGCACTGTGAAAATTGACCGTGCTGTTTGAGGGCCAGCCCATATCCCTGCCCCTGTCTCCTTGTCCTCTGGCTGGGCTCTGGCTCGTAGAAAAGTCTCTCCAGGCTGGTTCTGCCTGCTGGATCCCAGCTACATTGGGTCTGGGCCTCTGATAACAAGGGGCAAAGATGTGCCCACCCACTGGACCCAGGCCAGGCCAGTGGGGATCCAACCAGCCCTGGGACATGGGCTGGACAGGCCCCTCCTCTTACCCAGTGGGTGGGTCCAGTCTGGGGGTCCCTAGGAGAACTGCCTGGACACTTGCCCCCTGTGGCTGGACACTTGGGGAGCAGGTAACCTCTGTGGCCAAACTTTGTTCCGGGGGGCTTCCTCAGCGGAATGTGTGGGGCAGTTGCGGGGGCACCCTGAGGCTGGAGTTCGAAAGTAGAAATAATCCACTGTGCCCCAGCACCCAATTTGCACCCTGGCCTGGATGCTGAAGTGGGAGCCTCGCGACTCTCTGGGCACAGTTCTGGGAGAGTCCAGGAACCCCCATCTGAACCAAGCCGCCTTCCCTTGTCCCTGCCCGACAGACAGAGGCCACTGCCAGTCTCTCCACCCCTCATAGGGAAAGCTAGGCTGACTCCATTCTTTCTCTCCCTCTTGTTCAGGGCCTGAATAGGGCCTTTTAATTAGTGTATTAAGAAGGATCATTGAAAGTCGATTATAAAGCCTTCTCAAATTGTCAGAAGTTATCAACCACCCAGGAACTCGGCCAGAGGCTCATCTTCCAGCGGTTGCTTCCTGGAGCTCCGAAAGCTGCTAAAAGTGCTGGCCCTGCTTCCCTCAAGAGCTTCTCTGGCCTCTGCTTCCCACCCACCCTGCCCCACCCAACCTGGGCATGTGCCAGAGAATGACCCCCATATCCCCTCTTGGTTTGGGGATGGGGAGATGGGGTTGGGAAGCAGAGAAGGTGACTGAATCCTTACCCTAAATGATTGAACTCTCCAGGGTGGGTAAAGGGGTATTTCCAGTCCCAGGCAACCGCAAGAGCTCCCATCAGGTCTCATAACCAAGGCCCAGGTCATTCCAAGCCAAATGACAACTGCCCTAGAGCCACCTCTGAAGGGGAGCAATGAAATAAGAGCAGTCTGTAGCTGTTGAGGAGAGGAAGAAAAATGTGATCTTCATGGACCAACCCTGAAACACCAGGCAGGAAGCTTAACAACATAAATACAATCACTCATCCTATCCTGCCTAGATTACTGCATCAGCCTCCATGCTGACCTCCCAACCTCCCATCTCTCCCCAATCCAGTCCGTACTTCACTCTGCTGCCCGGATCATCTTTCTACAAAAACATTCAGGACATGTCTCCCTCCTCCTCAAAAATCTCCAATAGTTGCCAATCCACCTCCGTATTAAACAAAAACTCCTCACCATTGACTTTAAAGCACTCCATCACTTGTCCCCTCCAACCTCACTTCACTTCTCTCTTTCTACAACCCAGCCTGAACACTTCACTCCTCTAGTGCTAACCTTCTCAATGTGCCTCAATCTTGCCTGTCTCACCACTGACCCCTGACCCACGTCCTGCCTCTGGCCTGGAATGCCCTCCCTCCTCAATTACAACAGACAATTACTCTCTCCCCCTTCCAAGACTTATTGAAGGCACATCTCCTCCAAGAGGCCTTCCCAGACTAAGCCCCACTTTTCCTCATCTCCCACTCCCTTCTGCATCACTCTGACTTGCTCCCTTGGCTCTTCGCCGCAGCTTCCCAGCCCCGTAGCATTTATGTATATATTTGAAATTTTATTTATTTGTATTGTTGCTTGTCTCCCCCTCTATAGACTGTGAGCTTGTTGTGGGCAGGGATTCTCATTGTGTATTGTTTTATTGACCTTTCCCAAGCACTTAATACAGTCCTCTGCACACAGTAAGTGCTTAATAAATATGATTGAATGAATGAGCAACAGAAACTGGGTTAGGGTTTGGGCCAAGCCTGAAGGGCTGTTAATAATAATAAAAATAGTCATGGTATTTGTTAAGCCTCTTATGTGCCAAACACTGTGCTAATCACTAGGATAGATACAGTATAACTGGATGAAGACAAGGATCCGACCAACATGAAGGGTGGAAGAACAAATATTTAATCCCCATTTTATAGATGAGGAATCTGAGACACAGAGGAGTCAAATGACTCTCTCAATGTCACACTGAGGAGCAATGATAGTAATAATAATGATAAAAAAGAAGATGTAATTGTAATAATAATGACAATAATAATGATATTTGTTAAGCACTGACTATGTGCCAAGTCCTGTGCTAGGCACTGTGGTAAATATGAGAAAAGCTGGTTGGACACAGCCCCTAACCAACATGGGGCTCGCAGTCTAAGTGGGAGGGAGAACAGGGCTTTAATCCCTATTTTACAGATGAGGAAACTGAGTCCCAGAGAAGTGAAGTGACTTGCCCAAGGTCATCCAGCAGGCAAGCAGCATAACGGGCATTAGAACCCAGTTTGTCTGACTCCTAGATCTATGCTCTTTCCGCTAGACCACGCTATTTCTCCAGCCTCTGAGAAATTACCTGGAAGGGCTTCCCCAAGCCCAGCTGGACCCTGGTTCCATATATCTGCCAAGCTGGGGACTAGCCTGATCTCTTGAGGACTCAGTGGACACTGGCTCAATGATGTTTTCCCTTGGCCCAGGACCCTCTTGCCCCTGCCTCCGATTGCCAGAGGCCAGAAGCCCGTAGAGACGTGCCAGCATCCCAGAAAAGAATTAACCTGGAAACTGAGGAATGAGGTCTACCCGCCACCCGCTAAGAGGGGATGTGGACAGAGGCTTCTGTCGTTTTTCCAACTCACTGCTGAAGTCTCTGAAATAATGCAGAACCTAAAACTGCCCTGAATGACCCCGAATCAAAATGCCTCAGGAGCACAGGATGAGGGCCCGGAACCAGGAAGACAAATCTGTAAGCTGCCCCGCTGGTTTTCAGACCTTCTCTCCAAACATATCCTTTTTCCCTTGTTTCCGCCCCTGAATTTTCCAGGCCCCCTGCAAGAGCCCATATGTCGCAAGGCTCTCAGTCATTCTCTTCCTGCTCTCTTCCCTCCACGGCTTCTTGCTAATTCAGCCCAGAGTATCTCTTCTGTGACTTCAGTAGTAATGTGTTTGGGGACTTTAAGGTGTGATCCACGCCATCATGAGCCATTAAAAGGGATGACCTCCAGCCCTTGCCCCCACAGAGGCTCTGTAAGGGAATCCACTTCTTACAGAAATGCCCTTTGCAGACAGCCAGAAGTCCAGGTCACCAACAGACACACTGATCTCCGACACAATAACAGTGAATTTGCTCTGCACTCGTTATGTGCTAAGCTGAGAAGCAGCCTGGACTAGTGGATAGAGTGAGGGCCTGGGAGTTAGAGGACCTGGGTTCTAATCCTGGCTCTGCCACTTTTCTGCTGCATGACCTTGGGCAAGTCACTTCACTTTTCTGTGCCTTAGTTACCATCTGGAAAATGGGGATTAGTACTGTAAGCCCCATGTGGGACATGGACTGTGTCCAACCTGATTATCTTGTATCTACCCCAGAATGTAGTACAGTGCCAGACACACAGTAAGTGCTTTAACCATAAAAAAATACGAGCTGGAGTACACAAAACAGAATCAGGTACAGTCCCTATCACACATATGCTTGAAGCCTAAGGGGAAGGGAAACATACTTAATCCCCATTTAATAGATGAAGAATTTAAGGCATGGAGAAGCTACGTGACTTGAGAAACAGCATGACAGAGTGGAAAGAGCTTGGGCCAAGGTTCTTCACTCAGCTGCTTGTCTGTTATGTGACCTTGGGCAAGTTATTTCACTTCTCTGTGCCTCAGTTACCTCATCTATAAAATGAGGATTAAGACTGTGAGCCCCATGTGGGACATTGACTGTGTCCAACCCTGATTATCTTCTATCTACCACAGAGTTTAGTAAAGTGCTTGCCACAGAAGTATTTAACAAACATCATAAAAAAACCAAAAGGAACAAAACTTGCCCAAAGTCACGCAGCAGTCAAGAGGCAGAGCTGCCATTAGAACCCAGGTATTCACATTTATTGAGGACTTACCATGTGCAGAGCACTGTACTAAGCATGAGAGAGTACAATATAACAGAATTGATAGACACGTTCCCTGCCCGCAGTGAATTTACAGTCTAGAGTGGGAGACAGACATTAATATAAATAAATAAATTATGGATATGTACATAAGTGCTGTGGGGATGAGGGAGGGGTGAATAAAAGGTACAAATCCAAGAGGAAGAGTGATGCGGACAGGAGCAGAAGAGGAAATGAGGGCTCCCACCCTGGGCTCTTTCCACTAGGTAATGCTGCTTTCCCTTCACTCGTGGTTCCCCACCCTCGGAGCTGAGGGCTCAGGTTTGGAGAATGTGAGCTCCCCCAACCCCTGACACAAGTATTATGTACCTGCTCCCTCTTCCAGCATAGGGCAGAAAACAGTCTCTTGGGGTGCCCTACCCCAGAGCTGCTCTCAGGAAGTGAGGCCCAAGTTCTGACTTCTGGGGTTAAACAATTCAAGTCTCGGGAAAAATCCTCCAACTTCTGTTATTCCGAACAGTAAGTGTCAGGGCCTGGGGTCCAAATAACGGAGGAGTGGAGACAGGCTGAGAGAACAGACTGCCTGGTGAGAGAAGGAGCTTCCAGGAGGAGCACTTCTCGTCTTCCCATCCAAACTTTGTCCTCTCCTTGACTTTCCTATCATTGTAGACACTACCACCACCCTCCCTGTTCCTTGCATAATCCTCCACTCTTCTCTCTCATTCCACCTGCATTTAAAGTGTTATGAAATCATGTTGGTTCTACCCTCACAACATCTCTAGAATCCTCCCTTTTCTCTCCAACCAAATACACGGATCCAAGCACTTACCATTTCCCAGCATGACTATGGCATCTGCCTCCTCACTGACCTCCCTGTCTCTCTCTCTCTGTCTCTCTTTCCACTCCAATCCATACTTCACTCTTCTGTCCAGATCATTTTCTGAAAAAACATGCAGTCCACATCTCCCCACTCCTCAAAAAACATCCAGTGGTTGCCCTCCACCTCCACGTGAAACAGAAAAATCTTACCACGGGCTTTAAAGCACTTAATCTCCTCTCTCTTTTTGAGTCTACCTTGATCGAGTCAACCTAATCTATATACTCGGCTCCTCAAGCACCGAACAACTCTCTTTACTTTGACCTTATCTCGACGCCAACCTCTTGCCCACAATCTCCATTTGGACTTGATCTTCCTCCCCATTCAGATCCAACAGTCCAACACTCTCCCCACCTGCCAACCCACTGCTAAAATCACATCTCCAAGAGGCCTTCCCTGACTAAGCCCATATTTCCCCTACCCGCCCTCCTTTCAGTGTTGTCTACATCCTTGGCTGTGACCCCTTTAAGCACTTTGATACTCACTTCAGCCCCACAGCACTTGTGTAAATATTATTATGCCCTTCAATTTCCCTTCTCTGTAATTTCTTTTAATATGTTTCCCCTCTAAACTGTAAGCTCCTTGTGGGCAGGGATTGTGTCTACACAATCAACTGTATTGTACTTCCCCAAGCTTAATGCAGTGGTCTGCACACAGTAAGTGCACAAAAAATACTATTGATTGATTGACTGAGTTCCTGGCAGGAGCACCTGGAAGGAGCACAACAAGAGCACATAATTATGGTAGTAGTAATAATAATAATATTTGTTAAGTGCTGAGGTAGATATTCGATAATCAGATCCCACATGGGGCTCTCAGTCTACAGAGGAAAGAGAAAATGGGGAAGCAGCCTGGCCTAGTGGAAAGTGCATGAACCTGGGGACGTGGGTTCTAATTCTCACTCTGCCATTTGTCTGCTGTATGTCCTTGAGCAAGTTACTTAACTTCTCTGAGCCTCATTTACCTCATCTGTAAAATGGGGATTAAATATGTGAGCCCCATATGGGACATGGGTTGCATCAAACCTGACAGGCTTGTTGTATACAGTTCTTGAATAGAACCCAATCCTCAACACATAATAAGCATTTGACAAATACCATAAAAAACATATGGAAAAACAAGTATTAAATCACGATTTTTTTCAGGTGAGGGAACTGAGGCACAGTGAAGTTAAGTGACTTTCTGAAGATCAAACAGCAGACAGGGGATTTAAGACTGTGAACCCTATGAGGGACAGGGACTTTTTCCAATCTGATTAACTTGTATCTACCCCAGCACTGAAGAAGCATGGCCTAGTGGATAGAACACGGGCCTGGGAGCCAGAAGGTCATGAGTTCTAATCCCAAATCTGCCACTTGTCTGCTGTGCGGCCTTGGGCAAGTCACTTCACTTCTCTGTGCCTCAGTTTCCTCATCTGTAAAATGAGGATTAAGACTGTAAGCCCCATAGGGGCCATGGACTGCATCCAATCCAATTAGCTTGTATCTAGCCCAGCACTTAGTACAGTGCCTGGCACATAGTAAACTCTTAACAAATACCATAATTATGGTCATTATTATTATTATTATTATTATTTTTACAGTGCCTGACACATAGGGAGTGCCTAACAAATATATTTGTATCTGAAAATGGGCAGAAATGGAATTAGAACTCGGGTTCTCTGACTTTGAGGCCCAAGCTTTTTTCACTAGGCTACACTGCTTCCTGGGAGCCCCCAATAGGAGTCCCGCCACTGGGCTGCCCTGTGACCCTTCAGCTCAGCAGCTGGCTGCAGAACTAGCGGAATCCTGCCTGGAGACCCCGACAACCAGCTCTGTTTCGACCTCCAGAGACACCGTGTTTTTCATTATTCATCTCCTCAAACGCTGGGGAAGCCTGGCATTCAGAGCACAGCAGTGAGCAATCAACTGTATTGCTCCCAACCTCTCAGCTGCAACCTCCCAGCTCCCAAAGAGGGTCAGATCAGGACAACTGTGTTGCTTTGGGGGCTGGGGTGGGGATTGGGGAAGGGGTGGAAGGGGAGGTATGGGTGAGAGGCAGCTGGGAATTGCACTTCCATCATATTATCATACTCTTTTCCTCTTTCTCTCTCCATCGTGGGCCCTTCTGGAAGGTCCAGGCCCAAAGAAATCCCAAATTTGAATCCTGACACTTGAATTGAAGAAGGGGAGAGGAGGAAGAAGAGAAGGAGGAGGAGGAAGAGGAGGATGAAAAGGAGGAAGAGAAGTTGCCACTTTCTCCTGGGAGTGATGAGTTGTGGTCACCCACTGTCAGGTCCAGCGATCCATTGCCACAAGGACAGCAGTGGGCCCCCTCTGCATTTTTAAAGTGGACCAGTCTCTGATTTGCATTTTAAATCACTTCTTTTCCTTGAGCTGTTTTACCTACCTGCTAAAGTCTAAGTGCTCCACATCTTGGACTACGAGGAAACCTAAATGTGTTCTGCTCCAGCGCTAAATGCTGAATTAAATGTTTCAGCTGTTGATACTCTATGCTGAATATTTCACTCTTCGCCTACTGTCTTTCCCCTCCTCTTTTCGTCACTTTATCCTTCCACCCTCCCCGCATCACCCCAACTCCTCTTTTATCCACCTTCCAAGCTACCAAGGGCGGGGACAGGAAGCCGAGAAGTGGGAGAGAAAGAAGAAAAAGATTGGAAAAACCTGAGGTCCAATGAAAAGAGCACAGAACTCGGAATAAGGAAACCTGGTTTCTAATCCTGGCTTCACTGCTTGCCTGCTGTGTGATCAAGTCACAGATCTCTTCACAGATCACAGGCAAGTCACTTACCTTCTCTGGGCTTCAGTTTCATCTGTAAAATGGGGATTCAAAACCTGTTCTTCCTCCTACATAATCAGGGAGCTCTGTTTGAGACAGGGACTGTTTCTGACATAATTATCCTGTATCTACTCCAGCACTTAGAACAATGCTTGGCACCTGTTAAGCGCTTAACAAATACTGTAGTTATTAAGAACAAAGCCTCTTCCCACCAACCTGAGCACCTCAAAGGCAAGGCTATTTGGCTGAGTCCCTTCTGAGTGGTGAGGGAAGGGCCAGGGCCTGGACACTGAGGGGCATAGTCTGTCATCCAAGCAAATGTATTGGCTCCAAGATCAGTGGAGCAGGTGTTGCCCAGGGCACCTGTGGGCATGTGACCTCAAGGGCACCAATCTTGCCTGCTCCATGGGGCAAACCCCTTAAAGACTTGGAACAGAACTTGGCTTTTCCACGAGAACTCAGGTCAAAACCAGAAACTGGGAAAATCCATACTCCCCGGATCATTTTTCTAAAACATCATTCTGTAAACATATCCCCACTCCTCAAAAACCTCCAATGGCTGTCCATCCATCTCCACATCAAGCAGAAACTCCTCACCATCAGCTTCAAGACACTCGATCAGCTCTCTCCATCTTCTGTAACTTCACTCTTCATCCATTTCCCACAGTGTCCATTGACAGTATAGGAGATCGGACATTCTTTACCGACCCGGAAGTGACTGACCCTGTTCCAAGGTCACACAGATCACACAATATAACATTATCATGACATTCCATGCATTTTTCAGAAATCCCCAGAACCCAGAGTGGGTTCCCCCTCCACCTGCTCCCCCTCCCCTCATTCCAGAGCCACCAAAATCCCTTCCCAGGCCCCTGTGAATGTGGGCACCACACCTGAGCCATGGAACTCTGCGGCAGGAGCCAAGATGGAGGGAAGCTGGATGCTGAACACCTAAACACCAGACAGCTAAGTCATCCAATGTTCTCTCTATCCTGGACAGGGAGCAGCCCACTAATGGCTAGAGTACAGGCAGAGTCAGAAGGATCTGGGTTCCAATCCCAGCTCCACTACTTGTCTGCTGTGTGAACCTGGGCAAGTCATTTCACTTCTCTAGGCCTCAGTTACTTCATCTGTAAAATGGGGATTAAGAATGTGAGCCCTGTGTGGGTCAGGGACTTTGTCCAACCCAATTATTTTGTATCTATCCCAGTGCTTAGAACAGTGCTTGGCACACAGTAAGTACTTAGCAAATACCATAATTATTATTATTATGATGTTGACGACCACCTAGAATATAATTAAATAAATAACCATCTTACCCTGACCTCGCTCACACTCTTCATTCCCCCCAAGCTTGCTTAATCTTAGCATCTCATTCTTGACTCTCCAACCTCCAACCACTTTCTCGTGCCCTTCCCGTGACCAACAAATTCTCCTTCCTTTAAATTCTCCAGACCACAGCTTGCCCTTCTTCAGAGAACTGAAATCCCATCTCTTTCAGGAATCATTCCTTGATAAAGCTCTATCTTCTAGGTCACATCCATCTGACACATGTCTTTATCATTTATAATTATGAACCTACCTTTAGCATTTGTGCACTTTTTCTCTACTCAATCTAAAGCTCATTATTTAGCTTTCTATATTCTGGCTATCAGCAACTATAGCCTTGTTTCTTTCTTCCATAAACAATCCATGTCAGCCAGTCTACCAGAAAAGGACTGTAAGCTTCTTGAAGGCAGAAACTGAGTCACTAATCCTATTCTACCCACCTGACTCTTAGAAAAGTGCTACTGCATAAAGCAGACACTCAAGAAATATGGACTAATTGATCCACGTAAAGAATACCTTTAATCTAAGAAGGTTAGTCCAGATTCTATCTCTGGTAAAAGAAAAAAAGCAGCAAGTGAACTGGGGCATGGTGCCCCCTACCCTGCCACCACTCTTTTTTTCTCTCTCTGCACTGGAGGTTTTGGGGGCATGGGCGAGGAAGGGGAAGGAAAAAAAGGAGGGGAGAGTCTACCCTCCAACCTCCTTGGCAGATCTGCTCCTCACCTCAGGCCTCTAGGGTTTGCCTCAATCAATCAATCCAAGGAATTTATTGAGCGCCTCCTGTGCGCAGAACACTTGGGAGAGCACAGTAGAGCTAGTAGACACAATTCCTGCCCTCAGGGTGCTCACAGTCTTTGTGGGGAGACAGACACAATATTCTGTACAGAGGAAGAGCACATGTAACATGTAAATCCATATGCATAAAAGTGCTGGGGGTAGGAGGTTGTAAGTGTCTCCTTGCTGAGGTGGGGGCTGCTGCCTTGATGAAAGGGGTGAGGGAGGGGAGGTGGTATTCTGCTGGGTGGTCCCTCACACTCTCTCCTCGCACCGACTCCTGCGGGCGCAGTCATCAGGCAACCTCTGGAGACAGGGATTTTGCACACAGGCCACCCTGAAGTCCCAGGCTCCGCACACTTCCCCGCCCCAGGGACAGAGAGGCCGAACCCTTCCGATTGACGGGATCGCTCTTGGGAGAAGCATCCCCAAATACGATCAGATGCCTTGGTCCAGGGGCAGCTGCTGCTCCTTCCCGATCACTAAGGACTGGTATTCCTGTGGGGACACAAAGGAACTGCCCAGCCTGGAACTCCGACTCTGAGCAGGCCCAAGTGTGGAAGAAGAGAAGGGCTGGCCCTTCACTGAGCCTGTTTCTCTGCTCCCCTGCCCCAGTGGGGAAGAGAAGAGGAAAGAGTGGCAGGAAGAGGAGGAGGTAGAGGCAGCGGGTGGCAAGAATTGCTGGACAGATCAGGAAGTCAAAATGTTGCATTCCAACTATCTATAGGAAATAGTTTTTTATTATTTCAAGTTTTCATAAAAATCCATAATTACTGAAACCAAAGTTACAGAGGAAGTTCGTAACTTTTTATTGATTTATTGAATTTTGTTTTGTTTTGTTTTCCTTTTGTAACGCCATCTGACCTCCAGTCCGTCAGAATGAGTCCTTACAAACACGGAGTCCTGAAGACCTGGTCAGAATGTTGTCCTGGTACAAAGAGAGAGAGAGGGAGAAAGAGAGAGGCAGAGAGAGAGAGAGACAGAGAGAGAGAGAGACAGAGAGACAGAGAGAGCACCCCGGGGAGCCTGTGGGGGGAGGGAGGAACAAGAGAAGAAGGAAGGAGGGGACAGAGGGAGAGGGGTGGGTTTGGGGAGAGCAGGGAGAAAGAGTGGAGGGAACCTATGGAGGGATGGGGATGAGGGAGAGGGCTGGAGGGAGAGATGAAGGTTGGGGGTGGAGGGAGAAGAGTCAGGAGGTGGCTGAGAGGAGAGATGGATGGGAGGGTAATAAAGGGAGGAAGGGGGGAGAGAAAAAGAGAATGACAGAGGAAAGCGGGGATGAAGGAGGAGGAAGAGGGGAGGAAGGAAGGTAGGGGGTGGATGGAGAGGGATGGAAGGAGAGGAAGGAGGAAGGGGGAGAGAGGAAGGTGGGAAATGGAGAGAGAGGGGTGCAGGGAGGAAACGGAGGGAAGCTGTAGAAAGAAGGGGGTTGGAAGGAGGAGCGGTGCGGGCCTAGCGCTCCCCGCTGCCACCCCCAACCGCCCCTCACCCGCCGCCAATCCGCCCCTTTCAGATCATCTTCATGTTGAACTTGCGGGGCGCGTCGGCATTGGCCGAGCCCCCGGCGCCGGCGTCCGCCTTGCGCGGCACGTATTCAATCTCGATGTTGTGCTTGGTGTTGCCCTTGCCACGGCTCCAGAGGAAGAGGAGCACCAGGCAGAAGAGCACCACGCCCAGGAAGGAGATGAAGCCCATGGTGGTGGCGATGATGAGCGTCTTGATGTCGAAGGGGAAAGGCACGGTGGCGCGCGTGCTGTTGGCATCGCTCTCGTCGGGCTGGTTGGCGATGAAGGCGAAGGTCTTGTTGGTCCGGGCCGGCCAGTCCGGGGAGTAGCCGCGCACGTGCAGGTGGGCGGCCAGGGTGTCGTTGCCGCCGGCGTTGCTGGCCACACACAGGTAGGTGCCATTGTCGCGGAGCTGGGCGTAGCGCACCTCCAGGGTCCCGTCGGGGAAGACGGTCAGCCGGCCGGTGGTCTTGGCGGAGACCAGGTGCTTGCGTGGGGAGAGCCAGAGGATGGCGGGGGGCGGGTCGCCGTCGGCCCGGCAGACGAACTGCACGGTGTGGCCCTCGTCCACCTGCACCCGCTGCGGCCGGCGGTCGCGGATCCGGGCCCGGCGGCAGGTGAAGTAGGCGGGTGGCAGCACGTCGGGGAAGTCCTTGAACTCGCGACCCTGGACCGCCTCCGGGGCGGCGCAGGCGGGCTGGCGCCGGTGGAAGTTGAGGCGCCAGCGACGGCGGAAGATCCAGAGCAGGCGGCAGTCGCAGGCCAGCGGGTTGCCGTCCAGGATCAGGGTCTCCAGGTTGCCCACCGAGTGGAAGGCCGACTCCTCCAGCGTGGTCAGCTGGTTGCCCGACACGTTGAGGACGCGCAGGTGGTTGAGGCCGCGGAAGGCGTGGGGCTCCACGGCGGCCAGCCGCCCGCCGCCCGCCAGGTGTACCTCCTGCAGGCGCAGCAGGTCGGGGAGCATGGAGCCCTCCACGGCCCGGATGGGGTTATAGGACAGGTTCAGCAGGCGCAGGTAGACCAGGTGCCGCACGGCCACGTAGGGCACGGCCGTCAGGTTGCAGTGGGTGACGGACAGGGACGTCAGGTTGAGGCCGTACAGGGAGTTGGGCGTCATGGTGTCCAGGAAGGGCCAGTGGGAGATCTCCAGGACCTTGAGCCGGTACAGGCGCTTGAAGGAGTAGTCCCGGACCGCCTGGATGTTCAGGTGGCGGAGACGCAGCTCCACCAGGCCGTGCAGATGCGACAGTGCCTCTGTGGGGACCGAGGTCAGGTTGCACTTCTCCAGCGTCAGCCGCTCCAGCCCGCCCAGCCCGCTGAAGGCCCGGTGGGAGATGTACACCAGGTCATTGTCCCCCACCTCCAGCGACCGCAGGCTGGTCAGGTCCTGGAACATGTAATCCAGCAGGATGACGATCTTGTTCTCGCTGATGTCCAGCCGGGTCAGGTTGCTCAGCCCCGTGAAGACCCCCAGGGGGATGAGCTTCAGCCGGTTGCTCCGGAGGCCCAGGCTGCGCAGGCCGAACAGGTTGTTGAAGGCCCCCGGCTCGATGGTGCTCACCACGTTCTCGTTCAGCTCCAGCTCCTCCAGGTGAGGGAAGTGGGCGAACTCGTCCTGGTTGAGCGTCTTGATGCGGTTCTTGCCCAGGTCCAGGTGCCGGGTCTCCGTCGGGATGCCCTCGGGCACGGCCACGAACCGCTTCCGGTGGCACAGCACGGCCCGCTCCTGGGGGGCACACTCGCAGCGGGGCGGGCAGCCCGTGGCGGAGCCCGACAGGACCGAGGCGAGCACCAGGAGGAGGACTGGCTGCCAACAGGCCAGGACGGAGGTCTGCATGCTCACCTCCACGCCGACCATTCTCTCTCTCACCTGCGCCAGGCGCGCGCACCCACGCCAAGAGCGACGGACATGGAGAGAGAGAGAGAAAAAGAGATGGTGGAACATTAGTGGGCACAGAACCACCTGGGCCTCCCCACCCACCCTGCCCCACTGGAATCCAACCCTACCCGGGTCGGCGACACAGGTACCCATTTGCCCCCTCTCCCCCGACTCCAGGGACCACCATGGCTGGGGGTTGGGCATTCTGCTCTCTAGCTTTCAGGGATCTGGAAACCAACCCATCCAGCTGCTCCCAAGTCACTGACTTTGTCCACCTGATAATAATAATGGCTGAGCTCTTATTAGGCGCCGGATGCTGAGGAAGATGCAGTACATCTGAAGCAGTAAGAGAAGCAGCGTGGCTCAGTGGAAAGAGCCCAGGCTTTGGAGTCAGAGGTCATGGGTTCAAATCTTAGCTCTGCCAAGCTGTGTGTCTTTGGGCAAGTCACTTAACTTCTCTGTGCCTCAGTTACCTCATCTGTAAAATGGGGATTAAGACTGTGAGCCCCCGGTGGGACAACTTGATTACCTTGTAACCTCCCCAGCGCTTAGAACAGTGCCTTGCATATAGTAAGTGCTTAATAAATGCCATCATTATTATTATTACAATCAGTCCGGAAGCAGTGTGGCCTGCTGGATAGAGCACGGGTTTGGGAGTCAGAGGACCAGCGTTCTAATCTCAGCTCCCCCATTTGTCTGCTGTGTGGCCTTCGGCAAGTCACTTCACTTTTCTGTGCCTCAGTTACTTCATCTGTAAAATGAGGATGAAGACTGTTGACCTCCATGCGGGGCTTGGTCTTTGTCCAACTCGATTAGCTTGTATCTACCCCAGCGCTCAGTACAGTGCCTGGCACATAGTAAGTGCTTAACAAATATCATACAAAAGAAAAATCAGACATAGATCCCATTCCATGGGAAGGCTCATAGTCTAAGGGGAAGACAGCAATAAGTAGTCAGTCTCCACTTGGCAGAGGTAGAAACTGAGGTGCAGGGAAGCAAAGTGACTTGTCCAAGTTCACCTAGAAGCCAAGTGGTCGAGCCAGGATCAGAAACTGGATCTCCCAACTCCCAGGCCTTTGTTCTCTCCACTATGTCCCATGGCTTCTTGTCATCAGAGGGATGATAATGGGGGCCATCGGGGATAAGGGCGGCTCTGCTCGTGTATGGCCTCCATGGGCCTCCCCTGCTGCTGGCTGGAATGTCATATCCTTGGCTGAAGCACACCACAGCCCAGACGGGAGAGCAGGCAGCCTGTGGTGATGGGGAGACCTCCCTCCCACCCTCCTCACCTCTGCCTCACTTTCCCCATTCCTGCATCTTTCTCCTGCCTCTGCCTCTACCTCCCACCCCTGCCTTTCCTTCCATCCTACTAACATCACCATAGTCTCCCTACCCTCAACTCTCTCCAAAGCTATTTACATCCCCCTCCCAAGTGCCCCTGAACACAAACACCGCTCCTGAGTCATGGAACTCAGTAGCGGGAGGCAGGTTGCTAAAATCCAAAATCCTGGATAGAGGTTTTTCAATGTCATATGGGTCCCGGAGAAGAGGTGTCCCCTTTGACAGCACTCCACCCCTTAAGCTTGTGATACGCAGGATTTATGTCCATATCCATAATTTATTTTAATTGTCTGTCTTCCCTTCTAAACTGAAAACTCTGTGTGGGCAAGGAACATGTCTACAATACAATGCAACTCTATTGTATTGTACAGTACTCTGCCCACAGTGAGCGCTCCGTAATAATAATAATTGGGGTACCTGTTAAGTGCTTACTTTGTGTCAAGCATTGTTCTAAGCAGTGGGGTAGGTGCAAATTAATCAGTTAAGATCCAGTCCAAATAGGAGGGAGAACAGGCATTGACTATCCATGTTACAGATGAGGAAACTGAGGCATAGAGAAGTGAAGTGACTTGCCCAGGGTCACACAATAGGTAAGTGGCAGAGCCAGAATTAAAACCCGGGTCCTCTGTCTCCCTGGCCGGAATTCTTTCCATTAGGCTATGCTGTTCCTTATAAATAAATACAATTCATTGATTAATTGATTGATCGGGAAGTCAGGATGCTGGAAGCCTCTTGTCTGCCCCCAGCCTGCTGGGTGAAGTCAGCTGAATGCCTGAAATGTTGGGATGAGGTGTGAAGTAGGGATCAGAAAAGTACTTTGGATTCTTTGGAAGAGGGTGTGATGGAGACACTCACTGCCTCCCTGTTCGTACAGTGGGGTTCTCACTCTTTTACACAGGGGAACATTTTGGCTCAGAGATGGGGTGGGGGGGGTGATATCCCTGGCATTCTGGAATTAGAACCCAGGACTCCCACCTCCCAGCTGCTCCTTCTCTCCCCTAGGTTCAGTGGACAGGTGGCCCCTCATCAGTGTCCAGGGGAGAAGAGCAAAGCTCCCTGAGGGTGGGGATCCTGGCTTTGACCTCAGCCCTAAGGGCAGCACCCTGCCCCCCAGAAGGCTTACTGATTGACCAATTGATTAGCTCAGGAAGCCAGGCCATCCTCCAGCAATAAGTCCAACTTCTCTGTGAAAACCAGCAGGGTTGAGTCTCTGACCAAGTGCTCCAGAGAAGGAGGGGTCTTTGAAGGGCTCAGGTTTGTGCCTGAAGATATAAGGAGGGACTGAGATTCATCCCACCTCCCTCTCTCCCTCTCCCACAGCTCCAGTACTTTTTTAGCCATTGTTGGGGTGGTAAAACCTGCTGCAATCATTCAATCGGCCAATCAAACAACCAATGGTATTTATTGATCGCTGACTGTGTGCAGAGCACTGTACTAGGTGCTTGGGAGAGGACAATCCAACAGAGTTGGTAGATGCAATCCCTGCCCACAAGTAGCTAATAGTCCAGAGTGGAAGACAGATCCCTGCACTCGAGGAGCTGGCAGGGGAGTGATAGCTGCCTCCTCTCCACCTGAGATAAGACCCTCCCTTTCCTCTCTGGGGAAAGCATGATTCCTTTAGAGTCGGACTCCCCCGACACCACTCTCCCTGCCTGGATCAGGGAATGACATTCCTGGGGAGTCAGGGGCCATGTTAATGAGGGTGGCAATGCCCTGTCCTCCTGACCTCACCTCCTGGTCCTCCCCCAATCTATGCCTGCTGGTGAAGGTCAGGGTCACATCCCTCACCCTCTGACCACTGCGCTGCCTGTCCCCTGGCTCAGGGAGGGCTAGCCTGGTAATAATAATAAATAATAATGACATTTATTAAGCGCTTACTATGTGCAAAGCACTGTTCTAAGCACAGGGGGCTCAGTCTGGAAAGGCCTAATAATTTTGGTATTTGTTACAGAGTAGGCACTTGATAGATACCACTCTTATTATAATCTCATCACATCACCCAACATGCCTAGAGCAATGTCTATAGGGGTGCGTCATGGCCTCACATAGGACAGGAGGGGTGGATGAAACTTCCTCCCCAGGGTGGCCTTGTGGCTGATTTTGGGCCTGGTCACACTCCTGGTGCAAGCAATTCTAGGGTCATCAGGCAGAGTACTGGGGCTCGGCTGGGTGACAAAGAATTACTTGTGGCTGCAACTCCCACCTGGGTGGCTCCCAGGTCATTGGCCAGACCGGAGCCACCAGACCGGAGCAGCTGGTGTCCAGCTTAGAGCGGGGCCCTGGGCAGAGCTGACAGGGCTTCAGACAGAGATGCTCCTCTATCTCTCCTCCCCTTCCTCTGTCCCTCCTCCTCCTCCTTCCTCCCTCTTCTTCCCTCCTGCTCCTTCTCCCCCTCCTCCTCCCTGCCCCTTTCTCCGCATCAGCGGGCACGCTTCAGTGACCCTCCAGCAACACAAACATACTGGCGCCTGATCGATAAGTAATTGGAAAGCAGCTGTGGCCTTCTTGGGTGTGAAACCTTGAGAGGGTGAGAGATAAATGGGGCTTTTAGCACCAGGGAACAGGGGGCAGACAGGGGATGAGGGAGGCTGGGGACGGGCCAGATGACTGCCAGCCCCTGCCTGACCTCTGGGTTGCCCTCCTTAAGCTCAAGGACACCCAACCCCTGCATCCTATGAGACCCATGGCCTGGTGGAAAGGCCTAGAAGTCAGAGGACCTGAGTTCTAATGCCAGCTCTGTCACTTGTCTGCTGTGTGACCTTAGGCAAATCACTTCACTTCTCTGTGCCTCAGTTATCTCATCTGTAAAATGGGGATTAAGACTGTGAGCCCCATGTGGGCCATGGACTGCGTCCAATCTAATTAGTTGTATCTAGCCCAGCACTTAACAAATATAAAAGAAAACAACACTGTGAGGGAGAATGATTCAGGACAGGGGCTGGGAGCAGGGAGAGGGGATGTAAGAGTCCACCTGGAAGTCCTTCCTAGGAGAGGGGAAATGCTCCCGTCCTCTCCAAATAATATTGGGGGAGATGCCATACAATCAGGTCAGCCAAATCTCTGCCCCACACGAGACTCACAGTCAAAGGGGAAAGGAGAACAAGAATTTCATCCCCATTTCACATATGAGGAAACCGAAACACAGAGAGTCAAATGATTTGCCCAAGGTCACGCTGCCTTTGAATTAGAATTAGAAACCAGATCTGACTCTCAGTGCGGTGCTCTTTCCACTGAGACATGCTGCAAGCTGCCTCATGCATGGAATGATCGCCCCACTTGTGACCCTCCTCCCTCTTTGTCAATCTCCACCCAAGGCTTCCTCCTCCAGGAAACTTTCCTTGATTGCCCTCTCTGATTCTCCAGCCTCTCAACTCATGGTTACAATTCCCATTCTCAAACATCCGAGATCTGCACTTCACACCTGCTCCAGCCTCCTCAGGCCTCTAAGGCAGGGCAATGTGCCTGGAGGCCACTCAGGAAAGGCTTGTCTGACTGGCAGAGAAGAGAGAGGAGAGGAAATTCTTGACTGTCTCGGTGCCCTACTCTCTGCTGTTACTGGAGCAACCCCATTGATGCTGGGCCGCCAAGAACCTCTGGAGCAATCCCCCTGGGTGGGATTAGTCTGAGCCCCTTACCGCCACCCTCAAAGCATGGGGGGTGTCAGGCCTCATGGGCCTGTTGGAGGGCCACATAGGGAGGACATGTAAGGAGGTCAACTCTCCAGACCAGTTGAAGAAGCCAGCTGAGACAACCAGCTAAGGAGACCAGCTGAGGGGGCCAGCTGAGGTGAAACTGAGATGACCAGCTGAAGGGGCCAGCCGAAGGGATCAGTTGGGGAGAATCAGCTTAGAGTGACAGCAGAGGAGAAGCTGAGATAATCAGTTGAGGAGACTGGCTGAGGGGGTCAGTTGAGGAGATTGGCTGAGGTGATCAGTCTGAGGGGGCCAGATGAGGGGAGTAGCCAAGAAGACCAACTGAGATGACCGACTAAGACATGCTGAGAGATCGGCTAACAGGGCCAGCTAAGAATACCAACTGACAATCTCACTGGATTGTCAGCTCCTTGAGGTTAGGAAACAGGTCTATCAACTCTATTGTGCTCTCCCAAGCACTCAGTCCAGTACTTTGAAGACAGTAAGTGCTCAATAAATTAATTGATTGATTGATCCCAAAGCTGGCAGTCATAATTCCAGGGGCCTCATCTACACCCCAGGATGGATCTGCCCTGCGTCTGCCTATGAGCGTGTGCCTCAGTTTCCCCACCATCAAAATGATCCTAATTTGTTTCCTCTCAGCATCACAAAGACAGCTTCTATGCATTGGTGGATGGAAAAGAATGCTGAGCCCAAATTTCCTGGGGGCTTTGCACCCCCACGCCAGGAATGAATGCGGTATTTATGCTCTCAGACCACTGAGGCACCACTTAAACCCATGATGCAGAGCCCCACCATGAACCCCATGAGAGAGAGGACCAGTATCCTCAGAGATATCCCCAGCACTGAGCTTTCTAACAACCCTCTTATTTTCTCTTTGTGCTAATGGGGGTAGGTGGAGAGGGGCACAACCCTTTCATTTTCTCTTTGCGCTAATCAGGGGAGGTGGAGAGGGGCAATTATTACTCTCCCCACTTTTCAGCTGAAGATGCAGAGACCCAGAAATGTTAAGTGACTTGCTGACGGTTACACAGCACATAAGGGGAGGGGTCGCACACAGAACTCGGTTCTCCTGCTGGAGGTGCCAGGGAGGATGGAAGCCAATTGCTTTCTAATGATGAGAAAAATCCCTCCCAACTCTTCTGCTAGCCTTCAGCATGGGGAACGGCTGGAGACATTGGTGGGATAACCACAAGCCAGCTCTCAGATGGCAGAGTGTGTTCCAAGCCCTGTCTTATAAAGCCCTCAGCACAAAAGTGGTAGCTCAGTGCAAGTGCTCGTGAGAGGAGGTGGTGATGGACAGATTTTCTGACCTGTTTTCTAGCATCCTTAATAGGGATCTCTATCTTTGAAGCATCTGCCACTGCCAGCTACCTCCTGAGGTGGCCCCATTACCTGCCCTGGGCTCTTTGAAGCACTGATGTTCCTGCTGTCACTGTTGCCTGAGCTATGGTTTCATGTGTTTTAATAAAGAAGCTTATTTGGGGACCATGCATTCTGGGTGTCCCATGGAAGGGTCAGGTTTTAAAACAAAAATCATGAAAGAAAGCCCCGGAGAACAAGACTTCAACAACGTTGACCTAGGTTTGACACCTGCCAGCTTGACAATTCCCCCAGCCATCCCTGGACACTAGCAGACCTGTTCTATGACACCACAGTCTCCCTAGCAATCGTCAGGGACTAACAGACCAGCTCTGTGACACCTCAGTTCCCCTCCACCCCCGCCCTCCTCAGGGACGGGAAGACATGTTCTATGACTTCACATTCACCCCAGCCATCCTTGGGGACTAGCAGACCTGTTCTATGACATCTCAGTCCCATCAGCCATGCTCGAGCACAGAAAGACCTGTTCTAAGACATCAGTCTCCTCAACCAGCTCCAGAGACAAGAAGACCTGTACTATGACATCACAGTCCCCTCAGCCAGCCTCAGGGACAATAAAACCTGTTCTATGACATCACAGTGCCATCCTAAGGGACTAGCAGACACGTTCTATTACATCAAAGTCCCTCCCCCAGTCATCCTCAGTGATTAGTAGACCTGCTTCATGACATCACAATCCTCCGAGCCATTCTCGGAGACAAGAACACCTACTCTATGACAACACGGTACTCCTCAGCCATCCTCAGGACTAGCAGGCTTGCTCTATGATACTGCATTTCCCCCAAACCCAGCAACTCTCAGCAGCTAGCAAGCTTGCTCTGTGACATCACTGCCCACACTCAGCCCTCCTCAGGAAATAGCAGACTTGTTCTATGACATCACATTGTCCCCCAACCCCAGACACCCTCAGTGGCTAGCAGACCTACTCTATGACATCCAAGTCCCCCCAACCAGTCCCGGGGACTTGCAAACTGCTATATGACATCACAGTCCTCCTAGCCAGCCTCTGGGACTAGCAGACTGGCTCTATGGCA